>NW_006206889.1:589516-592323 GCF_000334495.1 Tupaia belangeri chinensis
GGTAAAATGTCCACAGTAAACACCGACTCCTACAGTGGAGACTATGAGAACTGACAACATGCTACTGTCAGCTCACATCACAGGAAAAACCACTTTTCCCCAAGTGGTCTCATTAAATCAATGTATAAAAACACCTGCATTAGCAGAAAACCAGTGCTTGACACTACAGGACAGGCCTAGATCTTACTCATATTTTCTTCCTCCTCTACATCCATGGCCAAGTGCTTCTGAGGGGTTCTTGACAGGCGGAGACTGTTTCTGTCTGAAAGACAGCAAGAAAACAGCATTCAGTGTGCCGCCGATAAGTCTATTCCAGGGAGACGATTATGACATCCTTACAAAGAAATGAACACATCTCAGAGCAAGACGCTAGGTCTGCCACCTAGTTCTCGTGCCTCCACAATGTCCCCTTAGCACATCCCAGTACTGAAGGACACAAACCATGCCCCTCTACATGGCAGGATGACGGGGGTGGGGGTTATGACAATGGAGGCCTGGGAGTCCCTGGTGCTCTGAGGAGGGTGGGCTTGATTCCAGGGAATGCAGGGCCACTGCGAGGTCTGAACCAGGGACAAAGGCAGTAACGTTTACATCTCAGGAAGACCTTCCCCACAGGACAACCTGTAGACACACTACATCACAACAGGTATGCTGGGACTCGAAGGGAATCCAATCCATTCACCATCCGATCTTTGCTCTGGGCAGGGGTTTGGTCTGGATTCTAAAGTAAAGCAAGATCCAATAGCCAGAGAGCTTTATTTAACTATTTCTCTTTCACTTTGGCTGGTAGCTCACAGAGTCAGAACTAAAAAGCATGTAACTGTCAGTGTTTGATCTAATTTTTTAGCCATGTATATTTACTATTTTGTTGGCAGTTGAGACCATGGGAAACCTTCAAGGAACAATTCCAATTATCTAATTATTAACCAATTTAGAAGTTTTCTCTTAGATATACCTTGCATGACTGTATTAATATATTATCTATAATGAACAATCCCATTCAAACTGCAACTGAGAAAAAAGAATTGCAAATTTTGTAACCACATGTTGCTTTGTAGCCAAATAAAATTTCTATTACATACATGGGACCTACAAGTGGTGTGGTGGTTAAGGGTGATGGATTCCCACGTGGCTGACAGTGACTCAAGTCCTGACCTAGCGGCTTGCCTTCTCACTTTCTCTCTCTCACTCTGTCTCTCTCTGGTCAAATTAAAATAAGTATATTAATAAATAAATTAAGTTAAAGAAAATATTTTTTAAAAATTCCTACTACACTGAGAGGCAGATCCATTGCTTTTAGGAAAATGGTGACTAATACGTCCTAAGGCAAATCTATGGCATATATTGGGCTGTCAGAAAAGTCACAACATGTTTTTCCTATGCAAAAATGTACCATGACTTTTCCAATGACCCAATATACTGCATATGTTCAATAGTTTTCATGACAATCATTTGTTACTAACTTTTAATCTCACTCTATTTCCAGCAAATTTGGAAGTTTGATGCGTATTTAGAGTCCTTTGTTCAAGATGGTTTTCCAGGGAACCAGCAGTTAGCGTAATGGCTATGTCGCTGGACTCCCATGTAGTCGACCGCGGTTCGTGTCCCGGACCCGGTGGCTTAAAACTCACGCCGGGCGCGTGTGCGTGCGTGCCCAAGATCCCGAGAGGAGAATGGAGGAGAAGGGATTGCGGCGTGACCATCCCCCCTGGGGGGTGATTTCTCGCTTTCTGTCTCTATGTCTCTCTCTGTCTGTCTGGCGAGCGCACGCGCCCTACAGTGAAAATCTCTCCAAAAAAAAAAAAAAAAAGATGGTTTTCCAGACAGCATTATTGTATCCAATGATTACTTCAAGATGTATTTTTCTGAGACTGTGTTATGTGCAAAGCACAGTGCTGGATACTATGGGAACCTACAATGAATCAGATTCTACAATAGAGAAATATAAACATAAATGTTATCTGGAGAGCTGATTATATTAAGGAATGGTTGCTAATTACTTTAGGTATGGAAATGGTAGTTTTCTTTTTGCAATACATACTGAAGCATTTGCAGAAGAAATAATAATTCTGATATATATATATAACATATATATATAACACATATATAACATGATACACACACACACACATATAATAGTAATAAATAGTAATTTACTTCAAAATAATCCCTGTTGTGGGAAGAAATTTGGGTGGGGTGTAGAAAAACCATGGACAGGCCCCACTGGCCATTGCTAAGGCTGGCTGCTGGGTCGGGGGGGCTCATTATATAAGTCTGCATTCATGAATGTTGTACTGGTCCCATTATGAAGAGTCTTCATAAGAAGTGACAGTGGTGAGGCCCAAGACAGAACTCAGATGCAGGTACACGCTGTGAGACTGCCACATGGAGGGCCAGTGGGGCTGTGCTTCCAGTATCCAGGCTGAGAGGTCAGGGCAGAAAGATAGGAATACGATCATCAAACTGAGCCTTGGGCAAGCCAGGCACACTGCGAAGATGGGACCAGGCAGCAAAAGAAGGCACAGAGGGGACCAGCAGTTAGCGTAATGGCTATGTTGCTGGACTCCCATGTAGTCGACCACGGTTCGAGTCCTGGACCTGGTGGCTTAAAATCACACCGGCGTGTGTGTGTGTGCATGCCCAAGATCCTGAGAGGAGAATGGAGGAGAAGGGATTGCGGCATGGTCATTCCCCCTAGGGGTGATTTCTTGCTTTCTGCCTCTCTCTCTGTCTCGGTCTTTCTGGTGCGCGCACACGCCCTATAGCAAAAACCTCTCCAAAAAAAAAAAAGAAAAAAAAACAAAGAC
>NW_006206889.1:592436-596288 GCF_000334495.1 Tupaia belangeri chinensis
GACTTGTCGCGTCTTGTTTCTATGCCTCGCGCGTTCGGTCGGGGGGCCCCCGCGCCCCATCAGCAAAACCCCCCCCAAAAAAAAAAAAAAAAAAAAAAAAAAGGCATAGAGGTTCTGTAGGAAAAGCAGCCCCAGGTACTTCTGAGAAACTGAGCCCCGGATGTGGGAAACAGCAAACCACTCTCTCCAAAGGACTCTGTCCTTGTTAGCTGACAACTGGTTCTCTAGTGGACATGCTGCCTGGGGAAGACATACTCTGCCATTTTCCTCCCCCTAAGGACATCTGAAAACCCAGGATGCTACATAGAAAACAAGCATCAGACAGCTCTGAGGTAGGGATGGGAGAGCAGGCCAGCCCAGACCTAAGACCTCCAGAACCACCAGAACTTCCTCTGCTTTTTTATCCCAGAGAGGGAGCTGATGAAGTGGAAACCTGGAAACACTAATGGGACAGATGGGTGGGAGTTATGGGAAGAGGCCCAGCAGAGTCATTCACTCTGGCCAAAGGACCAGAGGAAGGAAAACTAAACAAGAACAGCCCTATGGCTGCCACACCAAAATAAGGATCAGGCCTAACTCCTGCCCCAGCCTGCTGTACCCAGGACCCTGGCCCCGCAGTGCATGGTATAGAATGGCCTCTCACCCACACTGGCTCTGAAGACCCCTTCACTTCCTACAGTATAATGTGGACCACAGAAGACTGTGTGGGGAGCTGGACTCTCACTCAGCTCTGTGATGAAAGGCCACCTCTGATGAGTACAGTGGTGAGTACATGGTGCCATGGCTGGTGGAGGCTGTGGTGAGTACAGTGCCAAGGCCCTCCTACAGCAGGGAGGCTGTGCCCAGGCCCAACTGGACAGCTGGACTTGTCCCCACCTCTCTAAGCTATAAGGAGGTGGCTCCCCATCCCCTGAAAGAGTGGTGTGTGAGAAATCACCAAAACCCACGTTATGAGTCAGATTCAGAGTCTCATGAACAGGTTCCAATAAAAATCACTTGCCACACTGAGAACCAGGAAGAGCTCAGTAGATGCCAATGCTGAGATAGCAGGGAGGTGAGATTATCTGAGAAAGGTTTATAAGTAAAAAGAATGAAGTGGAAGAAACCAGTCTCAGTGCTTTTGATACTGACCATGTTCAGTCTTAGCAAGGCAGACATGCAGATCACAATGAGGTGGAACAGAAAGCCCAGATGTGGCCCCACCAATAAGCCAAACTCTTTTTGACAAAGGTCAAAAGCAGCCTGGTGGAGGAAGGCCATGTTTCACCAGCAGTGCTGGAACAGAGACATGGCAAGAACAGCAATCCACACAAATCTCACACTATACACAAGAAGTAGCACTAAACGGTCAATCATGGACTTGGTGTAAAACATAAAACTATAGAACTTAGGAAAAAGCATGAAAGGAAATCCTCAGTTTAGGGCCAGGTAGAGTTCTTTAGACTTGACACCATGAAAAGGTGACTATAATAGGAAATGTTGATTAAATTGGGTCAAATAAAAATAAACTTTTGCTTTGACAAAAATCCTGTTTGAAAGATGAAGAAAAAGCTACAGATTGGGAGAAAATACTCAATAACCACATATTCAACACATAGAATATATAAGAAATTCTCAAAACTCAAGAGTAAAGCAAAAAACAACCCAATTACAAAACAAAGGATAAGACATTTTACTGAAGAGGATATGCGGGTGGAAAACAACCACGAGAAAAACTATGTGATCTCGCGAGGTATCAGGGAACTGTCACTGAAAACCACCATGTATGAAGGGCTAAAAGAGCGGAGACAACCTCAGCGCTGGTGAGGACGTGGAGAAATCAGGTCTCTTCTGCTTTGCTGGTGGGAATGTCAAATGGGACAGCCACTCTGAAAACTAGTCTGGCAGTTTCTTAAATACCAAACATGTGAGCCAGCTCCATGGCCTGGTGGTTAAGGCAACTGGGTCCCACATGGCCAACCGCACAATCCCAGGTCTGACAGCTTGAGAAACATGCTGGGCACATGTGTTTGCATCCCTAAACTCCTGAAACGAGAGAGAGATGGAGGATAAGGGGCTGTGGCATGATTATGTATATTCCTATCATGCCTGTGGGGTGTGCTTTGTTTTCTTCTCCATCTCTCTCTCTGGGGAGCGTCACAGCACCCAGCACTGGCATCGCTGGGCATTTCAAGCAAAAAATTCCTGGGCATTTCCAGCAGGGAAATGAAGACCTGCGTTCAGCTAAGCATTCTTTCTTACAACTATGTGGGAATCTACATTATCTCAAAATGAAAAATCTACAAAATAGACAGAAGGCATGCAACCGGCACGAGATGACAAGGTTCACCATCATTTAACTCCCATACATAATTAATCAATAACGAATCTGCTTGAGAAGGTGACCTATTCCAGATGCCTGGGAAGAGGGGCAACACACTGTCCAATAACAAAGGTAACCCTGAGGCACAGGTGTGGGCCCGGCTCTAATGCAGTTCACCTGATCCATACCACTTGGCTTGTCTTCCTGCTTTTACACATTAAAATTCTTTAAAAAGGACATGGGAAATGTCTCACAGTAGAAAATAATCATGCTGTGTGTGGGGGTGGGTGGGTATCTGCATGTTAAGAATGGGAGCTAGAAATCTCTTGCAGAGCAGGAGCCAACATTTTCAGCTTCTACAAATGCCAACTCTTGTATCAAAGGTTATAAAACAAAGCAGAATAGCAAATGCAAGCACTTCAGAGCGTTCCACTTAGCCACTTTTCTTTCATTTTGAAAAGAACCTCTTATTACCTAAAATACAAACACTTCAGAATTAAAACCCCATCAAAAATCCCATATGGAAAAACATTCCAGGAATGGCCAATTAAAGAAAGGCTTTATTTGAAAGCAGTGTTCCAACTAATGTCCTCTTTTTCAGGGTCTAGCCTCCCAAGGCGGTAAGAAGTAAGCTGAGGTTGAGACTCAGTGAGGCGTAAAAAGGCCATTAAACTCAGCCTCAGAAGACCTGAGACTTGAGTTTAATGCAGTTCCAGTTACAATTCCAGCTTTTCTTCTCTCATGGAACTAGACAAGCTGATTCTGAAGTTTATGAGGAGAACACAGGCTTGAATATTCAGGAACTCTCTCGGCTACAGTTAGGTGGGCTAGCCCTCCAGATCAGAAACAAAGAGCCTGATACCCAAGGCAGCATACCACAACTCACAGGCCAACAGATCAATGTGATGCGATGGAAAGTGCAGAATTAGATCAGAACACATCCAGAAATAGAGTTAAGGTCTCATCTTGTATCAGGGACGCATGGATGTGCTTTTTGGTAAGCAGGACGCGATCTTGGGTGAATGCCTGGAAAGAGATTTAGTTGGGTCTGCCCTCCTCACTTGGTAGCAGGGTCCTATCATTTCACCATGGGTCACCTTTCAATTGTGAATGACATCAGTAAATTGGCATGGTTCTATTTTTTAAACCAGGTGGTCAGTAAATTGTTTTTGTTGTTGTTGTTGTTGTTTTTAATAGGCTTTTGCTATAGGGCACTTGCGCTCGCCAGAAAGACAGAGACAAAGAGACAGAAAGTGAGAAGTCACCCCTCAGGGGGATGGCCAAGCCACAATCCCTTCTCCTCATTCTCCTCTTGGGATCTTGGGCACACACGCACATCCACCCAGTGTGAGTTCAAGCCACCAGGTCCAGGACTCGAACCGCAGTCGACTACATGGGAGTCCAGTGACATAGCCATTGTGCCAACTGCTGGTCTTAAATTGTTAGTTTTTTAATTTTCACTTTTGTTTTGCTTTGTTTTTTAGTTTTTGCTATAGGACATGTGCACTCGCCAGAGAGAGATAGGTAGAGAGAGAAAGGGACAGAGAAGA
>NW_006206889.1:596319-601295 GCF_000334495.1 Tupaia belangeri chinensis
CTGGGGGCGATAGCCGTGCCACAGTCCCTTCTCCTCCAGTTTCCTCTTGGGATTTTAGGCATGCGCACACATGTGCTCAGTGTGATTTTCAAGCCACTGAGTCCAGGACTAGAAACATGGAGTCAGCCATGTAGGATCCAGCACCTTAACTTCCACATCACCTACTGGCCCTCGCTTTTGTTTTTCAAAATGCCAGAGGGTGCATACACTCGCCAGAGAAAGAGAGGAAGAAAGAAGCCCAGGGGGATGTGGTCACAGTGCAATCTCTTGTCCCCATTTCTCTATCCTGTCAGGAATTTAGGCATGCACATACATGTACCCAGTGCATTTTCCAAGTCACCAGTGCTGGGATTCAAACTATGGTCTACCATGTAGGATCCAGTTCCCTTAACCCTACGTCATGGAATCAGCCCTGGTTATTTGTTACATTAGTCTTTATACTTTTTTGTAGATATTTAATATGCAAAGCAAAAGTATAAACATATATATAAACACAATGTTCCCACCGACTTCTGACAGTATTCTTTTTTATTTTTTTAAGAAAGGTTTTTGCTATAGGACACATGCACTCACCAGACAGAGAGAGACTGAGAAGCAGAAAGTGAGAAATCACCCCCCCGGGGGGATGGCCACGCCACCATTCCGTCTCCTCCATTCTCCTCTCAGGATCCTAGGCACGCATGCACATGCACCTGGCATGAGTTTATCCCTTCTCCTCCTGGGATCCTGGGCACACATGCACACACGCTCAGCGTGAGTTTAAGCCACTAGGTCTGAGACTCGAACTGCGGTCGACTACATGGGTGTCCAGCGATATAGCCATTATGCCAACTGCTGGTCCCTCTGACAGTATTCTTTCTCTCTTCACTGTGGGAAGCAAAATCGTAGGCATGCTTGTCCTATCTCTTCCCTTTATATATTCTGGAGTAATATATAAAGAACATGATTATTTAGAAAAGAACTGTCTATTGCTCTGGTGAGAAACGCTATCTTTAGGAATCCACTAAAAATTTACAGATTAAAAAATGTTTAAGACAGTAAGACACTTGACCAAAATTACTAACGATTACTGAATATCACCCATTTTTCCTACAAAAATCAATGGTTCTGAAAAAAGTTTTTGACTATTAAGAGTTTTACTTTTAATAACTATAAATTCAATAGCTATAAATCACAAATTTTAAAAAGTATTAACCTGGAGATCACTTGTGTTACTCAACTGCGGTAAGTCAAGTAGCAGGTGGTGTGGTGGACAAGGTGTTGGACTCTCACATGGCTGACTGCAGTTAAAGTCCTGAACCTGGCAGCTTACTTTCTCACTTTCCCTCTTCCTGTCTCTCTCTGGTGAATAATAATTATTAGTATAAATAAAATTAAATAAATAATTATTTTTAAAAATCAAGTAGCTTGTGGGAGGCTATGATTGTAGCTCTGCTCTACCAAGGAAATTGAATGAGGGGTGTGGTGGTGCCCTTCTTATGGAAACTGAATGATGTGACTGACTATTCAACAAAGGTAACTGACGTATAAGCTTCTTGTACCATCTGAAGGAAAATAATCTGAAATTCAGCAGAAGATCATGTATTTAGAGAATCTACTTTGCTTCATGATTTGAATTTTGCTTTCAATATTATCTAAAAATAATGTCAATAGTTTGTTCAAAAATATTCAACTGGTGATACTCTCAATAAAATGTTTTCTTTTCTAGGACATCACTCATGCAATCCACTGTTCAGTAAACCTTCAGAGATTTCACCACATTGAATAGGATACAGCAGATAGTGTACAGCAAATAAAGCTTGTGTGTAACTTTTAGCAAAGATGTCTTTCTAGCACAATGCAGAATGGCATAATTAAAATAAGCATAGCAACATACAACATTCAACCCATTAAGTCAGAAATATCAATGAGAAGGACTTGCTGCGTCAGACCAGGAAAATGTATGGAGGACGACCAGCAGGAACAAAGCAGAGGTGGATGGGTCGGGATGGCACATATGCTCATGAACAGCTGGAAAGGGCAGAGACAAATGGGTTGAGAGGTCACGGAAACTTTGGAGGAGACAGCAGCATGTCCAGTGGTGGTCAGTGCTCTGTGTTGTTAGAAAGAATCAAGAAGCCCACATGGATGGCAGGATGGTTCCAGAGGCAGCGAGGGAGAAGGCTAGGCATCGAGAGCAGGGTCTGGGCTTTAGGACAGCTGGCTCCAGGTGGTGACTGTGCCAACTGAAAGGTGTGCAAGTCAAGCCACTTGCTGCATGCAACCAGTGCTCAAGTTCTCACCCCACACTGCACGGAGAGAACTCTTCTCCAAGAGTTGGGCCTCCCAAATCAACCTGTTGCCTCTGATGCTTTGGTCCCTGCATGCTCTTTTCCCTGACAACCCTCTCCTCACTGCACCTAGAGTGGGCTCTATGAGTCGAATGTCCTCTGCATGTCCTGTGTGCTCACTCTGCACTGGGAACAGCACTGCACCTTGCCTGGGTCCACTAGGCACCCTCAACCGCCTGTGCCTGTCTACCCCTCCTTGCTCGGCCAGAGGGGCTTCTCCAATGCCCTGAAACACCACTTGCTGGGACTCTATAAAGCTCCCCCTCCCCACATTACTGCTGGCTCACATTTCTTCATTGCTCAAATCCTACCCAAGTCTTCCCCTCATCCTCCATCACCCCAGCAGCCTATAACCTGCAGCTCTGAGGCCCACTGCTATGGGTGGGTTTGTGGGTGCTGCCTCTGCACACCTCTCCAAGGAGCTCTTCATGGGGCATAGCTAGTTCCTCTTCCCAGGCCTGACTTCCCTACTCTTCCTACCAAACCTGAGCTCTACAGGGGGCTTGAGCCCTCTGGAGTGTCCGCAGCACTCAGGTAGGTGTTTCCCAGGATGCAGGGGTCTGGGGGGTGTGCACTCTCCCTGGGCTGTCCCTGACCAACTAGTGCTACCTGCCCCATGTTGCCTTTCAGAACCATGGCAGCTGTATCTGCTTTCTCTGAGCCATGTCTAAGGTTACAGTATGTAAATCTACTCTCAGTCCTTACAAGCATGTGCAAATGAAAGAACTTTAACTTGTTTACTGCTCATGTGAACAGTAGCTGCTTAGTACAATCACAATTAAGAAATATTTCCCAGGAGCCAACAGGTGGCATGGTGGTTAAGGTGTTGGACTCTCACATGACCAATGGTGGTTTCAGTTCCAGTCCCAGCAGCCTGAAAGTAGCACTGGGTGTGTGTGCATATGTGCCCAAAGTCCTTGGAGAAGAAGTGACTGGTATGGCCATACTCCCTGGGGGATGATTTCTAATTTTCCCTCTGTCTCTCTCTGGTGAACACATGCACCCTATAGCAAAAAACTTTAGAAAGAAGAGAGAGAGAGAGAGAGAGAGAGAGAGAGAGAGAGAGAGAGAGGAAGGAGGGAAGGAAGGAAGATTTCCTAGGCAGCTGTCAGTTCTCTTCTTTCCTGAGGGATAGAAATGTCTTGCTGGGTTGCTCTCCACTGGAAGCCAATGACCAGCCTGTGGTCTACAGGAAGACGGGGAAGATGAGCTAGGGAACATTGGTGAGAGTCCGACGCTGAGCCTGTTTCAGTGTCCAGCCATGCGGCCTTGGCAAGGCCCTCAGGCTGTTTGAGCCTGGCTTAATCAGCAACACTCACACGTTCGTAGTCTGCAGGCGGGCGCGCAGGCCCTTGTGACTGCACACTGGCATGCCTGCATACAGGGTGCTCGTGAGCAACAGCGCCGACATGGAGTGGGGCCACGTGCTAGTGTGCCTCCATGTCCCTTCCAACTGTGTCTGCTTCTGGTAAATCGGCTCCCAGCCTCATTTGACCGGAAAACACTGACACAGCCAGAGACACTGGCTGGTGCTGAGCAAGCGCTGGGATGCAGCCAACCCACCTGTCACAGTAAGTGCAGTATAGGCCCATAAAGCATATCCTTAAAGCCTTGCTTATCTGTACTTTCAGGGGACTGCAGTAATTCTCACAGAAATGCATGGTCCAAATCACATCCCTGCGTGCTTTCTCACAGCATGCCCTTAGCACACTGACCACAACAGCAGTGGAACCATAAGCCAGTCTCTAGAAATGAGCACGAAAGGAGTAAAGATCGAATAGCACATCCTTCCACGGTGCACGGCACTGAGCGGCCAGGCCACAAACGCCATCCTACCCTGTTCACGAGAAAGATTGTGATGTTACGGGTCACAGTCATATCCAGAACGTATTCTAGTAAACCAGAATTCTAGACGCAAAATATAGGATTTTCTTACAGTTAATGTACTAACTATACTCCGCATTGAGATAACGAAGTAAGATTAAGCTACTGTAATGTTTTAAAAGTATGATCACACCAGTGAAGCAGTACTGGAGCAACTATAAAGGAGTAAGCCTGCGACCACAGGCGTTACAAATCTGGATGAAACACAAGCATGGACTGGTGCAGTGGTCTGGTGAGCAATGAGAGCAGAAAGCACCCTCGTTGGCTGGGGCGGGGCAGGTAAAGGGGCTTTGTGCATGTACTTGGCATTCCCCAGCTATGGCCACTGCAGCTGCTGCTTCGGACTCCTTGAGCCGAGCTCGACCATGAGGGTCTGGCCCTGAGTCTTCTGGGGAAATGCCTATGTGTCCCCTTCCCATCCAAGGGCCCTGGCATGTCCACGCTGTCAGAGGCAGCACCTCTAGATGAGCCTGAAAGAGAAGACTAGGTGACCTCCCTGAAGCTAAGAAGCAACTGGGATCACTAACATAAAAACAAACACTCCCTTTTAAAAATGGTAGACGATATAAGCAAAATATACAAAATAATAAATGCCAAAAGTCTTTATAAGCTTTTTTTTTTAAAGAGGTTTTTGCCTTAGGGCACATGTGCTCACTGGAGAGAGAAAGAAACACAGACAATGAGAAGAAAAGTGAGAAATCACCTCCTGAGGGGAACAGCCATGCCACAATCCCTTCTCCTCCTGGGAGCTTGGGCAGAGAT
>NW_006206889.1:601558-616321 GCF_000334495.1 Tupaia belangeri chinensis
GCTGTGTCCACTGCAGCTGCTGCTTCGGACTCCTTGAGCCGAGCTCGACCATGAGGGTCTGGCCCTGAGTCTTCTGGGGAAATGCCTATGTGTCCCCTTCCCATCCAAGGGCCCTGGCATGTCCACGCTGTCAGAGGCAGCACCTCTAGATGAGCCTGAAAGAGAAGACTAGGTGACCTCCCTGAAGCTAAGAAGCAACTGGGATCACTAACATAAAAACAAACACTCCCTTTTAAAAATGGTAGACGATATAAGCAAAATATACAAAATAATAAATGCCAAAAGTCTTTATAAGCTTTTTTTTTTAAAGAGGTTTTTGCCTTAGGGCACATGTGCTCACTGGAGAGAGAAAGAAACACAGACAATGAGAAGAAAAGTGAGAAATCACCTCCTGAGGGGAACAGCCATGCCACAATCCCTTCTCCTCCTGGGATCTTGGGCAGGTATGCACATGTGTCCAGCATGATTTTCAAGACACCAGGTCTAGAAACCAGCAGTTAGCGTAATGGCTATGTCACTGGATTGCCACGTAGTCGACTGCGGTTCGCGTCCTGGACCCGGTAGCTTAAAACTCACGCCGGGCACATATGCGTGCGTGCCCAAGATCCCGAGAGGAGAATGGAGGAGAAGGGATTGTGGCGTGACCATTCCCTCTGGGGGGTGATTTCTCTCTTTCTGTCTCTATGTCTCTCTCTGTCTGGCAAGCGCACATGCACTGTAGCAAAAACCTCTCCAAAAAAAAAAGGACTAGAAAAGACACCGGGTCTGTGATTTGAACCGTGGTAGGCCATGTGGGCGTACAGCAACGTACCTGCTACACCATCTGCTGATTCCTATAAGCTTATTTTTAAAAAGTTCCCTCTCATTATCTAGAAAACAAAGGAAGATGTAAGCTGTTGAACTAACAGAGAGTGAGTATACGTCACAAGCTAGCTGAAGAGCAGGGAAGGGTCTCTCTTTACAGTGAGCAAAGCCAGCCAGCCTCCTTGAAGCTACCATAAGCAGGCCTTCTGTAGGGTGTCCACAAGTGGCTGGCGCCCTTCTGCCTCCCAGTAGGCAGCAGTGATGGAGGGGTACATAGTCACAATCCACGTGCACATCTCCCTTGATGGCAGAAGTTGGGCATTTCTAGGGTTCTGGTCACCAAGACAGGAATCCTGAAATGGCCCCTAAACTTCTAACTCTGACCCAGCCAGAGGCATTGGAAGACAGTTAACAAGACTTGCTCACATTCAGGACTCAGCTGCAAGGACAATCACCTTTGCTTTTTCATAAAGCTTACTTTGTCCCTGTCCTTTCCCGGTAGTTACAATGTACAGATGCTGCATCCTTAACAAGAGAACTGTGCTTTATTCTCTTATCTGAAGCCCTCCTCCCCCACACTGGAATGCCTTGATCTACCGAGAACTGCAGCCATGTCCTAGAGAAGCACAGGCCTTGTGCTACCAGCCACCAGCCACACTCTGACCCAGCCCAGCTGCCTGGCTCTGTGTCTCACCTGCAACTGCTGTTAGCCCAAAGAACTAGTGCTTTTCACTGACATCACAGCAAATTTCACAGGCCCCAGACTTTCAGCATGTGTCGGTTCTCACACGGAGAGTGCAAATAGCCCATGTCTAAATGGAACAAACATGTGCCGAGTAGAGGAACAGCCCAGCAGGCGCAGAGACACGGAGGAAGGGCCAATAGCTTAGGGCACTTTGGGAGGAGGAGGAGAGAGGGATGGGGATGGGACCTGTGCCCCCCCCACCAGGGCTGCAGCATGGTGACCTCAGGCAGGTACCTCCCTCCAGCCCCAATACGCCACCACAAGAGGATATCCTTGATACAAAGGGACCAAAGGTCCCTAAAGTCCATGATACAATTTTCCAAAATGGAGGCATTTATTCCATCCTATTAATATTATCGCTACAAGACACACTATTCTAGATGTGTACACTTCCCACCTAACAAGTTAAGATTAAATTATGTAACTTGTAAGACCCAGAGCAAAACTTTCAGATGGTCCCATAGGCTCCTGTGTGTTGTCTAGCTATGTGTTCCTCCAATACCTGCTTCATGTAGAGAACTATGGAGAACCTGGAGAACCATGCTAAGAAAAAATCACCAAAAGATGAAGCCAGTGTCTGAGAGAACAATGGACAAGAGTTTCCATCACCCCTGGAGGAGAGCCAGGGCATGAATGAGGAAGATGCTCCATGCCGGGCAGATGTCACCTGATAGGGTCCTGAATGAGTGTTTGTTGTGGTCAGCCACTCTGCCCAGAGTGGTTCCTGGGCTGCTGGCCTACAGACAGCCACAGCAGGACTAAAGAAGTGACAATTAGAGGCTGTGAACTTGGAGTTGGTTGAAGTGACTACTGACATCTGTCCTTCACATGCCTGAAGCCCTTGTGCCAACATGCAGTGTTTCCAATGGCTACTTGTTGGATGGATGGAGGATGGATGGATGGATGGATGGATGGAGATTGTTGATGGATAGATGGAGGGATGGGTGTGTGGACAAATAGGTAGATAGATGGTAGGTACATGAGTAGATGGGTGGATAAAAGATGGTTGGATGTTTTGAAGGATGAATGGACTGGTGATGGGTAGATGGATGGATGAATGATGGATAGATGGGTGGGTGGACGGATAGATCACAGATGGGTAGATAGGTAGCTGGGTGGATAGAGGTGCTGGGTGTGTGGATAATGGACAGATGGATGACACACTGGGTGGAAGAGAAGATGATAAACGGGTGGGTGTACAGATGAATGGATAGATGTATGGGTGGGTGGATGGATGGATAAACGATGGGTAGTTGTGTAGATAAGTGGGTAGATGGATGGATGACAGATGAATGACGATGTAGAGATGGATGTGTGGATGGATGAATGAATGATAGGTGGACAGATGGATGTATGGATGGACATATGAATGGATAGGTGGGTGATGGGTAGATGGGTGAATGAATGACAGATGGGTGGATGTGTGGCTGGATGATAGATGAATAAAGGCCATCTCGCCCTACACTTGTTCTTATGCTCTACATCTCACTAAGTGCCTTCTTTGCAAGGTGAGCAGTTGAGAACAGAGAGGGAGGTTGACATGATAGCTACCTGTACCTCAGGTGCTGCCTGAATTACTCCATGACCAGCTGGATCTCTGTGCCCTGTTAAGGGCTCTGTCCTCCAGCAGTAGCCAGAGGGAACACACCTCTACCTGGGTCTCCATTTCTACCAAGTCCCTGTATCCCAGTTGTTTTTCCTTCCTGGAAACGTGGAGGAGTCCAGCCCCAGACTTTAGCATGGCTCACAATATAGAGGGGTGCGGTGCTCAGGGTCTCATATACCCCCTTCCCCACTGGCCGCCTACGGACAGCAACACTGTGAGTGGACAAAGGCTACAGCAGCAGCCACTGAAGACCGGCCCTCCACTGCTCCCCAGCACTCTGACCTGTGGCTTTCCAGCCTCCTTGAAGTCCCAGCTGCCAGAGCAGCAGTATCTGCCTGGTGGAGGAGCTGATCAATATTTAAATTGCACGTTATTCTCTTCCAACCACGTTTTTCTGATGATTAAGCTAATCCATCTGAGTCTCATACACAGTAAACAGTGTCAATTATTTGCTCTGTGGAAGAAAGTAACGGAATGGATAATTGGAGAATGATGAACAATCACTGAAACGGCATTGCTACTCAAGCCAACTAAAACAAGTAACTTTGAATTCAATTTCAAAAGACATACATTATACCACCCTTAGAAAAAACACAATTCAATATACATGATTTGCAGCACATTAAAATTACACAACACAGAAGAATAGACTTTGCACCTTATAAAACTTCACCCATTTGATATAAATGGGATGGCTGGTCTTAATACCTATAACTTTTAAAGACATTTTTACTAGTTTCAAAGATAGCATATGTTGTAAAATACTACGAATGGATACTCACATTTAACAACATTTTGATAATTTTAATAACATTCACAGTGAACTTTTTCACTAAGGAATGTCCAGGAAACACAATCATTTACTATGTGGGCTTCACTGTTATATCTTGTTGGTCTGAAAATGCAATACACTAGACCAGTTTTCTACTGCACATAGGAGTTTGAAATGCTTTGAATTACAGAAAGTTCCAAAAGAATGATAACAGAATGACTCTTGTACTTTTCAACATTTTTCCCAACTTAAATGTTTAGTGATAAGGGTCCACGGGAAAAGTAGTGTCTGAAATTTCCAACGCTTCTTGCCACTGCCTGCTTTGCTTTACCACTGCTTGTCTTCATGACACCTGGCTTTTAAAAACCTAACCAAGGAAACAAAAACAGGCCAACACTGTCACCTGCTGAGGCATGGGGAGAGTGAATAACAGAGATAGGTATTCTCGCGCCACTTGTCAGTGTGTGAAAGCAGCACTGAAGGTGGCTGTGTCCCCTCAGGGACGAGGCTTCTGTCCAGGGCACATGCATTTCAGCAGGCACGGTGCCCATGATGGTCTAGGGGTCATGATGCCACCCATCCCCAGACACAGACTGCACTAGGCACGCATGTCAAACTCAGCACGATGCTGTTACCGCCAGATTGCTGACATGGAAATTAATTTTTTCTGCCTCTTTTCAGGAAGCCACACTAAAAAACTGTGGCTAATTTTATTTCCAGAAGAGAAAATCACCTCCTGCCACAGACTATCGCAAAGAGCCTGTGGTAGTGAAAGGTCATGTTCTAGCCCTCCTGGTGGGGATGCTAACAAGTCCCCAGGAGCCAGAGCAGAGGCTCTGGACACTGCCGTGCCTATGCTCCTCCCGGCAGTGAGAGGCGTCTTCTCACTAAGACTTTTCCATTAATTATTTCATATTGTACCAAGAAAACTGCCAACGGGCTTGAACGCAGTAATCCACTTTCAAAGCTAGTAGTTTGTAATCTGTATAGTCATGGACAACTTTTGAACCTGGTTTTAAGAAAAAAACGACGTAGAGTTTAATGTATTAAAACATTAAGTTGAATCAAAAATGAAAACTAGCCTGCAGTGTTGAAGGTAAAGGAATTTGCTCTCTTCTTTCAAGAGCAAAGTGTTTCACAATGGTTGCTACTGTCTCACCATCTACAGCAAGAATAGTTCCCACAGAGAAAAGCCCTAATGAAGAGTGACAAGAAAGGCTGGACCAGCACAACACACCCTGCTTTAGAGGAAAACTCTCACATGCTCAAACCACAGATTTCTAAGACAGCTTCAGACTTTAGGCAGAACAATTCCTACACATTTACAAGTGTGTTTCTAAATCTTCTTTTTTCAGTTGGCCCTACTTAAAATTCCTTAAAATGCAACAGAAAAAAGAGGCACTTCAGTGAAAGGGAAATAGAAAGCAACTGGCACCACAGAGATGAATTTGCAGAGCAGATTTGCATGCTGCCCTGGAGGTCCAGCACTTCCCAGGTCAGAATCAAGCTAAACGAGTCACCTTTCCTCTCAGAGCGTTTCCGGCGCCTTCTTTTGTGTCGCCGTCCCACCGTGCTGAAGAAGGTCCCCATGTTCGCCGTCCCAGTGCTGAACGATGCCATGCAGCATGCAGGAGCCAGTCCCGGATGGTCCCGGCTCATCCGTTCCTCAGTAACTCAGGGCAGCAGCCCAGAAAATCATGACAGCGTGCAAGGCTGCGACAACAGCCACCCCCTGCCGACTCGGAGCCACCGCTCCTCCTCTGCTTCACACTCATCCACTGCAGAGTTAGAGTTAGGTCTAACGTCCAACATCACCGACTTTGAGCGAGCGAGCGCATCACCCAGAAAAGGCTGTGTGACAGTTAACCCTTCAGAGCAGTCACAGAACAGCCCAGAGGAAAGGAGAGATGTTGATCCTGCAAATCTTTGTAGCGAAATCAAGGGAAGACTCGTCGGAGTCCTGTCTAAACAGAAATCCCAAAGTAATGAGATAAAAGTACCAACAAGAGAGTGCAGTTTAGAAAATAAAAATGTAAAAAGCAAGAAGCATGCAGCATAGGGGCTTGGTGAGCACTGGCTGACGGAGTGGCTCTATCCAAGTGCAGGTGACTGTGGGGGGCCCTCCTGCCTGCTTCCCCACTTTGCCCTGGTGTCCAAAGTTGACACATTGGTGCCTCCTGCAGGGCAGGTGGCTCAGTCCCCTGTTGAAGAGGAAGCCCCCAGGGGCAGGGGTACATGCCATGCCTGGTAGACTGACACTCACAGCCAGATGTTGCAGCACACAGCAACCCAGGAACACACCAACCCAGGGCAAGTAGGGCTCACACATCCACGTGGGTACACACACACATGTGCCAAACATGGGCACATTACTACAGGCATGCGCACTGCACGGCAAAGAGCCTCTTTCACTTGGGACTCAGCAGTCAGTGCTGCACAGCACAAACCCTAGCCCTCCACCTTCCTGTGGCCCCTGCATCACTGCCTTGTAAAACCCAGCACCTACTTCCCACACACAGCTCCAAAGGTACACAGGGTCGTACCACGCACATGGCACCTGAGGAATGTTCTGCCATGTTCGGCAAGTCTCCTCTTCTTACATTTTTTAAGTTTTTAAAGTTTATTTTTTCTTCCTTCCATGAGTGAGTGAATGAGCAAAGGGGGAGGGGGCTCCCCCAATGGGATCTTGATGCCATGATCCACCTCTAGCCTCTGCCAACCTGGATCATGGGCACCTGTGGGTATTCAGGAAGGTCTATGAACTTCAACTAGGAACTTCTCCACGTGGTCAGCCTTCAGAGGGGCACATTCTGACACCACACCACCATCCGGCCCCATTACTCTTAAATGTCTGTGTGTGTTCAGACATACTCTGTGTGAGCCACGATGCTAACTTTCTGTACTGGTAACCAGAAGGACACAGCATACCAGAAATACCAATACTTTTCTTTTTTTAAATAAAATTATTGGGACCAGCAGATGGCATGGTGATTAAGGCATTGGACATTCCCACATGGGCAGACCATGGTTCAAGTCTTAGACCTGGTGGCTTACTTTCTCTTTCCTTCTCTCTTTCTCTCTTTTTCTATCTCTTTCTGGTCAAATTGAAATAAATAAATGAATAAATAAAATTAAATAATTTTTTTTTTTGGAGAGGTTTTCACAATAGTTTTGGGGGGCTAGCTACGTGGCAAGGTAAGATGGCTGGATCTGATAGGACTAACTATGCAGTTTGAGTCCTGAACCTCGGGGCTTGAAAAACATGCTGAGCACGCTTCTATGGCCTAAATCCTGAGAGCAGGATGGACTACTGTGTGGCTATCACCCTGGGGGGTGATTTTTCACTTCACCTCTCTCTGTCTCTCTGGTGAGTGCGTGAGCACTATAGCAAAACTAAAAAAAAAAAAAATGTGTGTGTCTGTGTGTTGTCTGGAAAGTCATGATGCTATTTTATATAGAAAAATATGTCATGAGTTTTCTGACAACCCTGTGTGTGTGTGTGTATGTATATATATATATATATAATTTTTTTACTTTATTACTTAATTATTATCACACTTTTATATAAATGTTTAAGTTCTATACACTTTAAATTCAATTACATATTTTGTTTTTTAATCCTTTAGACCAAGGGTCTAAACTTTTTCTGTAAAGGGCTAGATGACAAGTATTTGGGACTTAATGGCCTTAATACTGTTGCATTTTTGTTTTCTTTTTCTTTCTTTTCTTTGCTCCCCTCACACTTTTTTTTTTTTTTTTAAGATGAGATCATGCTATGTTGCCCAAGCCAAACTTCAGCTCAAGGTCCTCCTGCTTCTGACTCCCAAGTTGCTAAGATTATGGTACATCCCACTGTGCCCGGCATAAAGGTTAGAGTAGTAATGCTACTTGTGCCTCTCCTGTGGCCCCGGCCTGCAGAGCACAGCATCTTGGCAGTATGCAACCCTGTGTCTGGGCCCAATTCTAAGATTTTTTTTTTTTTGGAGAGGTTTTTGCTATAGGGCGCGTGCGCTCGCCAGATAGCGAGAGACAGAGAGACAGAAAGCGAGAAATCAATCCCAGGGGGGATGGCCATGCTGCAACCCTTTCTCCTCTGTTCTCCTCTCGGGATCTTGGGCACGCATGCACATGTGCCTGGTGTGAGTTTTAAGCCACCGGGTCCGGGACGTGAACCGCAGTTGACTACATGGGAGTCCAACGACATAGCCATTATGCTAACTGCTGGTCCCCCGATTCTAAGATTTTTAACAACTCTCTAAATAGGTAAAAACATACAAGAGGTTGTGCTCCACAGTTTCCCAACACTGGTTTACGTCATTATTGTCAATAAAACATGCATTATGTAAAACACAATTAGTGAGTTTGCTGAAATGTAAATAAAATAATAAATGTTATGGAATAAGCATGAACTAATTTATAAAATATGTCTTTATTCTGTCACACAAACATGAGTGGACTTCCAACAGAATACAATAATGGTTAAATCCAGCGTCCTTGATATCTCACCTACTTTCAAAAACGTAAAAATCACAGCTTTCCACAGACTTTTCCAGTCTTGAAGTTGTATGTATTTGTTAGGAAAAGTGTACAGAACATATATAGGGACTTCAAAAGTTTGTGGAAAAATGGAATTAAAGTACAAGCTTATTTTGGTACGAAAAAAAGTCTTAAAATCTATGCACAGTTTTTTCACAATATGCATTTCCATGAAATTTTTCGAAGTTGAATTCAAATCTCTTAAATATTTCACACAGCACATGGGCCCCATCTGTAGGCTCATCTTGAGCCCCACCCTGTGAAGCTGGGAACAGGCCAGTGCTAAGAATCAAGTGCAAAATTCAGCTTTATTTAAATAATTATTTAAACATTTCATATTAACTGCAATTTATATTTTATAACTTTTAAAAGTAATACTAAAGAAATAATTTTCTGGAATAAAAAAATAGTTTTGGGGGGCTAGAATACAATAATGGTTAAATCCAGCGTCCTTGATATCTCACCTACTTTCAAAAACGTAAAAATCACAGCTTTCCACAGACTTTTCCAGTCTTGAAGTTGTATGTATTTGTTAGGAAAAGTGTACAGAACATATATAGGGACTTCAAAAGTTTGTGGAAAAAT
The DNA here is from genome assembly GCF_000334495.1 of Tupaia belangeri chinensis. Lineage (NCBI taxonomy): Eukaryota > Metazoa > Chordata > Mammalia > Scandentia > Tupaiidae > Tupaia > Tupaia belangeri. Next base: position 610,607 of record NW_006206889.1, read on the forward strand.
GGAATTAAAGTACAAGCTTATTTTGGTACGAAAAAAAGTCTTAAAATCTATGCACAGTTTTTTCACAATATGCATTTCCATGAAATTTTTCGAAGTTGAATTCAAATCTCTTAAATATTTCACACAGCACATGGGCCCCATCTGTAGGCTCATCTTGAGCCCCACCCTGTGAAGCTGGGAACAGGCCAGTGCTGGACACCATGGAGGACAGATGTGGGGAGGCAAGGGCTGGCCTCAAGATGCCACATGACTGGCAGGCAGTACACAGTCAGCTTCAACCTCCTCACACAGTGGACAGAGCTGGCTCGGGAAGGGCTCAGAGTAGCTCTGGCAAAGGGGTGTAGGCCAAGAAGAACAGGGGACACAGGAACCACAGGCACTCAGGGAAGCTACTCGGCAGCTCCTGCTGCTGGACACAAGCAGAGAACATGCAAAGCCAGACCTGGAAGGGTCTTTCTGCTAAGGCAGTGCAGCCCTGGAGAGTGTGGAGACCTGCACCTAGCAGTGCTAAGGAAGCAGGGCTGACTGTGCAGGGAGGGGCAGGGGCGCGGGGACAGTCTCAGCATAAACCAGGCCAGTCAGGGAGGAGATACCCTGTCTCCCGTAGGGTGTGGGTGGAGAGAGGCTGGTGGGAGATGTTTGCAGGGATCAGCAGGGCAGAGGAGCAGAGAGCCCGGTCGGCACTGAGGCCCCAGAGGCAGTGCAGGTCTCAGTGAACAACAGCTTGGCATGTGCCCAGCCTGCCTGCGCTGCACAACTGAGCATATAGGCTGGGCACTGCCACTGCCTCGATCCCCAGCTGCCATGGATTCTGGACTCCGGGGTGACAGCTCCATCACAGTGCTGAGCTCACCTGGCCCAGCCCAGCAGCAACCCTGGCCCAGAAACCCCTGGGTGTTCCTCACTTTGCCTCGGCCTTTCTCTTAGGTCCCCAGTACCACGTCCACTAAAAGGCATTGAGCAGATACAGCACGCCCAGGTGCGTAGCTGTCTGACTGTCATGCTGTCCCAGCCTGTTTGACATTTGCTCTGCACTCATAAAAAGCCAGATAAAAATGGCAGTTGCACATATTTTGTCTTTATCTCATAAAGGAATAATTTGTATTTTTTCCCCTCATCAATTGACACAACCCGATGCACAGTAAATCTCCCCAATATCATGAATGCCACATGTTCTGCTTTCCTGAAAGTCAGAGTAATTGAGACTCGACCAGCATGACGAGGCAAATGGTGCCCTAATTGTGGTAAATTGCACGCCATGAACTGGAGAGAGCGGGCTGGGCTTTGACTCCCTTACTGCATGCTGATTTATCCGGGGACTCTGCACGAAGCTGCCAGCTGAAGTAATGGCCTAATTCTATATCCATCACTTTCTTTTTCCTCCTGTTTCTTCCTTCCACCTTTAGGATTATTTAAGAGAAACATAAAAATAGAATGCCTGATTCATGGGAATCAAGACAGTCCCAGCAGAATGGCAATGACTTACTGCATCAGATATGGCTCCTGTAACGATTAAGCTGACAAGTTAAAAATGACTTTAAAGCTCTTTTTCTCAACTGTAAAAGTACATCCATTTCTGACTTCAGCCGCCACGGTCGTGCAAGCTAATAACCAGTTAATTCTGGGAGAATGTCATAAATAGCCATACACCATTTAGCATCTGACATTCCTGGTAACTAATTAATTTTATTTTTATCTATGTCCTCAGAGTAAAGACGCTAAAATTTAATGTTCCCAGGATATTAATTTAGGATAAAAGTCTTAAAAGTATTTTTCTACTCGTATAAGAAGAAAAACAAGTTTATTCAATTAGAATTCTGAACTTTCTAAGGCAGCTACTCACTGACAATATATGTAAAATCAACACGTGGAAAACGATACTATGGCTTATCTAAAACCGAAGCTCTTCAGAAACGACTGTCCATCCTAGCTCATGGTCTGACTGGTGCTTACTGAGCACCTCCCACCCACCAGGCCGTCCTGCAGGCCAGAGGATCGGTGAGCAGACAGGGTCAGCATCTGCTCCCATGTTCCAACTCAGAGGGCAGATGACCGACAGGAGGCCACAAGCAGTTAAGTGACTTGGAGGTCCAACAGCAAGGCCACTTAATCCACAAAGATGTCTAGGGCAGGAGTGTGGGGCATGGTGGCTTTGCCACTCTGAGGAGGACCACAGTGATGCACAGAACTAGGTAGTGGGAAGGCTGGCAGGGGACACCCGGGAAGAGCATCCTAAGGAGAAGGTGATGGCAGCACCTGGGACCGCAGGCAGCAGGAAAAAGCAGGGCCGCTAACACGGGGGTGGAGAAGAAGGCCGGGAGGCTCCTGAGGGTCAGGACGTGGGCCTTCTGGGCCACTGGGAAGAGTGGCGGTCCCTGAGGACAGGGCACCATAGCAAGGCTCTGAAGCTGGGAGGCAAGTTAGGAGACCAGCACAAGGAGTTTGGTCTCCCCCTGGAGCACAAGAGGAGGGACACATCCACCACCAGGCATGCTGAAGGCACAGCCCACAGCCCTGGGATAGCTCAGATGTGGTGACCTGGCTCTTGGCCTAGAAGCCTGGAAGGAAGGAGATGTCACAATGAGAAGACCACACAGGAGGCTGGGAGCTGTGTGTGGATGTTTTGAAATCCCAAGAGACGCTGCCAGCAGGAGACAGGGTCTGAGCAGTAGACACAGGTGTGGGGCTCACCTGAAGGGGAGATTGACAGGGAGCATGACAGAGCTGGGAGAGCAAGGGCCCAGCAGGAAGTAGCTGCTGGTGGGAGGTGGGAGGAGAAGAGCAAGGAGCTCAAGGAGCAGTCACTGAGGCAGAGCAGGTGGTGCGGTGGGGGTGGGTTACCAGCAACTGCTATCCCACCAATCACTATGCATAGATTAACTCATTTAAACTCTATCAGCAGAGGAGGTGCTGAAATGACTCTACAAGGGGCAACCAGGATACGGCCCCCATAGCCATTAACATCCTGGTCTCTGCAAATGGAGTTGTGCAGTCTACAACCTGCCCAGCTGTAGAGCATCACCATGGCTATGGTGGGGTGGTGGCCAGCTCAGGGTCCAGAGCTAGTCTCCTGGTCACAGTCATGTTCCGTCAGCCAGGGACCCGGGCAGGTCCTTACCCTCTCAGTTCCTCGGCTTTGTTTTCTGTAAAACACAGAGATGGATGCCACAATTTTATTTATTATTATTATTTTTAAGTTTGACCAGAGAGAGAAAGAAAGTGAGAAAGCCAGCCACCAGGTCCAGGACTCAAGTTGCAGTCAATCACATGGGCGTCCAGTGCCACATGCGGGCCCCAAAACAATAAGGAATTTTTTTTTCTTAAGAGGATTTTGCCTTAGAGCATATGCACTTGCCGGGGAGAGACAGAGACAGTGAGAGGAAAAGTAAGAAATCACCTCCTGGGGGGATGGTCATACCATAATCCTTTCTCCTCCATTCTCCTCCTGGGATCTTGGGCATGCATGCACATGTACCCGGTGTGCGTTTCAAGCCCCTGGGTCCAGGACTCAAACTGTGATTGGTCATGTAGAAGTCCAGTGACCTAATCACTATGTCTTCTGCTGGCCCCCACAATAAAGAATTCTAAGGAGCCCAGACTCAGACTGCTACGTTGCTGAGGAGAAGGCAGCGGAAGGGCAGCAAAGGGATCCTATGAAGTTCTGAAAAGCGGAAAGAGCCAGTTCAACTGTGGCTCATCCAAGCGCTGCTCAGCTGGGGAGAGGCAGTGTTGGGCAGGCATCCTGAGAGCCCAAGGGTGTTGCTGGCATCCCCACTGTGCACCATGGGATCCTGGGGGGAGGGCCGGAAATCCACAGACCACAGGGTCCTCTGTGGACACCCAAGAGCCTCGGCAAGGGGGTGCATTCTCAAGGCCCAGGCCCTTGCCCTCTAGACTGCAGCAGGCTGGGACACAGTTCTGGGGCCCAGGAGAGCTGGCTAACCACCCTGGACAACACCGAGGCAGTTTGTGGCAGGTTAAAACCACCTTAAAATATGAGAATTCTGTGGCCATGTGGGCAGAACTGAGCCACAACATTTGGCACTGGATTCACAGGGGCTCCTGGCAGGTGACCACCATGCTAACCCCTCCGGCACCTTCCTTAACCCTACAGCAGTCAGGCTGGGAGGAAGGGTGCCTGTGGGCAGGAATGAAGGGGACAGATGTGGTCTTGTGGCCTCAGGGGCAGTAGAGGGGCAGCTGCAAGGGAAGAGGGACAGCACAGCAGACAGGCTTCATAACAAATATCGAGACCACTCCTGGCTTTACACCACTGACTCTTTACCAAGATCGAACACGCACACAGTTCTAGTCCATTTGATCTTACTAAAATCGGCGATCTGTTACCACGTGTTTAGAGCTTGATAGTATAGGGTGATATTTGCATCTAATCTTAATTATTACTACTTGAAAAATTACTCGGAAGCAGAAACATAACAAGATGTTACTCTGTGATTAAAATCAACTTCAAAATTGGAAAAGGTGTGTTATAAAATGCACCTACTGATTCATGGCCCAATAAGTCTGTTTCAGACTCGATTTGTTATAGTGCAGCGAACTTTAGTTGATAAAATTCAGTCAGCATACCACAGCTCTCCCACAACTAAACCAACCAGGAGTGTTCCGTCCCACTGCCTTGTGGGTCCTTCAAAACTGTTAGAATGAGGCCACGAGCACAGCTGTCTGGAAGGAAACAGCGTCTCGCTCACTCTGGGGAAGCATGCAAACATGCGTTAACAACACGACAGCAAGGATTTCTCCTTCGTCGCACGAAGAGCATCCCGGCCAGTGCGTTGTCTCAGGTTGCAGACATAATCCTGCAGTGCCACCTACCGTTCAAGAAGGCCTGTGCAGGGCAGTCTGGGCCAGGCCAAAGCCAGGGCAGCAGACAGCACCAGGTGGGTGCTGCAGGGCTGCGGGCCACCCCAGCCTGGTCCTGGGGCACTGTGATCATGAACATGTCCCAGGTGACAACATCAGAGAAGGCCTGGCCAGGACAGACCTGACCTTGGTCCTGATAGGACAGCGTGGTAGCTACACACATGTCCTAACATGCCAAACCAGACCTGAGAGAGAGCGTAGATTCTACTGTTTGTGAAGCACATTTCAATGATTCCGGAAAACAACACAAGAACAACTGTGTAAGGAAGTTGTGGTCTTGGCTGGGAGGAAAATATATAATACACGGAATCCAAGAGGAAGGAATGAAATGAGTCCCAAACCAGGATGAACAAGCTGGAAATGCCTGGACATGAGGTAAGGACAATGTGACTCCTCTCAGCTGAAACCAGAGCCACCCAATGCAGACGCTCGCAGCCCGCCTGCTGCCTGAGGGCTTCACCGTGTGCAACCCAGGTCAGCGCTCACTGGCATCCTCTAGGGCACTGCCGTCGCACCTCACAGAAAGCGAGTACCTGCCCTGGGCACAGAGCAGGAGGGCCTGTGGAGGGTGCAATGCATGCCCCCTCTCTGAGCCACTCCCTGCTGTGGGTGGCACCGTGGGCAGGTCGACCTAGCCACAAAGGGCAGTCTGACCAAAAAGGAACCTGAAGCACAGCCAAACTTGCAGCAATGGAATCATATGAATGCCATCTATGGTCTTGACACTGAACCACGGACATAGGACAGAAAAGAAGCATCTGACTCTGGTAATAACCAACACTGAGCAGTGAAAATGAGCCTCTCTTAAATGGCGGGCCAGCCGCCCTCCCCCGG
>NW_006206889.1:617219-641933 GCF_000334495.1 Tupaia belangeri chinensis
CCCTGGGTCCAGGACTCAAATTGTGATTGGTCACGTAGAAGTCCAGTGACCTAATCACTATGTCTTCTGCTGGCCCCCACAATAAAGAATTCTAAGGAGCCCAGACTCAGACTGCTACGTTGCTGAGGAGAAGGCAGCGGAAGGGCAGCAAAGGGATCCTATGAAGTTCTGAAAAGCGGAAAGAGCCAGTTCAACTGTGGCTCATCCAAGCGCTGCTCAGCTGGGGAGAGGCAGTGTTGGACAGGCATCCTGAGAGCCCAAGGGTGTTGCTGGCATCCCCACTGTGCACCATGGGATCCTGGGGGGAGGGCCGGAAATCCACAGACCACAGGGTCCTCTGTGGACACCCAAGAGCCTCGGCAAGGGGGTGCATTCTCAAGGCCCAGGCCCTTGCCCTCTAGACTGCAGCAGGCTGGGACACAGTTCTGGGGCCCAGGAGAGCTGGCTAACCACCCTGGACAACACCAAGGCAGTTTGTGGCAGGTTAAAACCACCTTAAAATATGAGAATTCTGTGGCCATGTGGGCAGAACTGAGCCACAACATTTGGCACTGGATTCACAGGGGCTCCTGGCAGGTGACCACCATGCTAACCCCTCCGGCACCTTCCTTAACCCTACAGCAGTCAGGCTGGGAGGAAGGGTGCCTGTGGGCAGGAATGAAGGGGACAGATGTGGTCTTGTGGCCTCAGGGGCAGTAGAGGGGCAGCTGCAAGGGAAGAGGGACAGCACAGCAGACAGGCTTCATAACAAATATCGAGACCACTCCTGGCTTTACACCACTGACTCTTTACCAAGATCGAACACGCACACAGTTCTAGTCCATTTGATCTTACTAAAATCGGCGATCTGTTACCACGTGTTTAGAGCTTGATAGTATAGGGTGATATTTGCATCTAATCTTAATTATTACTACTTGAAAAATTACTCGGAAGCAGAAACATAACAAGATGTTACTCTGTGATTAAAATCAACTTCAAAATTGGAAAAGGTGTGTTATAAAATGCACCTACTGATTCATGGCCCAATAAGTCTGTTTCAGACTCGATTTGTTATAGTGCAGCGAACTTTAGTTGATAAAATTCAGTCAGCATACCACAGCTCTCCCACAACTAAACCAACCAGGAGTGTTCCGTCCCACTGCCTTGTGGGTCCTTCAAAACTGTTAGAATGAGGCCACGAGCACAGCTGTCTGGAAGGAAACAGCGTCTCGCTCACTCTGGGGAAGCATGCAAACATGCGTTAACAACACGACAGCAAGGATTTCTCCTTCGTCGCACGAAGAGCATCCCGGCCAGTGCGTTGTCTCAGGTTGCAGACATAATCCTGCAGTGCCACCTACCGTTCAAGAAGGCCTGTGCAGGGCAGTCTGGGCCAGGCCAAAGCCAGGGCAGCAGACAGCACCAGGTGGGTGCTGCAGGGCTGCGGGCCACCCCAGCCTGGTCCTGGGGCACTGTGATCATGAACATGTCCCAGGTGACAACATCAGAGAAGGCCTGGCCAGGACAGACCTGACCTTGGTCCTGATAGGACAGCGTGGTAGCTACACACATGTCCTAACATGCCAAACCAGACCTGAGAGAGAGCGTAGATTCTACTGTTTGTGAAGCACATTTCAATGATTCCGGAAAACAACACAAGAACAACTGTGTAAGGAAGTTGTGGTCTTGGCTGGGAGGAAAATATATAATACACGGAATCCAAGAGGAAGGAATGAAATGAGTCCCAAACCAGGATGAACAAGCTGGAAATGCCTGGACATGAGGTAAGGACAATGTGACTCCTCTCAGCTGAAACCAGAGCCACCCAATGCAGACGCTCGCAGCCCGCCTGCTGCCTGAGGGCTTCACCGTGTGCAACCCAGGTCAGCGCTCACTGGCATCCTCTAGGGCACTGCCGTCGCACCTCACAGAAAGCGAGTACCTGCCCTGGGCACAGAGCAGGAGGGCCTGTGGAGGGTGCAATGCATGCCCCCTCTCTGAGCCACTCCCTGCTGTGGGTGGCACCGTGGGCAGGTCGACCTAGCCACAAAGGGCAGTCTGACCAAAAAGGAACCTGAAGCACAGCCAAACTTGCAGCAATGGAATCATATGAATGCCATCTATGGTCTTGACACTGAACCACGGACATAGGACAGAAAAGAAGCATCTGACTCTGGTAATAACCAACACTGAGCAGTGAAAATGAGCCTCTCTTAAATGGCGGGCCAGCCGCCATCCACAGGCATGGATTGATTAGGTTGTTTCCAGTCCCCAAGAAAACCAGCAGCAAAGTGTGGCTGACAACCTGGGCCTCTGACCCTGTGCTCGCCTAAGACCCGTCCCCCTGCCCCACCATCAGCAGTGCTACAAGCCAAAGAGGCATTTCCTCAGTCTCCTCTGGGACCACAGCTGGCCATGAAGCGGCTGTAGCCAGTGAAATCGAAGTGAAAGTATTCCGGAAGCTTCTGGAAGGCGCCTGATGAAAGGGACACACCGTGCTCTCTGCCTGCCATGCGTGCAGTTGTTCCTGCCTTGAACGCAGATGTGATGCCTCGAGGTGATGCTGCCACTATGAAGGAACAGTGATGGGAACTGCGGAAACCCTGGCAGAACCCTGACATAGGGGGGTTCTGAACCAATAGCAAACACCTCCCTTTGCATCACTTATTATGCTCAACAAACTGAAAGTCGTGCTTTCTGCTATTTCACCCAAAAGCACTCCTAAATAACACAAGAAAAGAAGTGAAGGGAAGAGAAACGTTAAGTGAGATAAATCCTCCTCCATCTGAACTGAAAGCCAATAGTGTCCAAAGTCTGTGAGTCAAAAAAAATCCCCATCAAGTGTGGCTATTCAGAAACAGGAAGCCTGGCCTGGACTGGCATCTGTGACCCAATATCCATTCCTCCCTTCTGATCATGGCCCAGGACATGGCCACCCATGGACAGTGAAGTCCCCAGCTTTGCTCACTCTCAAGGTGTCATGGTCACATGACTGAAGTTGCATCCAATGGGGAGAAACAGAAGGACCACTGGCAGCTTCTGGGAACCCTCCCCCAGATGGCATGCACGTGCCCTGTCATCCTTTCCCCAGATGTAATCCCTACAGGTGAGTCCACATGACAGAACGAACACCAGAACAGAAAGAGTCTGTGGCCTTGCCAGCTCAGCCACTGGAGCCCTGAGGGCCTGGGCACTCTGATGTGGAAAGACAGCAGTCCTCTTGGCTGAACCCTTGATATGTGTCCCTGTCGCTTAGAGCTGATCTTAATCTTAACTATGCAGAAATACAAATGCCCAAACTCATTTTTAAAATTCAGTGATGGGGCCAGTCTGTGACGTGGTGACTAAGGTGGCTGGATCCCAGGCGGCCCAGTGCACTGTTTGAGTCTTAGACTCAGCGGCTTATAAAATATGTTGGACGCATGTGTACACACGGCCAGAATCCTAAAAGGAGGGAAGAAGTCCTGAATTTTGTGCTGTCTTAGAGAGAAAGCAAAAGGAAGGAAACAGCAGTTAGCATAATGGCTATGTTGCTGGACTCCCATGTAGTCGACCACGGGTCAAGTCCCGGACCCAGTGGCTTAAACTCATGCCAGGCACGTGTGCATGCATACCCAAGATCCTGAGAGGAAAATGGAGAAGGGATTGCGGTGTGGCCACCCCCCTGGGGGATGATTTCTTGCTTTCTGTCTTTCTGTGTCTCTCTGTCTTTTCTGATGAGTGCAAGCACTCTATAGCAAAAATCTCTAAAAGGAAAAAAGAAAAAAAAGAAAGAAAGAAAGTGAAGGGAAGCACAGGCCTGGCTCCTCTCCCACTCCCTCCACTTCTCCAGGCCCAGGTGCTAGAATTGTCTCTGCTCCCCCTGCTGCCGTCTCCCCATGCTACCACCTATCTGCAGGAAAACACACTCGGCTTCCCAGGCTCAGTCCAACCCCCCACTGTAACCAAGCCACAGAGAACCACAGTGACTCCACATTATACTGAGCCTGAGTCCATCCTGACAAACTAAACCTTAGGAAAACTGGCCTTTAATTTCGCCTTCACAGTGGATCTCGAATGAAAAGTTAACAAGAACCTTGCTGAGTCTTTACGGATACCTGGCTATAGAGCGAGGGAAGAGAAAGATGCCACCAGTCCCTTCCATGTATGGCTGAGAGAACTTTATCAGCTCCGCACCGTGAAGCCTCACCTAGACCTTCGCTGCTTCTGAAACAGGATCTATGGCTGTCTCGACTGACTCCATTCTGCTTACGCTGCCTCAGTAATCACTGCTTATCTTTTAAAAAAAAAAATCATTTATTTTAAGCTACCAGGTCCAGATTGGCCCTGTGGGAATCCAGTACCTCAACCACCGCACCATAAGCCTCATTCGGAACTGAAACCGGTCACTCCATCCTGCCCTACATGTCTGGAAGGGAAACAGCCCCACACAGCCATCACTAGATGCTATCAGGTCTCCTGTGATCGACCAAAGACAATGACCAGACCAGGCCTCCTTCGTGACTCTGCCCAAGACGGTAATAACTCACCCTTTGTCTCCAAACCATGCTTCCATTGAGCCAGTATCTGTACCTCGTCCAGTATGTGGAGGTAGCTAAGGAATCCAGTCTGCCTTTCCCCAGGGCTGGCCTCACTGAAATGCATTCCTTTCCTCATTCCCCAACTCTTGTCCCTCAAGATTGCTTTCTGCCAACAGTGAGTGACACAGACCTGGTTTCTTGTCTTCTGGAAGGGGCATCTCTTCCTGTTTTGGTTTTTCAACCATGAAGCCTCCTGCTCCGGTCCTCTGCTCGGCCCCACTAGTCCCACAGCACCAGCGAGCTCACTGCCGTCACTCCCTGCACGTGGTGAGGGCAGAGCCTGTGTCTGACGTCCACCTGACGCTTTCAGAGGCACGCAGAGACTGAAGTGCCACCACTGAATGGAGACCAGCCCTTGCCCCCGCCCCGAATGACATCATGTGTTTTCCTCTGTTATATCTGAAAGGTGGGCTGGACGCCCCACTGGCCAGCAGAGGATGGCTTACAGAAGCCTGAACACTGCTCCAGGTTATACCCCAGGCCACTCACAGACAGGACACCATGGTGGTGGTGGTAGGGGAAATGGCACACAGCCAGCAGCCACAAGGGACCACAGCGCCCTGGGCCTAGCCAGAGCGGGGGTTAAGAAGGTGATCAGGGAGTTGTCATTCTTCCAGAACTCTCTGCCTGGACATCCAAAACAGGTTTCCACAAGGGGTCCTACAGGCTGATGGAGTCCGCATTTTACATTACATTTTACATAGGAAAAGTCGTCCACACGGGGGCACTGCAGGACTCCTACAAATCCCTCCACATAGGGAAAGCCCTTGGGAAAAACTGAAAAGAAGTAAATTCAGATTTTTCTGAATTTACAAATAAATCTTTTAATTTTTTCCCTTTTACATAAAAAGTCTTAAAGGTATCTGGATCCTTTTTTTTTTTATTTGCTAGAGGGCACATGTGCTTGCTGGAGAGACAGAGAGAGAGGTAAAATGAGAAATCACCTCCCCAAGAGGGGTGAACACCCCACAATCCGTTCTCCTCCATTCTTCTCCACAGGATTTTGCGCACACGTGCACACACACCCAATATGTTTTTCAAGCTGCCAGGCCTGGGACTCAGTCATGCAGATGGCCATGTAGAATCCATTCACTCTAACCTCCACACTACCTGCTAGGCCCCATTATTCTTTTTTTAAAGATTATATGTACTTCTTTTATGAAAGCGAGAAAGACAAGTATCTTCAGCAGGGTCTTCTGCAGCAATTCCCCAGCCTTCCCAGCCAGCCTGGATCACGTATAGGCAATTGAGTACTTAATCAAGTTGTACTTTTGTGGCTCACGATACACTCTTTTGAAACCTTAAAGCCACCACACATACAAGCTGGGAACTCAACTGCGTTTTAGAAATTCCTCAAACTGATTAATTTAAACCAAGCTTTACTCACATTATTTTTAGTATTTTAAATGGTAACCATTCCAACCACTCACTCCCCATGAGTGATTACTAGCCCCCCTGCCCCTGTGGACACCAGCAGGCAGCTGCATCCCCCACACCCTCAGCATGGAACCCTTTTCTCCTTGCAAGTGCTCTCCAGGAGAGAAGCCATGCCCTGAGATGCCTCCGTTTGGTATGGGGACCCCTCTTGGTTTCTCATCAAATGCCGCCGTGAGAGGTCCCTGCTCTTCACTCAGCAACACTCCCTGGTGGAGGTGGCACGTCTGTTCTTCACCCCCAGGCTGGCAGCTCCTGGGGCTGCTCGGTGACCCCCCTCTGTGGGTGCAGTCCACATTTGCAGGAGGAAGGAATGTTACAGAGAGCTCCACCTAAGCGCTCCAGCATGCTCCCTGAAGTAATCCTTGGAGTAGCTGTAGCCATGCTGACACCAGGTAAGCCCACTCACTCGTGCCACTTGATGTTATTGCCCCTAAATCTACTGTCATGACTCCTCTGTTGTCTCAGCTTGAGCTTTGGCACCAGGTCTGAGGAAGAAGGGCATCCTAAAGGCAGGGGACCCCATCTCCTCATCTAGGACATGTTAGGGCATCGTGATGCCACTGCCACTGTCCTTAGCCTGTCACCAGCACAAAGGTCCACATGGGAGTCCTGCTCCTGCGCCATAGTAGATGGGCATGTCTTCCTCAGAGGTATCATGCCATCCTGGCAGCCATGGACACATAGCACACAGCATGCTCTCATTCCTCCTCCAATTTGGACACGGGTTGTGTGTGGCTGGGGTCTCAGGATGGCACTCTGCTTCACCCCATCCCACCTGGTCACCAAGGGCCAGTCCAGAGGAGCAGTGGGCAGCAGTGTTCTCGTCTGGCCAGCCTAGGCCCCTCCCACTCACTTGACTGCCCAGCATCCTTGCAAGGTACTTGGTGCACCCACTCTCCTTGTTTCCGACTGTCTGATGGATTCTGTTAAGTGGATGGTAGCTCGGCAGTCCCAAGAAAGCTTCCTCAGAGCCGCCTCTACCTCCTGGGACTCCCCTTCACTTTCTGATTTCTGGGAGATTCTGGCTCTTCTAGGCTGTGCTTCACTGGAGCTCTGCAGTTGGGTCTCTTTGCCCAAAGCACTGCAGATTCTTTGTTTATAACTCTTTTAAATGAAAACCTTTCTTAGCCCCCAAGGCCCAGAATCTGCCACAGGTCACTGATCCAGAGGACCTGTGTGATGCCTGCAGAAGGACCCTGCCTCAGCTCCAGAGGGTCCCCTGCTGTCATGGTGCCCAGTGCTCTGGGGCCCAGTGTGCATAAGCCTGCCGCTCTCCCTGCAGACCTCAGTCTAAGACACAGGCATCCACCTGTGCTGCTCATGGGGCTGGGCAGTAGCAGCTTTCAGGCTTGCTGAATGAATGAGCACCCTTCCACACACTATTGGCCATTCGGTTCTCAGCTGGTGTGAAAAACCTATACAGGTAGGTCTACCTCAAAGTCTTGTGCTGCCTTGTTCTTACTGATCTGTAGGACTCTTTGTGTGTTCTGGCGGTTCTCAACTGGTGTGAAAAACCTATACAGGTAGGTAGGTCTACCTCAAAGTCTTGTGCTGCCTTGTTCTTACTGATCTGTAGGACTCTTTGTGTGTTCTGGACTCTGGGAACTAGCCCAGGCCTGTCAGGTATACACCACTGTCACATGTACACACCTTCATCAGGTGCACACCACTTTCAGGTACACACCTGCCAGGTACACACCCATCACATACACACATCCATCAGGCATACACTTAACAGGTGTGCATCCCTATCAGACACACACCCATCAGGTACACACCTCTGTCAGGTACACACCTATCGGGCGAATACATCGCTGTCAGGTACACACTTATCAGGTATACACCCATCAGGTACACACCTCTGTCAGGTACACACCTATTGGGCGTATACACCTCTGTCAGGTACACACCTATTGGGCGTATACACCACTGTCAGGTACACACTTATCAGGTATACACCCATCAGGTACACACCTCTGCCAAGTACACACCTCCATCAACTATATACCTGTCAGATGGAGGTCCCTGTCAGATACATACCCGTCAGATACAAGCCTGCCAGGGACACAACCATTAGGTACACATCCTTGTTAGATACATGCCTGCCAGGTTCAAGTATGGGAATTCTTCTCCCAGTCTGTGTAGTGTTGATGGCCTGCCTCTGGTGGGCATGCTTTGTAAAATCCCCTACTTTGCAGGTAGGTGAACCTCTGAATACGATGGAGTAAACTGACAAAGTGTAATAAAGGTATAATGGTCTTTATTCCAGGTGGTCCTGACCTAAGCAGGTGAGCCCTAAAGGATGGGAGGAGTCAGAGACGTAAGAGCAGGGAAGCACTCCCGGTGGGCCTAGGGAAGCACTCTACCAAGCTGTGGGGAAGGGAAGGGTCCCGTGGAACAATCGATGGGCTCTGTAACACATGGAGTACCTTACTAGGCATTTTTTAAAGTTTATTTATTTACTCATGATAGACAGCCTGTGCATGAAGGTGGGGGGGCACCCCCAGAGAGTCTGGTCATGCCATGATCCCCTTCCGTAGCAGTCCAGCTTGTTCTCATCAGGATTTGAGCACACGCACGTACCCAACATCTTTAAGGTGGACCAGGTAAGGTTCCAACTCACAGTCAGGCCTATAGCTTCAAGCGCTGAGACTCAGTATGCCACCAACTCTGCCAGAGGCTGGGCTTTTCTGAGAGAAAGAGAGAGAGAAGATGCACGTGCACAGGGCAGAGAGAGGGGTGTTTCTCACAGGGTGTCATCATGATCCTCCTGCCCTGGCCTCCCAATGGTGTGCCACCTCACTTGGCCCGTTCAGGGTCCCAGTCACTGCATAGTGGCGCGCCCCCACTTGCACCACTGCAGCCGGCCATATGCATTTGAAATCTTTCCTTATATGTAGGCATGATACTGCTTCTTAAAACTATATAACTGTAATGACATAGGTTGCATCGCCTATGGACTTCACTCTTAGATAAATAGAGCAGCTAATAAATACCTGTTGTGAAAAGACGTGTGGTGCCTTGCAGCAATGAGAAATGCCGAGAAAAAGCTTCTCAGTTTAAAGACGAGCCAAGGTTCCCCGCACTCCTCCCCAAGATGTCCTGGCCACTGGAGATCCTCTCACGTGTTAGGACACAAGAAACAACTTTGGTCTTTTCAAGGAATAAGCAAAGGCAAAAACACTGAGGCAGCCTGCAACTAAAAATACAGCCCCACGCCCAGCGTGAACACGAGGACCTGTCAGAGCAGGGAGGAACCAGGTGCGTGCAGCAAGGCTGCCGGTGAGGGATCCCGCTGGGAGAAGCGTTTCTTAGCCAGCAACTTCCATGTTCTCTCTTTTTTACTTCAAACCACCCTGAAGATGGGAAAGAATAATACACCAAACCATTTGCTGCCAAAATTAGCCCCTATTTTGTGAGAAAAGAAATAGAAAACTCCTAATCTGCAGCTAACCTTTATTAATACAGAAGCAGTAGGAGGAGACATGACTCATAATGTAACATGTTATAATTCCCAGCCCTTCGGTTTTGCTATCTCAGCACAAGCTTTAGATATCTCCTTTGGCCTGATTATTTTTTCTATGCCTTTAAGAACAATTTATTTGTGTAAAGGATTATAAATAATTCAGCCCTCCGATGCATGCTGCCATTACATAAAAACGTTTGCTCCTTCATGTACACAGCACAATTAACACCAGGCTTTCTCTCTACGGCATGCTTAAAGCAGGTGGCCATGAGGCACTCGGCATGCAATACTGAGCTGCAGCATCATTTTTGGGTCACCCCAGCTCTGGGGTTCTCATTGTCTCTCAATAAACTCTGCTGACAAAGAAACTGGTTTCCTGTCACTAACCGAACTCAAGGAAGGCCAGTGGCTGAAAGCAAAACCCCAGCCCACTGGCACATGTAACGGTCAAGTCACCTTGATTCTGCCCTTCGCAAAATCTGCCCACATGCTGGGGGGGAAAAAAAAAAAAGCCGGTGCAAGATAAAACAAAAATTCTTTCAAATGTCTCTCTGGTGACCCTTCCATTCCCGACTCTTACAAAGAAATCAGAAATGACAAGGAGGGCTTCTCCTGGCACCAGCTCAATATCCAACATTCAGATGTAGGTGCATCTCTGCTCCCCAGGGATGGCAATCCGGGGGCTCCCAATTGTTCCCAGTGGTACACATGGCCTTGGGGGCCTCACCCATGCCCCATGCCAATCAAGGACTCCCAGGATGACTGCTCAGCTGGCCTCTCCCTGGGTGTCCACTGAATGGCTCATATTCGCGATCTCTGCTGTATGGAGGGCACCATGGGCCTCCCGTGCTGCCACTGTTTGCTGCGTCAATGAATGGGCCAGGAACACGGTGACAATCTGGAAGCCAGTAGCCACCTTCTGACTATACTTTCCTCTCCCCACCTCTTCTGACCCAGGAAGAAACCTCCTCGGGAAGATGAACTCTGCTTTTCCTGAGCTGGTCAGAGGCCACAACCAATGCTTACCTCACACTGCAGAAACTTTCTGGGGTTTTAACCTGTCCCATGCTGGAAGTAGATCCTATGGCAATTTTCCTCTAACAACCTCGAGGAAGGTGAGAGGTGGTAAAAGGCTTCCGACAAGTCTAACTACATGCCTGGCATGAAGCACTACCACTGGGATGCTGAGCCGAGACCAGGGCGCGCATGCACTGAGGCAGCCGTGCCCCTGGTAAAGGCAGGAGATGCACAGGTGCTCTGGGGCCACCATGAAATTATGAGTGAATCACAGCAGCAAATCACCTTTTCCAGGAGTCACTCAATAAAATACACTTCAAAACACAAGCCAAAAGGCTTTAATTAAGCAGTTTACATCCAGCAAAAGTCACTTTTTATCAGACTTTTACAGAGTTTTACTTACCCTGGAATGTGTGCAGTTTTCGTTTTTTGCTGATTGAGAGCAGGCTCCCTTCAATGTGAGAGGCCTTGAGATGACATCCCAGCAAAGCTGGGGTCACAGCCCCAGGCACTCGCCAGTGGGCTGTCAACCGCTCCTGCTTCTACACTCAACACGGAAGACTTCGCTCTGTGAAATGAGGAGAGCAATTACTTCACATTCATGTAACTCAGTATTGAAAGCTTCTCACCCTCCCAAAAAGGGAACTCCCTAACAATAACTGCTCTTAATTTAAAGCCTTCTTCCTTTGAATATAAGTTTACATTACTTTAAATGTATTCATGTAAATGTTTTCAAGGGCACAAACGGCATTCAATCAGACCTTCGCCCCATCTGCCCAAGCAGGTAGATGCACACAGAACATCCATAATCATATCTTTACAAACCCAACACACTAATACCAAGACACACACTAAGAAATAGGGCCTCAGGTGAAATCCTGCATGTGCTTATCTCCTTAAAATAAAATGCATGCCTCTCCTGCAGGTGCCTGCAAAAACTGTGTGTGGACATCGATACAGAACTGCACACATGTCAGACTTTTCTCTGCCCAGGCCTAGGAGCTGTAGGACATCCAGGCTGCTGGAGGCAGAAGGCTGTGAAACACTTTCTCCATTTGATTTCTGCTCTGCATGAAAATGCTTTCAACTAGCAAGCCATTAAAGAGAATATTTCAACATGCTCATGCACTTATCAAACCTTAATATGTAATGTTACTATCTCCTTTTGGAGAAGCAATTGATACTCAAAGGAAGGAGAAAACTGCAGTGGGAATTCTCCATGGCAGAACTCCCATCTGAGGCCTATGGGAGCGGCCTGCAGGCATGAAAGGCTTTGGAGAGGGAAGAGCCTGGAAGGATGGGGTGAGGTGTAAGGAGCAGAAGCTCAAAACATGGCTTTGCTCCTCCTGTAGACTCGGTCAAATCACCTGCTGCCACCTGTCACAGTCACAGGGTCCCAGAGGGGTGAGGCCTGAGCCTTTCCAAGTCTCCCATCTGTGAGACGCTATGTTGGCTCCTCTGCCAGGGCAGGTCCAGGGATGCTGAGATGGGACTGACTATCAGCACTAGGCCAGCATCACCAAGACATGTAGCTGTCCTTGCAGACATGTGATCAGCCTGGGATGAGAGCTGACAGGCTCAGCATGCCTGGCACAGAGGCACCTGGGCCAAGTATCCACAAGGACCCTACTATCAATGAGCCTCCATGGTCACTGCACTAGACTCAAACAGCTTTCCCCACTGGTCCTGATCAGCATGCCAGGAGTCTCCTCAACGGGCAGCCAGCCCCACAGGGTCCATACAGTATGACAGTGCACAGGCCACAGCAAGCCTCCCCAGTGAGCCCAGAACACAGCCCCTCCTGCAATTCAAGGAACCATGAGGAAATAAAACCCCATCCTAGGGCCTTTAAACACCTAAAGCCCATTGGCTACGTAGAGAAAGAGAGATACTGCAGAAAGAACACGGCATGAAGATTTGTAGAACTGGGTTCTAGGCCTGCGCTGGAAGAGGCTGGAGCTTCTACTTCCTACTCCCTGGATCTCTTTAGGGAAGCTAGCTCACATGTTGCAGAGAGGTTCAAGCCAGCCATGTGGAGAGGCTCCATGTAGAGAGGAGGCCCCATGAACCCCAGACTTGTGCAAGCCATGGTATAGGACATTAAGAAAAAACAAGGAACCCAGCCGACCGCCTAAACCAAAGCCTTAGCCACACAGCCACCTCCAGACACTCATGTGCTCAGCAGAAGTCCTGGTCACCAGGGAGTACCAAATCCCTGACTCACCAGTCACAAGCATTATAAAGTGATTGTTGATTATGTCACTCAGTTTTGGGATGGGTCACTTTGGGTCACTAGGCAACAATTGATAACAAAAGGAATCATCATTCAAACTCTACAGCACTAAAATATGAGTGAGTATTATGAAGAACTTGATTACAAATGGCTTATAAAAGTTAGGGAAAATGAGCAACATCCAAGAAAAATACAACTTATTAAAACTAACTCAGGGAGTCAGCAGGTGGCATAGTGGTTAAGGCACTGAACTCCCACATGGCTAGCTGTGGTTTGAGTTCTGGACCTAGTAGCTTGAAACTCATACTGGGTGTGTGTGTGTGTGTGTGTGTGTGTGTGTGTGTGCCCAAAAGCCCAAGAAGGGAATGGAGAAGAAGGGATTGCAGCGTGGCCATCCCCCTGGGGTAGGAGGGTGGTGATTTCTCACTCTCCCCCTCACTATCTCTCTCCAGAGAATTCATGTGTTCTACGGCAAAAACATAAAAAGAAAAAAATAAATAAACTCAGGAAAATATGGAGAATGTGATTAAACCACAAATATTATTAAAGAATTAGAGTTAGGAAGAAAAATCATCCTACAAAGAACACTGCATGCCTAGACAGCTTCTCCAGAAAGTTCAACCCAACCTTCAAGAACACTTAACACTTGTCAGGAAGATGATAAAGGAGGAAAAGTGTATGCCAATCTTACAGATGAAGGTGTAAAAGTTCTAAGTAAAATGTGAATAGCTCAATCCAACAAGTAATATGGCAAAATCAAGCTGGATTTCTATTGAGAATACAAAGATGATTTGGTGTGTGAAACTCAGTTAATCCACATCATTATCATTATTATTATGTTAGCCGGGGCATGTGAGCTCATGAGAGATAGAGAGATAGAGGTGGGGCGTGGGAAGGAAAGCACCCCCAGTGGGGTACGGTTGTGCTGCCACTGGGATTTGGGGCACACACATCTGGCATGATTTCCATGCCACTGGATCTGGGATCTGAGGTGTAATCAGCCATGTGACATCCAGTTCCCTTAACCAGTAAGCCACACGATTGGTTCTGCAATCATGACGTTAATAAGCAAGAGAAACACACTTTCTGAAGAAAGTTCATGGAAAATGCATATTGTGAAAAACACTACAGATTTCTACACTTTTTTTTGTATCAAAATGAACCTGTACTTTAACCCAATTTTCTACCAACTTTTTGAAGTGCCCTCATGAGCTGTGACTCCTATCACATAAAGTCCAATCACAGGCAAAGTCAAACTATACTTAGGGATGTATGCCTACATGGCAAAGCTAAAAAGAAAAGGACAGCATTATTTTGAAAAACAGGAGAGCAGGGGGGCTAGCCGTTGAGGAAGGCCAGAGTAACTGAGAGGCACCTCTACTTCTTCCCCGGGGATGTCAGACGGACGAGCAGTTACCCTTGAACATAAGCACTTACTCTTCTGTACAAAAAGACAGATCTCACAGGAGAAATGTATCAGAGTGGGCCAGCTGGCTGCAGTGGTGAAATGCAAGGCTCTGTGAGGCTGACCCATGTGGGAAGGTTCTGAATTCCCACCTAGAGGCCTCCCTCAATGCGCCTGGCAGGCTCAAACCTGTATCACGTAAACCCATATCCAGGGCTGGCAAAAGCTGGGGATGGGTCACAGCATTAAGGCCTTGTCAGTGTGTACCTCTTACTCTCTGTCTCACTCACAGAATAAAAAAACTTCAAAAAGTATATTAAAAAACAATTAGGCAAGGGAACCAGCAGTTAGCGTAATGGCTATGTCACTGGACTCCCACGTAGTTGACCGAGGTTCGCGTCCTGGACCTGGTGGCTTAAAACTCACACCGGGCACGTGTGCGTGCGTGCCCAAGATCCCGAGAGGAGAGTGGAGGAGAGGGGATTGCGGCGTGGCCACCCCCCTGGGGTGATTTCTCGCTTTCTGTCTCTCTGTCTCTCTCTGTCTGTCTGGCGAGCACACGTGCCCTATAGCGAAAACTTCTCAAAAACAAAACAAAAAAATAAAAAATAAATAAACAATTAGGCAATGGAACTAAAAAAAATAAATAAATAGGGGCCAGCAGGCAGTGGAGTGATTGAGGCACTGAACTCCCACGTGGCCAACTGCAGTTGGAGCCTCACACCTGGCTGCTTAAAAATCACACCAGGCACAAGTGCGTGTGCGCCTCAAATCCTTTTTCTACCTTTTTTTTTAATTTACAGTAACTTACTATACATCAATACAATATACAAAATGAGATTTTTTCATCCAGTATACATTGTGTACTGGCTTAATCAAGGTTATTACCATACATGTTATCATCAACAAATAATTTTCTATTTCTTGCTTCTTACATATTTTGCTTTTATTTCCCTCCTTGATTCCCTATCTCTCACCCTCTGCCAACTCCCCCCGCCTTCCCCCACATTGCCTTTGGTATATACAGCTGTTTTCCATACCATTTTTTTCATATTTTATTGATTCACTAAAGATCTTAATTTTAAGATTTTCAATATCAAGCGCAGCTTGTATATACATATTTAAGAATGCATGTCTGACTTTCAGCATAAACCTCAATGAGTAAAGTGAACATACTATAAAGTAGCACCTTGCTGGAGCTATGTAACTTACTGCAGTCATTAAATAGGTATTAAGAGGCATTTTTTGATGCATTTTTTAATCTCAAAAATGTTTTAGTTTTAATTGATCAAAATTCAAAAATGTTAAGAGAAATTTGCTTAAAACTTAAAAATATATAAAAGCCAAGAAAAAGCTTAGGATTCAGTTCAAATAGTAGGTAGATGAACCTACCAACAGTTCAAGAGAAGATAAATATCCTTAAATATTGTGTGCCCAAAATCTTGACAGGAGAATGGAGGAGAAGGGACTGCGGTGTGGCCATCCTCCCAGGGTGGTAGTGGGGGGCGGGGGGTTGATTGCTTACTTTCCTTCTCTCTGTATCTCTCTGTCTCTCTCCAAACATTAACTAAAATAATAAATAAATGCCAGCAATGACAACAGACTGTGCTCACATTTCAATCACAATGGGATGAAGTAGCCACTCTGATTACGTACATGAAACAACTAATGACAACTGCAACCAGCGAACTTTCTGCGACAGTCAGATTGGAGGGCTAGCGACCCACACATGTGGGACAGCCACACGGCTGAATCAGGGAACGTAGCCAGAGGCTTTATATTCCTTGCCAACGAGCAGAGAGAGATGAGGAGGTACCAGAAGCCCAGGAAGCCAAGAGTGAGGGAGAGGAAGGGAGTCAGTGGGAGGCCCCCGAGGGGTACACCTGCTACCACTCCTCCATCTGGCTGAGCCTCGGCTGGAACTGCAGGGAGCTGGAAAGGGCAAATGGAAGTGCCGTGGGGAAAACACGTGGGGTGGGTGGCCTCTCTGGCCTCCACCTACAGCTGTCCCCAAGTGCCAGCACTGCCATCACAACCCCAAACCCACCATCTTCTGGAGCTTCCTTGCTGCGATTACTCTGAGTTTCGGGAAATTCTCTTCTGAAAACAGCCAGGCTAGAGGGGCTTCCATGAAAGGTTTGTACTCAACTACCTACTAACAGGAACCCTGAATGCCACGGCAGCACTGCTGAGACAGGGATGACTTAGACTCTGGTGTGCCTCGTACCAACAGCAAGTACAGAACATGTTGTGTTAAAACGAATTAATCATTCACAGCATTTGATGGATTTGCTGTGCCAGTAATAATCATATTGATTAAATGAAGCAATTGTGTTTCCTTTTAAAGTGATATTTATCATTGTAATTTAATTAGACTGTGGAAATTAGGCTGTGCTCTGCCAAAGACTAAGTACTCTCATTTTCTAGTTTGTAGGGCATAAACCAATAACATTACGTGAGTGTGCAGTTAAGCAGATGTGTTCAGCTGATCAGATGCACTGCGCTTGGAACCAGGCGTTATTCCAGGAAGTGCAAAGGCATCATATTCAGGTAAGGGAAGCAGGTGACCCAGGGCACTACAGGAGGTGCCCCTGATTTCTGACACTGAAGCCTTTGACGCATCCTGAGAACTGGCCGCCACCAGAGGAGGACCAGGGCCAATGGCCACCTTGAGAGAAATGCAGCTGGGGCCTGAATTCCCGTGTCCCAGGGCCAAGGCAGGGACACACAGCTGAGCTGAGACAAATGCCACAGGCTCTGTCGAGATGCTTCCAGCGTCAGTGAGGGTGGAAGGTACACGGACGCTGTGTACGAGAAAGCGATCCCATTGGGTTTTCAGAAAGTCCTGGGCAGCTCTGTGCAAGGCTGCAGGGTGCAGGGGCAGAGACCAGAAGGTGTCTGGGCGACCAGGGGGTAGGACTGGAAACACTTGAGGAATCAGCGGCCAGCAGCCAGGCGAGAAGTAGCCAAGCAGCTGTGGCTGCTCTGAAGACTCTGGTCCTGCCAAATTGGTGGCTGAAATGTTCATAAACAACATGAGAAAAATCAAAAGAAAAGAACATTTTAGGAAGTATGTACTTCAGTCATTATAAACAATGAAAACATCCAAAGTACGTGAACTGCAGCCCATCGATATTCCCACTTCAGCAGTGGAAAACCATGGCCTGGCCCAGTAGTTAAAGTTCCCTAAGGATGAAGACAACTCTAGCCTGTAAACTACCACGGAGAGAAGTCGTGTCTTTTTTTTTAAGTCGTGTTTTTTTTTTTTTTTTTTTTGGAGAGATTTTCACTGTAGGGCGGGTGTGCTCGCCAGACAGACAGAGAGAGACAGAGAGACAGAAAGCGAGAAATCACCCCACAGGGGGGATGGTCACGCCGCAATCCCTTCTCCTCCATTCTCCTCTCAGGATCTTGGGCACGCACACACACGCGCCCAGTGTGAGTTTTAAGCCACCGGGTCCGGGACACGAACCGCGGTCGACTACGTGGGAGTCCAGCGACACAGCCATTACGCTAACTGCTGGTTCCCGAGAAGTCATGTCTTTACATGGTAAAACATAACGAACATTTAAGTATAAGAAGTCTGAATATTAGTCTATAAACCCCGGGAGTACGGAAATTAGCCACTGAGGACAATTACAGTCAGTACAGTATACATATATATATATAGTGTGTTTATATATATATATTTATATATAGGAGGGAAAGAAGGATATTAGCCTTTATTTCATTTGCTATTTTTACAAAGAAAGAGAAACACAGGAGGAAATATACTCTCATACAAAGCTTCCTTAGACTCAGTGCCGGTGGTGCATACTGTTAAGATGTTGTGCTCCACAGCCTGGGACCACATGGGAGGCCCAGGTTCGACTTCCAGTCCAGCCTAAAGACTGGGCACAGCAGTGTGCATCTGTAACCTGCTGACACAGGGAGGCTGAGTCAGGAGGGTCAGAGCTTGAGACTGGTCTAGGCAATAAAGCAAGACCATGCCTGAACAACAGCCAGGCGTGGTAGGATGCACCTGTGGTCCAGCAACTCGGGAGACTAAGGCAAGAAGATCTCAACACAACAAAGTTCTGTTTTTGGAGGGGGGAAAAAGGTTCCTTATCCCAGTTTTGGTTTACATGAAGTGTTTTGGTAGGATTTAAATTCATTTTAGGAAATGGTTTATAAGACACATTTTGTTCCATGACATCAGAGAACCATAATCTTGTCACTGCTCCTACACAGGCTAAATTTTGGAGTAAATGGTCTGTATCAAAACACCTGATTTACAAACCCAGCTGTGAGGTCTCAACTAACAACATGCTCCTGCATGACCCTGGCACACAGGCTCTCTCAGGAGTATCACCCTTCTTTTTATTTCCCCTGCATTTCAGTTTTAACAAACCCACCGAAGTGTCTTTTATCATCTGTCCTACTTAGCAAATTAACTATAGTTCCTGTCCTTAGCAAATAAGAGTAACATATTTTCCCCTCATAAGGAAGATTTCTTTAGAATGAACTACCTAGAGATGCATCAGGGATGACTCCCTAAGTATCTACGTTGAATCAACTAAGTAGGGTCCACCCTACGGGTCTCTGTCTACAGAAAACTCTGGGAAAGTTCTCAGTGACAGAATGGAGGCAGTGGCTGCCTAGGCAGGGACTTGGGGGAGGAAGATAGTGACACTGGTGGCTCTGCATGTGATGGCACCTTTACCAAATTCATTGTTGTCACAGGATCTTGGAGGTCTCAGAGATCACAAGATTGTCGACTTTAAAATGTGTGCATTTTGGGGGCCAGCAGGTGGGGTGGTGGTTAAGGTGCTGGACTCCCACACGGCCAACTGTGGTTCAAGTCCTGGATCTGAAGGCTTCCTTTCTCACTTTTCCTCTCTCTCTCTTTCTCTCTCTAGTCAAATTAAAAAATATATAATAATAATAAAATAAAAATAAATTGTTAAAATGTGTGCATTTTTTTGTGTGTTAACTATGCTTCAATCCAACTCTTTTAAAAAGACTACTTTTTTTAATGCATGTACTTCAAAAAGTTTGTGGAAAATGAGATTAAAGTATGAGTTTATCTTGGTACAAAATATCTGAAAGCCTGGGTCAGCAGGTGGCATGGTGGTTAAGGCACTAGATTCTCACATAGCTGACCAAGGTTCAAGTCTTGGACCTGGCAGCTTAGAAATCATAACGTACAGGGGCCAGCAGGTGGCATGGTGGTTAAGGTGTTGGACTATCACATGGCCGACTCTAGTTCAAGTCTCAGACCTGGAGGCTTGAAACTCATGCTAAGTGTGTGGGCATGCATGCCCAGAATCCCGAGATGAGAATGGAGGAGAAGAGATTGTGGTGTAGCTATCCCCCCAAAGAGTGATATCTCACTTTCTCTCTTTCTCTCTCTGACTCTCTGGCAAGCGCACATGCCCTACAGCAAAAACCTCTCTAAAAAAAAAAAAATCCAAACAGATAATTTAAAAAAAAAAATCCATAGTTTTTCATAATATACATCTTCCATAAACTTTTTGAATACCCATATGTATGTGTGCTGCAGTAGACACGGGAGTGCAGAGATCTCTACCACATGTTGATTTCAGGGTGCAACTGCTGCATATGCTTGTTCTGTTTTTAACTTTTTTGATGAACATCTATACTGTTTTTCATAATGGCTGCATTAATTTACCTTCCCAGCAATGGTGTAAGAGATCTCCTTTCCACATCCCCTCACCAGCATGTGTTACTGCCCTCTTGATAACGCCATGCTAACCAGGGTGAGATGACAGCTTGTTGTATTTTATATTTAAAAACTGCTCATCCTTTTTTGTTTTTTCTTTATTGTCAGAGGGCATGTGCACTCACCAGAGAAAGAGAAAGAAAGAAAGCACCCCCCAATAGTCTGTGGTGACCCTATAATCCTCCTTCACCCATTTCTCTATCCCATCAGGATTTGGGGCACATGCACATGTGCTCAGCATGTATTTTTTCAAGATGCCAGGGCTGAGACTTGAACTGTGGTCTGCCACATGGGGTCTGGCTCTCATAAACAGTACCTAAGTGTTAAGCCAGCCTGCCCCCTCCCCACCAATTTTGTTTTCAAATGAATTAGTGAATGCTATTTCAGCAATCTAATGCTTCATGGTGAATTAAAGCTTGTGGCACACATAAAACATCTCATTAAATAGGTGGGAGCTTTCCCTGCCCGGGTACATTTTATTGTCTTACAATCACCTCCAAAGGAATTCAATGCTCCCAACCCCAGGAATGAACTCTGCAATTCCACAGAGGCAGAGACAGAGAGAGTGTACCTGAGTGAGAGCATGGTCACCCTTGCTGATAGGAAAGGCTTCCTCCTCACCCAAGGGGGAAGCATCTGCCTCGCTGGACCTGCTCCACCCACCTTACAAAGATGGCTTAGGCCAGGACCTGGTGAGGGCTGCCCAACTCACAGGAAGAAGATGGAAAGGGACCAATTCCTGGGTAAGGATGGAAGTGCCAAGAGGCTCTGCACCCTCCAGGAGACCCGACCACTCTCAGGACAGACACATCCAAAAAGACTAGAAAAGCGAACAGCCTCTGTGGGGATGGAAGGCAGAGAGCCATGGAGGGCATGGGCTCCAGAGGAGGGCTCTGTCCTCATCCCTCAGTCATGGCCCTTCAGGTTCGGTATACCTGTCAAGGCAGTGGGAAGTAAAGCTGACAAGTATCAATGAACCCTACCCAGCAGGTCTTGAGGCTTTATTTTTACATGATTGTTTTACATCATTAATGAAGCTACTTGGGGCTAAAATAAACCACTAAAAAGATGACCAGTCACACAATTCTTTTTGTTTGTTTTAAGAGAGAGATTTTTGCTATAGGGCGCATGCACTCGCCAGAGAGAAGAGAGACAGAAAGGAAGAAATCACCCCCAAGTGGGGATGGCCACACCACAATTCCTTCTCTTCTATTTTCCTCTTAGGATCTAGGGTGCATACACACACACACACACACACACACACACACACACCTGGCATGAGTTTTAAGCAACCAGGTCTGGGAATCAAACCACGGTCAACTACGTGGGAGTCCAGAGATATAACCATTATGCCATCTGCTGGTCCCCACACAATTTTTATTATGACTTTCTTCTTGCCTTTGGGGAATGGTTCTCCTGGCCTGAAATTTAGGGTACTTTCACCAAACTATGGCTCACCAGCAAAGTCAAGAGTAGAACCTTCCAGAACCAGACCATAGTAGAGAGTACCAGAGCAGAATAGTGCACTCACCACAGAGAGAAAGAGACAAAGCACCTCCAACAGTGTGTGGTGACCCCACAATCCTCCCTTTTCCATGAAGCCCCACCATACCCCAAGAGCACCCCAAGGTCACTTGCCACTCAGACATGCGTGTGATGGCTCTCGTATGTCAGCTTGAGTGGGCACTGCTTCTGGGAGTGTCTGGGAGCGTGTTTCTGGTTCAGATGAGCCTTTGGATCCAGTGTACTTACAGTCAGACATCCCTACGTGAGAAGTATCATCATCCAGTCTGATGAGGGCCTCCCCAACAGAACAGAAGGCAGAGGGAAGAAGAATTTGCCCCCTTGTTCCTGCCTCCCTGGGTGATCTGGGACATCTCAGCTGCTGAAGGATACATTTCAGAAGGAACTTGATCCTGGGGAGAGGGACTTCGTGGCAAAAGTAATGAAGACTAAAGGCAGCGATGTGCAGAAACACACTCTCTATAAAATAAAAACACATTGTATACCAACTGCTCCAGTGAACAGAAGAGAAGGACCACTTCTAACTCTCATGAGCCCAGTGTAACCCATGGTAGTGAGCTCTGTCGAGGATGTTCAGAAATAAAAATGAGTGGTCCGTTTCTCTTATGAACGTCGGCACAAAAATCATTACCAAATTTAGCAAATTTAAATCGAGTAACATAAAAGACAGAGTACATCACAACCAAGTTAAATATACACACACCAAGAATACACAGTTGGCCTAATATCTGGAAATAAATCAATGTGCCGTGTTAACTGTGACATTTCCATGTAGGAGTTCTTCAACTTAGATTCTTTAGTAAATCAAACTGGAATTTCTATCTATTATAATTATAATAAACCTAACACTTTCTCAGAAAAAAAATATTTACACACGTGCACACACACATGCACACACACACACACTCCACCTGGGGAAAATAACTGAAAACAGAGGGAAAAAAATAAAGCTGATAAAATAAAAGCAAAAGTTTTTGCCAACAATAAAAATAATGGTCAAACTTTTCACATACAAGCCACCCACATTCGTTCCCTAGCAGGGAGAGGGCAGTGAGGCCAAGGGGATGTGTTGGAGCAACGAGATGGCGGGGCATGTGCGCTGCGACCTCGTCATGAACACAGCCCAAGGGTAAGGCAGCCCGGTCTCTGGGCTCTGCAGCCCTTGCTAGCTGGCTGCCCACAAATGGAGGATCTCTGAATGTGTGCCACTGCTCTACCTCAGGCAGGTATTCATAACAAATGGGCTCCAAAAAGTCCAGGCCAACTGTAAAATCATATACAAGATGGTGTGCTTGTATCCTGAGGTTTGTCTTTCTAGTGAAATGTACACAGCTTTAATCAGATGCTCTAAAGAGCTCAACACCCCCAAAAGACCTGCAGGTTGACCTATGTCAAAGAGCGCCAAGTCAGCTCTTCCAATGGGGTGTGAGAAGACACCAACTCAGTCCTTTCTTTGGGGCTAAACCAACAAAATTTCTTTTTCTTTCTTTTTCTTTTTACTTTTTTTCCTTTTAAGTGAGAAAAAGAGAGAGTAGAAGGATAGAGAAAGAAAGAGGCATTGTGATCCTTCTGCCCCAGCCTTCTTCTGGCTAGCTAGAACCACAGGCATGAGCTACCATGTCTAGCTTGGTTAGGTTGAGCTGGGACTCGAACCCAGGCCTTCCATGTAGTCCCAGTCATTGTGTAATAGCTGTCACCTGTATGTACCACTGTGGCTGGGCTTAACAGAACCTCATGGACTTTTTTTTTCTTTCAGTACAACTAAGGATTAGTCAATGGTAAACTATGTAGTGAATAGGAGGCACTAAAATTTGGAATTCATAAGCTAAACATAGAATGCTACTACAGCTTACAGAGGTCTAATTCGATTCCAAGGAGTCAGATGTGGAACTGCGAAGCTTCAACACTCCGTAACGGGCCATGGGCACGGGGCCACCTGCCCTTAGTCTCAGAAAGAATGTTTAGTTAGGAACAATAGCTTTAATTCATCTTAGAGATCAACTGTTACCATTCTTGCTTTTATAATTAAAATGTTAGTTATGTTTTATCATTAGTTTAATATGGTTTTGTTAGGGTATATAGCAATAAAAATTCATCAACAGTTTTTTAAACCATAATTTTTCAACAAGTAATAAGTATCATAAGTCATCTCCATCTCTGATATGAAACAGATGTAGAGAACCTCCTCCAAATTTTGATGAGGCAGTGACATGTTAGTTACAGCAATGTGCTGACAAAGCATTTATGAAGCTTAACTTGCAACACCCTATCAAGGCAAGTGTAACAAAATCACCCAGCTATTTCTAAATTTATGAAGCACTCCCGTATGATAGGAAGTGACATGTAGAAGTATACCACATCTCCTAAAGGATGTCTATGTGCTACTGACAAGTCTGAGGGAACCAACACTTAATTTCTTCCCAATTCTTTGATGATGTTGAGCCGGTTCCACTGGAGAAAGGAACTGCCACTGTCAACAGTGCACGAGGCACAAAACCTGGCTACTCGGAGTGCTCTGAAAAGGCGATAAAGTACCGATCTTCCTGCCTTTCCTCCAAGACCCCATCGAACTGTAAGAAAAGGTAGTCTTGGCAGTGAGTGAACCGTGACAGTGCTGGAAAATTACAAAGAGAAAAACCACAAAGCCCCAGACAAGCACATTTGCTTATGTGTATGGCATAGAGCAGATGAGGAAGGGTGGGCCAGAGGGCAGCCCAAGGGATGTGTCTTCCTGGCTACTGGGGCACCCTACAGAGATTCTGTGCCTGGGCCAATGTCTGAAAACTATTCAGAAGAAAATCCGAGGTTCCCAACAGGATGAAGTATGGACGCTTAGGCCTGGAGGAAAAGCAAATCAAGGCATAGAGTGAGGAAAAATCTCACCATCAGTTCTGGAGGCCAGGGAGAAAAAAGAGGGAAAGGAGAAGAGGTTCTCCTGCAAAGAACAAAGGTCAAGCTGATACCCAACTTTTCATTAGTAGCACTAGACTCTGGAAAACAATAGAGAACACTCCAAGTTCAAAAGAAAAATTCTGTAAACTTATTGGTCATCGAAAAAGTCAAAAGGCATTTTTTGCATAGGAAACTTGCCATGATTTTTCTGACAACCAATGCAATTTTAGACCCAGCCAAATTATCAATCAAGTTTGAGAACAAAATAATTGAATGCTTGGACACTGAATGCAGGAATCCAAGACGTCTATCAACCACACATTCCATAAAGAAGTTGATTAAGGAAGTGCTCCAGCAAAACGAAAATAGAATCCATGAAACAAACATCACTGGATACGTGAAACCATGGCAACCGAAGCAGCAGGCATCAGCAGAGAACCTAAAAAGAAACCAAGAGTT
>NW_006206889.1:642043-659021 GCF_000334495.1 Tupaia belangeri chinensis
TCAGCAGAGAACCTAAAAAGAAACGAAGAGTTTCCATTCGAACGTTCTCCTTTGATTGGCAAGGGTTTTGTGATACTGAATTATATATCACACTGCTTGGTTCTACAGTGAAGCATATTTACATTATCATACTACTATAAACACTAAACTTTCTAAGATTAAACTTATAGAAAAAGCCTAGGGACAGATGAGAAATAGACAACAAACATTTTGACACTTGTCACTATAAACCTAAAACTATAACTCATAAGAATGAGGGGGGGACTCCCACCCAAACTAACAGAGAGGTCTGGATTTTAAAGCCATGAAAGCATCTACAAGGACTTAAACAGGAGAAGAAAAGCACAAGCTGCCACTGATTACCTCCGGAAACATGGGGTAGAAAGGCAGGAAGGATCTTGAACTTGATTCATACCCGTTTACAGGCTGGAATGTGTCTTGTACCATGAGCTGGTATTACTTCAGGTTTTTAAAAAATAGTTAAATAAAGGACACCTTTATCAATAGGGAACTTACTTGTGTCTGCACTTAAACAAGAAAGCTACATCATGGAGTGACATGGACAGAAGAGACCCATGTATATCTCAGAAATCCCATGGACCTAACAAAAAGGACCCATAGATATGACAGAAAGCCACACCAACACTCACTATCAAGTATGGCCCTTCCAAGGTTTTCCTACATACGTGCACAGTGTTTTTTATGATGCAAAAGCTGGTGCAGAGGCGAACACAGACTGCAAGAAAAGCCAGGGCACTTAGAAATGTCCTCCTGCAAACTTGGCAGGCTGTCTCCCCTCAAAGGAGATCGAGGCTGTGGAGAGCATGGAACAGAGCCACTTCTGTCCTGGATCCTCAGGAAGAAGCCAACAAGAGCAGCAATGCCACCTGCTGCACTGGCACCATAGGACACGGGAGAAACCTTCCATAAAGTCTCCACTGCAATGTGGTTAGTTAGACAGGAAAATGAAGGGAGGCCACTGATCCACATCGCCATGTTCATTAGCTAATTTGTACCGTATCTTGTTCCAAGAATCTGAGAGGCCTACAGAAATACACAGACTGACAGCAGTCTACCCACTAGGTTCAGAAAAGAGCAGATACATGTACATATGAAAAAGACATAAAGGAAACGAGCCAACAGTTACAGTAGCTATTTCTAGGCCATGGGACTAATATTTCTAGTTTTGCATCTCTGTGACATACACACAGTCCACAATGAGAATATTCTGTTTTTTTTTTTTTTTTGAGAGATTTTCACTGTAGGGCGCGTGCGCTCGCCAGACAGACAGAGAGAGACATAGAGACAGAAAGTGAGAAATCACCCCCCAGGGGGGATGGTCATGCCGCAATCCCTTCTCCTCCATTCTCCTCTCGGGATCTTGGGCACGCACGCACATGCACCCGGTGTGAGTTTTAAGCCACCGGGTCCAGGACACGAACCGAGGTCGACTACGTGGGAGTCCAGCGACATAGCCATTACGCTAACTGCTGGTTCCCAGAATATTCTGGTTTTGAATAGAATTTAAATCTGTTCAAAGAAACTCAGAAATGCAGGAATTTCTCTCTAAAGATTTAGTAGTTGAAGAAAAGGGCAAACACATTGGAGGAGAAGGGGCAGTAGGTCCCACCCAGACCAGCCAGCCCTGGAGCAAAGACAAGGTCAACTCCAAGACTGATTCTGCTTTTAAGGTAGGATGAGCTCCAACAAGCACCTGAGGAATTTCACCCTGCAGGCACAGAGGGGTGTGCGTGACATCAGAGAGGCATCCTTCACAGCATTTCTCTTTCCAACCAGGACGGATGCCCTAACCTCATGCAATGGACTTGGTTTGCCCAATAAAAATGCATGTCCAGTCCTTATATAAAGAGGAAGTGACAAAGGTGAGATAACTTGATTAACAAATATATGTATCTTCAGTTTTTGGCTTTGTAGGAAAAAAAAATAAAATACAATTCTCTTAAAAGATAAGTAGGCATCCCTAATGCTTAGGTTGGCAGATATCTTTGCCCCAGATTTTAGGTGAGACACTAAACCCCCCTGACAAGGCCATGGGCTCTAAGAGACCACATGTTATGTAATGGAGCTGCAGAACTACACATTTGAATTTTAGAGCAAATGAATTAATTCCTGACACACATTACAGATCAAAGTAGAAAAAGCATATGACTTTTGCAAGAATGCTGCAATAAATACAAATAAAAAAGACATCTCAACTATTAAATGTATATAGCAAACACGCAGAAGAGGCAAGACAGCATTGAAATCCAAAGCTGCAAGCCTGCAGGAAACCAGTGACCTGCCTGCTAATCTGACAAAGGTGCTCATGGCACTTGGCAACACTGACAGCCAGCTGAGACCTCTAATGAGTTTCCCATTCCTGGTCTTTGCAGGGACGCACCAGGTGACCCAGAGACATCTCAAGACTGTCGGGTACCCCAAACATGGGGAACCCAGTGTGCCACTTGCCCAGCTCCTCACAGCTTGATCACAGCACAGTGCCCTGACCCATCCCTCATGGTGACTGACTCACAGTCACTATGACTATGGGGATTGGCTCCACCTGACCAGCTGATGAGATCAGATATTTGGCACAATGTGGAATGAAGGCATAGGCTAAGTTCAAATGTCATCTGTCACCAGGAATTTTGTCAACATAATTCTCTCCTGGGTCCCTACCAAGCAAGGGGCTCACAAAGCCTGTCAGCGAGTGGGCGACTGACTTAGGAGCTGAAGAGTGTACCTCCCAGGAGATCACACTGCTGGTCTGCCATGTTCGTGGTTCTGGATAAAAGCTCGCTGATCCACCCTCCCCACTTCGCCAGCACGTCGGCCTCTGAACAGCACAGTGTGACCCACATGCCCGGGATTATGAGCATAGAGTTGGAAGTCTGCCTGCTTGAAAATCCAGCCACAGGCCCCCTGGCTCTAGGGCTGCATTCAAGCATGAGCTTATCCTCCTGTAATAGGGGGGTCAGTGACAGTGCCTACCCAAGGGGCTGTAGTGAATAAACAGTCCAAGCAAAGAGCCCAACACAGCTGCACAGAGCAAGTACTCAATAAACATCAGCTACTTCGGGGGCGATGATGACAATGATAAGGTGACAATGACAACTTCAACAAGGTTGCTGGAACGACCAGATTACTGAGTAGACAAGGGAATGAGATAAGCTCTTTCTTACTCAACACGAATTACGTGATGCTGAGTAGTTCAACATTTCAGCGTAATCAAAGCTCTGCAGTGGTCAGTTCTAGCCCGCCTCCTCCCGGAAGGCTCTGCTAGAACAAAAGCCTCCCCTCAACACTGGTGCCTACTAACCTAACCACCCACTGGCCAGATGGGCTTCTTCTCTTGAGCCTCTGAGCAAAACAATGGCAGTTTTCTGGAGTGCCTTGCAGCATGCAGAGGAGGATGGGGTGGGGGGAGACTGTGGTCCCTCTGGAAAAGGATGTCACAGGAGCGTTTCCGTACCGTATTGTCCCCGAGTACAACGATGTGAGTGCTGATACACACGTCCTGCCTTTTGACAGAGTGGACAAGCCACGCTCCCTCTCTGGTGTTGCTCATGTTTCTCTCTCTGCTCTATCCACAAGGGTGTGTGAGTCTTTTGGGGGTATAAACCAAGAAACCTCCAAGCAGTCTCAGACTCAAGCCACTGCCTAATACCAGAATGCGCCCAGTAGTAAGCAGTTTTATTTAGGATGGCAACCTCTGATCGGTACATAGCCTATGTCTACTAATCACAATATTCATGAAAAGCAAAGCTATGTCCCAGACAGTGAGATCACATGGTTTTCGTCAATCAGTAAAAGAATTCTGGTGCTGTAGCAGGTGGTCAAAAATATTTTCAGCAAACTCAATATTAATCTTCTTACATGTGATATTCATAACAGTAGATTGCTTACAACTGTAAAAGCCAATTGTGACTTCTGGTTTGAATCTGAGGAATTCAAGGGGTGGCGAAGCTAAGGCGGACCTTCGGGTGGAGGAAGGGGGTCTCTGGGCTGTGGCTGTGTCTGCCCATGAAGAGTTCCTGCACACCCTCAGGAGATGCAGATGCCAGCAGGGCTGCCTGCTGCCCAGCACTGGTCTGCTCCAGCAGGCAATCAGCTGCCCTGATCAGTTTTCAGAGGAGAAGCTCTACAGACAAACTCCTCTCAGTACCGTGCAAAAACCAGACACTGGAGGATACAGGTGAAGAGTGAGCACTTTACAGAAATGTTTAAGTTCGCTGTCCTGTCTTACCCCCACACAGCCTGGGGAAGGCGTGTGAGCAGGGAAGCAGGCTCTCTTTTCATGGGAGCTACCAAGAGCTCAGCTGATGCGTGAAGTCTTCAGGTTCTCTGCCTCCAACTGCAGCCATCTTCCCGTGGCCCACATGGGGGTCCCGTGCTTCCCTAGGGGCAGTGGTACCCAGGACACATGCGGTCCCTTGCAACTCCCAGTGTCTCCTTCATCCTCCTGGGGGCCTATGTGAGCCTCTGAGATTGTACCTCTGGGATCAAGTCCCATCTGTCCTGGATGGCCTGGTTTACCTGTCTTCTTGGAGCACTGTTAACCCCAGGCTCCTCTCTCTCAGTACTGTCCTTGTTTAAGCAGTGAATCCCATGGTCACCTATTAGTGACATAAGCCCATGTCTCCAAACCAGAGGTGAGGGTGAAGTTTGCAGAGGCGGCTGCTCCTCGCACCAAGCAAACTGCCAAGAGGAACATGAGTGACCCTCCTCTTTCCCCTCCCTTATTTCTACCCAACTGCAGTCAGTCAAGAATCCACATCTCACCGCAAGACACTGCACAGACAGAAAATCTCGGCCCAGCACAGAGTCCTCATCTGACCTGGAAAGGCAAAGGAGAGGGCTCCTCAGAGCCTAGGGTGGGGGCGGGGGTGGGGGCCTGCCAGAGGCCTGGGTGTGGTGGCTTGTCACATGTCCATGGCAGATATGAATGTTTGTGTCTTTTCCTCTCTATAGCTAGGGTCTCGGTTGTGTCACCTCATCCTCACAAGTAGAACTACAGGTGTGCCCACAACTGAACCTGCGTCTGCCAAGTATCTGTGCCTTCTTAAAACTGAATACAAAAGCCAAGTCCAGAAAAGACACCTGAGATGGAACTAAAAAACTGATGAGCCAATCTCAGTAATTTTTCAAGGGAAAATACGGTATGTTTTCAAGAACGGATGTTGGTATGACATAAAGAGTGGCAGTCATGGGCCCTAGGGTTCTGTTCCCTGACATCAAGGCACTTCAAAGCCAAATGCGCTGATCACTAAACATACAAAATTAGCACTCCACCTCACAGACGCACAAAAAGGCATCCTTTGATTGAAGTCACATTAAGTTAAAAACACACACAGGCAGAACACAGGGTTTTCAGGGCAGCAGAATCACTTGTTCTGCCTGATGCGCCCTTGGTGGAGCGTCATCACAGCTGTCCGCAGCCACGCGACGTGCAACACCAAGAGCACCCCGATGCAAACCATGAACTGTGAGTAAGGCTGGGCCAAGGGGGGCGCGCCCACTGCACATGGTGGACCACTCCCACTCTGGCATGGGTGCCACAGTGTGGCAGGCTGTGTGGGGGGACTGAAGGTATACGGGAAATCCCTGCACCATCCACTCGACCTCGCTGTGCATCTAAAACTGCTCTTCAAAAAGTGAAAGACAAACAGGCACACCCACAGTCTGGGTTGTAGGACACATGCTCAGGTGACAAGCCTATCTTCACAGAGGACATGGCCAGTGTCCACCTAGAGCAGGAGCCTCCTGATAGGAGGGAGCCTCAGGAAGGGGCTTGGGGCTCAATGCTATGTCCTAGCTGGGACAGGCCTGGCCGCGCATGCTCTGTGACGCTTCCCTGAGCAGCATGTTTGAAAGCTGTGCACCCGGTCATGTGAGGGATGCTTCCCGACAGCAGAGGCAAGACAGTGGCTGTCCGAAAGGTCACCACTGATGTGCCACAGGACGGAGCCAGCAAGAGCCACACAGGATCACTCACTCACCAGGGGGAGGGCAGGGGAAGAGGTATGAGTAAAGACGGGTGCAGACTGGGAGTCAGCCCAGCACTGAGAACCACCTTCTGGAAAAACTGAGCTGAGAGGGAGCGAAGAGCCCTTAGGAGTCCACGCAGGAGTGAGTGCAGAGCACTGTCCGTGAGTTTGACTTAATATGTGCACTTCCTGCTTTCTAGATAATGGCAAGGAAAGTAATTACCCAGTCAAAATAAAATGAGTCCTGGCAGAGACCAGAACTACAAATATTAAAAGCACAATAAATGCTAACAATCCCTTGGATATTATTATAGAATTTCTGGGGACTAATATGTGCTTAAATACATGAGGATTATTCCTCAAACTTCTATAGGTGGGGCATTTGATCTCCTAGGAACTAAAGCAGATTCCTGTCAGTAGCAATTATTTAGTTTCCTTCCCAAAGAAAAAAGAAAATATTAATAAACAGCAAATAGCAGGCCCAGTGGTGCAGATGGTAGGGCGCTGCTCTGCAGGAGCCAAATGGAAGCCACAGTCCAAATCCCAGGCCAACCTGAAACACTCCAGGCATGTACACGCCTACACACACACACACACGCACGCACGCACACTCCTGACCCTGGCTAGTCAGAAGGCTTGGGCAGGAAGGATTACAGCATGACAAAACCCTGTCAAGAGTGCCTATAGCTCTCCCTCCCTCTTCTTCTTAGGCCAAGAAATAACATTTTTTTAAGAATTAACCTCTCAAAAAAAAAAAAAAAGAATTAAAAGAAAGAAAGATAAGCAGTAAATACAATAGTAAATTGTCCCACACTTGCCTCAGGTGGCTCTTTACCAAAGTCATTCTGAAAGCTGCTGTACAGTCTGGAAAACCCGACCATCATGCGCCATGGATCTGATGCTTCCCCAGCTGCTGGAGATAATCATCATTCCACAGAACGAACAGGTTACCACTGAAGACTTCTTTACAAATGGAATATTCTAATCTCCACCGGCTTCAGAGTCTATTGCTGGAGCTGGCTTCTCCTCAAGGAAGAAAATTATACAGAGGAAAGGATCTCACATTTTCTTTTCAAAATTTGGAAATGAAAAGGTTGAGTAAAAATAAATACAAAGAATCTGACTAACTTAAGCTTCTTTTCTCCCAGCATCAACTATTGTAATAAAGCAGAAAGTTAAAGTTAAAAATAAAGGAGGTCATAACTCTTTTTTTTTTTTTTTTTTGGAGAGATTTTCACTGTAGGGCGCGTGTGCTCGCCAGACAGACAGAGAGAGACATAGAGACAGAAAGCGAGAAATCACCCCCCAGGGGGGGTGGTCACGCCGCAATCCCTTCTCCTCCATTCTCCTCTCGGGATCTTGGGCACGCACGCACACGTGCCCGGCGTGAGTTTTAAGCCACCGGGTCCGGGACACGAACCGCAGTCGACTACGTGGGAATCCAGCGACATAGCCATTACGCTAACTGCTGGTTCCCGGGAGGACATAACTCTTGAGAGAGAGCACTGTGTAGTGAAAATAAATGCTCACACCTACCCTCCAATGGAGCATAACTGGTGGTAACACCCAGCTGTTTACACTTTCCATTAAATAGGAACTGCCCCTCCCCCTAATTCACATCATTTCAAATTACACATGTATATTAGTGACAGCGCCCCATGACAGGTAGTTATAAAAACTGGGGGCTTTGAGTGCTAATCTGACAAGAGAAAATGTCTTCAAATTGTGGGTGCCATGAGGGATCCAGCTTCTCTTGATCAGTGTCACCACTACAACAGAAAGCCGGCCCTACTTACAACAATATTACAAAGATTCTCTTGCAATAAATAGTTTTGTCGTTTGGTCAGGCAATATATATGTATATGTATGTATGTATGTATGTGTGTGTATATATATATATATATATTAGATTTTTTTGCATTGGACACGTGCTTGCCAGAGAGAGACAGACAGAAAGTGAGAAGTCACCCTCCAGGGGGATAACCACACTGCAATCCCATCTCCATTCAACTCTTGGGATTTGGGGCACACATGCACACACTCCCAGCATGATTTATTAAGTTGCAAGGTCCAGGACTTGAACCATAGTAGGCATGTGGGAGTCCAGTGTTGTAACGACCATACTACCTATTTCAACTATATAAGAAGACTTTTCCAACACAAGGGTCGTACTCACTCATGTTTTCGTCTGATGCTGGAAGAGTTTCATTTTCTGCATTCAGCTCCTGATCCATCTGGGGTTTATTCTCATAAGTTTAAAGCATAAGTCTAATAGTATCTTTTACAAGATGGTATCCAATTGTCCCAGTGATATTTGTTTAAAAGTCCACCTTTGGCTAGGCAGTTTGAAATATTACCTTTATCACATACTAGATTTCCATCTGTAGTTGGACTTATTGCCAAACTTCCATTCCCAATGGTCTGAGTATTAGTGCACTAATGCCACTCTATTTTCCACAGAGGACTGGTAGTACATATGCCACATGACAACATCTGGTCAACGGACCACACAAACAACAGAAGAGCCACAGTCCACACACTGCCTAGGCATGTAGCAAGCTGTATCTAATCCAAGTTTGTTTATGGACACTCCAGGATGTTTGTATGACAAGATCAGCACACTTCTTGGAATGCGCCCCATCATTAAGTGACACATGACTGTACATTTTAATATCTGGTGGGCTATTCTCCTTTTCTTAAATCTTTCTTTTCTAAGTTTTCTAGATATTTACACTTGTTTTCCAATTTCAATTTTAGAATCAACATATGTAGCCCAAGGGAAAAAACACTGATTCTCGCTGCTTTAAGTATTTTTACTGGCATCATATTAAATTTGTAAATTGACTTAGAGAGAATTGACATCTTAATGATGCAGAGGCATCCTGTCTTGATCAAGAACAAGACATGTCTTCCCACCTGCTCAAGTGTTTCATCACTTGGGTTTTGAACAGTTCTTACTATACTTATTTCTAAACACTTTATTGTTACTATTGTTAATGGGGCTGTCTCTTTTATAATACTTTCTAACTGGTTATTTTTGTATATATAAAAATTATTATCAGGTCAGCCAATGGCATGGTGGTTAAAGCAACTGAATCCCACATGGCTGGCTGCATAGTTTGAGTCCCAGACCCAGTGGCTTGAAAACTATGCCAGGCAAGTATGCACGTGTGCCCAAAACCTCAAAAGAAGGGAGAAATGGAGGAGAAAAGATTATACTATGGCCATTCCCCATGGAAGGTTCTTTCTTTTCTCTTTCTCTCTGTCTCTCTGTCTCTCTCCAGCAAGTGCTCCTTCCCTCCAGCAAATTATATGTGCATATATATATTATCAACTGCCTCTTCCCCTTATTCACATCATTTCAAATTACATATGTATATTAGTGACAGCACCCCATTACCGATAGCTAAAAATACCAGGGGCTTTGAGTGTTTGCCAGTCTGATGCATGAAAATGGCCTCAAATCACAGTTAACCTATGAGTTTGGTGTCTCTTAATCTGCATCTCCAGTGCAACACAAAGACAGTCCTATTAATGATAATGTTAGAAAGATTTTCTTGCAATTAATATTTTTGTCTTTTGATCTTACAGTATTCTATTACCTGGTCAGGCACACAACTACATATTGGGTCTTGGAAAAAAGTCATGGTGCATTTTTTCTATGCAAAAATGAGTCATGACTTTTCCAATGAGTCTCTCTCTCTCTCTCTATATATATATGTGTGTGTGTGTGTGTGTTTTATATATCACATAAATATAAATGTATATATTAGTCACTCAGCATACAGCCTGGTGGTTAAGGGAGCTAGACTGATATGCCCAGCCACACAGTTCAAGTCCTAGACTTGGTGTCTTGAAAAACACACCAGGGACATGTGTATGTGCCCCAAATCCTAACAGAATGGAGAAATGAAGAGGGACTGCAGCATAATCACACCTTCTAGAGGGTTTTTTTCTCCCTTTTTCTGTCTCTCTGGTGAGCACATGTGCCCTCCAGCTATTTTTTTAATTATAAAAATAAATTATTGTCAATACTTGCATATTCATCTTGTATCTGTTACCTTGGTAAATTCTTTTATTATTTGAGTTATTTTTATCATCCTCTTTTATTTTTCTTTATTCATGATAAAGTGTGTGTTTGTGAGCATGTAAGAGGAACAGAAAAGAGCACCCTCCACAGGGTCTGGTCACACTGCCAACCCCGTCTTAGTCCTCTTGCCTGTGAGATTTTGGGCACTCACTTGCATGCTCAGCATATTTCAGGCTGAGCAGGCTGGGAGCCCGAACCATGGTTGGCGTGTGGAATCCAGCCTCTCTTAAGCAGCACATCACCACTGTGCCACAAGCCAGATGGTTGATTGTCCAGAGCTCTGCTATCTGATATGGTTGCCACCAGCTCTGGCCCT
This sequence comes from Tupaia belangeri chinensis, assembly GCF_000334495.1. Classification (NCBI taxonomy): domain Eukaryota; kingdom Metazoa; phylum Chordata; class Mammalia; order Scandentia; family Tupaiidae; genus Tupaia; species Tupaia belangeri. Next base: position 652,437 of record NW_006206889.1, read on the forward strand.
GGGTAGCACAGGAGGAGGCTGCTTCCAGAACCCAAAAGTTTTGCTGGCACCGTTCAAGGGTATCTGGCACTTGCTGACAGTCTGACAGCTTTCCCTCTTTTCCATGTTGTGCTTTTCTCTTTTTCTTTTCTTTCTTTCTTTTTTCCTCTTTTTTTTTTTTTTTTTTTTTTGTAAGAGAGATTTTTGCTATAGAGCGCATATACTTGCTGGAGAGACAGAGAGACAGAAAGTGAGAAATCATGTCCCAGAAAGGATGGCCACACTGCAATCCCTCTCCTCCATTCTCCTCTTGGAATTTTGAGCACACATGCATATGCACCCAACATGAGTTTTAAGCCACTGGGTCAGGGACTCAAACCTCAGGTGACTACATGGGTGTCCAGTGACATAACCATTATGCCATCTCCTGGTCCCCTTTTCCATGTTTTATGCCTTTGTTTTCTCTTGCCTTTTGCTCACCCTGGCCAGTGGCACACAGGGTTCCTTTGTGATTGCTAGGAGAACCAGCACCTGGGCCGGTGGTTTCCTTCTGCCTGACCACAGCCCTTCCCAGAGCTGCTCCAGCCCAGCCCTCCTCCCTGCCCGAGGAGAATGACTGGTGGTCAGAAGGAAGAGCATCTCTCTCTTGCCACATTTGCTTCAATAGTACCAACTTTGCCTTCCCAGTTCATTTAAGTATACTGACACATCTTTGATGAGACCTACTTCATAGGGAAATACAGAACTTGCATCTAGAATAACTTAAATGACTGGCATATATGGGTCCTGGGAGGGGGGAGGTTTTTTAGAATTTGAGGTAATAAAAATACATCTCCAAGTCTTCCTTCAGTACTTGAGGATTCCAATAACAGCATGCCTGGTATACCTTTAGCCATGTGCATAATTTCCCCCACATGGGATCCCTTTCACCTGTATGCCTCCCCCAGCAGCACGAAACGTGGTTTGTAAAAGGAAAGCAGGCTAAAATGCTTGAAGCTGTTGGGAAAATAATTTCTTATTAAGGTGTTAGTCTGACTAATCCCCGCTCGTTACTAGGAGAACGAGAAAAAGGGGGACAGCAAATCTCCCAAGGCCCGAGTTCCCAGGCTCTCCTCTGGTGTCTGGAAAGGAAAGGCCGTGTGTGGCCTCACAGAACGGGAGCCTGTGCACTTTCTGTCGCCAGGACCCGTGTGTCTCTAAGGATGGCCTTAGAGACATGCAGATGAACACATGCAGAACCAGGACGGGTTCACTGACAGGCAAGAGTGTGCACTGCATACACAGCACTAGGTCGCAACACCAAACACCACAACCCACACGGAACACAGAGGGCCTTGTTAAACACCACAGAGGGCTTTGCAGGCAACAACGCCAAGTAGGAAAAGGACCTATAAAAAACCCGATGGAATTTAATAAGCCTGCTACAGGATATAACTGCAGTAAGAGCAAAGAAAGGAATTAATACTGCTACGGCGAAGAAAAAAGAGAAGCAAACAGCTTTGAAAGCTTGAAGCCCTTTGATAATACCTGAACATCTAAAAACAACTTCATCAACAAGTGAGAGGCAAACACTCCTCAAAATTGAAGTGACATCAGGGTAGCTTTGGTTCTTACAGGTGAATTTCTGCACAGAATTGACGATATTCCTTTACAGCAATTTTAAAGAAAAGCAACAATAGTAAGACAGACTGAAAAAGCAAAAACCCAATTTTGGCCAAAATTCCTGAACACAGGCATAGTGTAAAAAGAAATGTCACCCAACAGTGTCACAGTCATAAAGATTGGACAGTGGCTTCTCAATGTACCCAGACAGGAGAATTGCCTTGCAAGTCCCCTGTCTTCTTGCAACTCCCAGCGTATTTTCATAAACAAGACTAATCCTCCATATACTTAGAAATATGCCCACTTGTACATAGGTGTATAAAGAAAATGCACTAGAGAGCATACAAGGAACAAAATGTAAAAAAGCTTTTATCTTCAGTATTTCAAACAGATCAGCCTCTCCTTAGGGCTAACCTTATGGGTTTTCTCATTTAATTAACTGTGATCTGAGAACCATGGTGGCTGAGAGGGGACAGCTGTGGCCGTATCAGGAGCAGCTGAGGAGAACAGAGGTCAGGCCTTCCATCTTTTTTATTGTACTTAAAAGGCTAAAAGGAAACCAAAGCTCCTCTAGAACATCATAAATCACACAGCTGAATACTAAATGCACAGAGTCAATGCTGCACCTAACATGCCACAGTAAAATCACTTCAGAGGTGAGGCGAAAGCCGCTCAGGCAGGCATCACTTCGTCCCCCACCAGCCCTGCAAGGAAGTTTCTCCAACTCACCTGGCTATCCACTTGTGACTTGGAGTAAGGGCACATCACCGGGAGGTCTCTTCCTCTAGCTGAGGGAAAATGTTAATGTCACAGAAGCCCAGACCTCTTGCAGCCAGCAGTCACCCCACAAGACCTCCAGCAGCATACAAGGGGGTGACAGAAGGCGGCATGTGTAGCCCCAGGGGCTGCCCACCAGCTGCAAGGAAAGTCTCTGCTGGGGATCCCCAAATCTCCCACTCACCATGTAAACACTTCCCTGCCTTGAGCCCATCTCACCATCCCCTGCAACACTGAGCCAGCCCGATTCAGCCCAACAGACCACCTCAACTGTGCTCGAGGCTGAGGTGTTTGCAGAGAGGACAGGAGTGTCATCTGCAGCCCTCAGAAATGCTCTCCTTGGCAAACACCTGCACTCCTCCCCTCTGCCCCCCATCATATATCCAGTTGTAGGAGGCCTAACATTCCCTGACCCCTATGCCTCCACTGACCAGCTCTGCCTTCTCCTTTCCTGGGTCTGACTCTGTGCCCTCCACTCTGTGCCCAGGTGGAGTTGTGCAGCAGATAACAGCCTCTCTGCTACGACCCTGTGCCCATTAGTCCCTGCTGCTCAGACTCCAGAAGCCACACTTGCAACAACTGATGCTCACCTACATGAAGGCAACTTCCTCTCAGCCAGATCGTAAAGATCTCCAGGCCACCAAGGCCAGCCAAGGCCACCAGGCATAAGACAGTGTGGGGGGCAGACCTGGTGGAAGCAGAAGGTGGCCTGACTGAAGTGGACAGAACTTACTTTGAAAAATCCTATGAAAACAGTTGAGTGTGCTTCTCCAGAGTGGTCATGCAGGTGAAACCCCCAGAGCCTCCCCGCAACACGACCCTCCGGGCTCTCTGGCGTGTGCTCCCCATTGGGCATTCAAAACCAGAGGGTGGCCAAGAGGAACCACGCAGTTAGCATAATGGCTATGTTGCTGAACTCCCATGTAGCCAACTGCGGTTCGAGTCCCAGACCCGGTGGCTTAAACTCATGCCAGGTGCGTGTGCGTGCATGCCCAAGATCCCGAGAGAATGGAGGTGAAGGAATTGCGGTGTGGCCATCCCCCCGGGGGATGATTTCCGCCTTCTATCTCTCTGTCTGTCTCTGTCTTTCTGGCGAGCACACACGCCCTATAGCAAAAACTTCTCCAACAACAACAACAACAACAAAAAAACAAAAAAACAAAAAAAACAGAGGGTAGCAAACAAAGGCAAAAGTCACCCAGAGAAAACCCAAGGACGGCCAGCACTAAGTCAGGGCTGCTTACTCAGAGTGGGAGACAACACACAAAGGGCCACCTAGAAAGGAGGATACATATTTTCAAGACTATTTTATTTTTAAAACAGACTTTATTTTAGAATCACTTTAGATATAACTAAAAACTAGGCAGATCGTAGAGTGTCCCCACACCCCCGTCATTCAGTGTCCCTGTGACTGGACCTACCTTGGTGTGGCACATTTGTGACAACTAGTGGACCAGTATCGATGCATCATGATTCTCTCGAGCCCACTAGTCAGATTTCCTTAGGTTTCCTGATGTCCCCTGCTCTGCCCCAGGGTCCCACCCAGGAAAACACATAACATTCAGTTGGCCTGTCTCCTTGGGTTCCTCTTGGCCATCAGATTTTGACTTTCCAGGTTCTGACAACTTGGACAGCTTTGACAAGACCCCCAGGCCTTTGGAGGTGCCCCTCCACTGGCATGCATCTGATGTTTTCTCGTGGGCCAAGCGCCACCATGTCGCACCTCAAGGACACAGCACCACTCTTTCTGCCCTGTGAGAGCGAGCATGGTCAGCTGACTGAGGAGTACGCACAGGCTTCTCCCTGCACCCTATGCCTTTGAGAGGACATCTCCATGCAGAGCCCACACAGGATGGCTGGCACCCACCCTCTCGAGGACACAGTGTCTGCGTCAGTTACTGAACTCTTCTGCACAGGAGAGATACCCTTCTTTCCCATTCACTGATTTATCTGAACACAGGCTCTGAATATTTACTGCACATTTTGGGCCGTGTCCATTACTACTTTATTTGTTGCTGGAACTGTCCCAGGGATGGCCCCTGGGTCTCTTTGCTGTGCCCATCAGCATGGGATCGTGTTTCATTGCTGAGTGCTTTCTGACTCGCTGGCACCAGCAGAAGCTCTGGGCTCATCCTGGACACTTCCTGCCCAGTCCTAGAATCAGCCATCTCTCCAAGGAGCCCTTGCTTGCTTTTATTTATATGCTCTTTAATGGAGCATGTAGCTATGTGTTTGGAAGATACCTTTGCGGTGGACAGCTGGTTTGCAACTGTGAATGCACCACCCTCCTGATAACAGCACCCTAAGTGGGCTCCAAGAAATGGCCTTCTCTCACTGGATATGTGCTGGGTAGGGCTAGGAAAATGGCTGGCTGCAGCCCACCACCGTGGTGCATGCTGCTAAGATTGCTCTGCAGACTGAGACCACATGGGAGATCCCAGTTCAATTCTGGTCCAACCTAAGGTCGGATGTGTTGGTGTTTACTTGTGATGCCCGTGACTTGGAAGCTCAGGCAGGAGCTCCAGGTTGGCCTGGGCAACACAGACCTCATCTAAAAAAAAGCAGGTGTGGGACCAGCAGGTGGTGTGGTGATAAAGGTGCTGGACTCCCGGATGGCTGCCCACGGTTTGGGTCGCAGACTTGGTGACTTGAAAATCATGCCAGACATGTGTGCATGTGGGCCCAGAATCCCAAGAGCATGGAGGAGAAGGGATTATGGTGTGGTCAACCAAAAAAGAGCAGGTGTAGTTCTCTGTACCTGGGAGGCCGAGGCAGGAGGCTCACAGTGAGAAAGTGAGACCCTGTCTTTTAACAAAAAGGAAGGGGAGGGAAGGAAAGAAATGGCTGCAGTGAGTGGGATTTAGAGTGAAAATAAGCACAAAACATGCTCGTTTTAGAATGAACCATGTCTGGCAAAGATGCACACACTTCTGTTGCTCCTTCTCCTGTCACATTTGAAGTAACCTGGACTCTGGTTTGCTGACACGCCCTGCATTCAGAAACCCCAAATGTTTGTGTACTAAGGGTGCACCAGGGAAAGTTCACTTGCTTTCCACTGGGGAAGAGACGTTCTGAAGGTCTAAAGATGGTAAGGTCCAACACAATCTCCAACAGCAAAGGAAGGGTTAGTGCTGGGAGACAGGCATCCTTTGAACACCGGGGTTCTACATGAGAAAAACTTTCGAGAAGCATTAAAAAGGGTTGGCTTACATCACAGGCATACTTCAAGAAAAGTAATATAACATTAAGGGTTTTTAACTTTTTAATTTTTTTGTTTTTAATTAATTAATTTACTTGGAGCTTGTGCTCAGGGAGGAAAGGTTTTTCCACTTGCCCTGGAAAAACTGTGATGTGGACCCTCAGGCGCAGAGACAGCTAGGGACCTCTTGGCCTCGCTTGCGGCCTGGGCGGAGCCACTAGAGCCGCCACAGCGGGTCGGCGCCAAGCGAGGAAGCCAGGGACTGCTGGAATGAGAGCACCGCGCGCCGCTGGGCAACATGAGGACCAGGCGCAAGCTGCCTCCAGGGCACAAGGGCGCGTGCGCGCCCAGGGCCCCCGGGGCTGACCGTTAACAGCCACTGACAGGTTACTCTGGGGTGCAGCTGCCGGGGGCCTCACCAGACAGGACCTCGGAGGCACCTAGAAGACCCAGCGAGCAGACACTCCGGCGGCAGTAGCGAGCGGACGCGCTGCATCTGAGCGCATGGCCATGGCGGCCAGGCCCGCGCTGGCGCTGCTGCTGCTGGCCCTGCTCCTGCCTGCACAGACTCGCTCTGAGCCAGAGGCCACCGTGCCCGTCCAAATCCCAACCCCAGCCCTAACCTCGATCCAGCGCGGCAACTCGTCGGTGAGCCGACTCCTGCCGCGCATTGAGCTCCGTGGCCGCGGACAGCGCCCTGAGCCCAGACAGCTCGTCCTGCTGGTCCCACTGGCCCTGCTGGCCCTGCGGCCCATCCTGGGCTAGGGCCCCCACTAGCTGCCTCCAGGCTGCCACCGAGACTGACCCGCCCCACTCCGGGGGTGGACAGAGCGCCTGCAGCGGGCTGCCCACCTTCACTCTGACTTCGCTGACAGGAAAGGGTCTAGAAACCAAATCTCACTGCGACCGGTTTGGACCAGCAGCTGCCTAAGTTACACCTCCTGGGATTCCAGGAAGACCGTCAAAGGAGATGCGCAACCCACTGGGTCAAAGATGGGGTTTAGGAACTCTGGTGCCCACAACTCTTT
>NW_006206889.1:659136-662154 GCF_000334495.1 Tupaia belangeri chinensis
TCTTTCCCCCTTGGAAGTTCGAAGAAAACATTTTACCTTTGCCTTGGTTCATTAAATTTGTAAAGTTAAAATATGACCAGGTGGTGTGTGAAGCCTACAGGTGTCTTGGTAGCAGGTGTGGGTGGGCTGGCCAGCACCCCAAGCTCCCATGTTGCACTGAACTTTGTTTTTAATTATCTGGGAACCCAATCTGCTCATGGAGCCATGAAGCATTTGGCTTGGGGACAGTAACAGGGCAGCACCCCAAGGATAGTGCCCAACTCCACACCAACCTAGGTAGGAAGTCCAGCCTGTCCTGCTGCCGTCCACATCATCCCCGCCCAGCTCAAGAGCAGAGACTACCACTTCCAACCAGAATTCCAAAGGCAGACGCCGTTAACCTCACAGGACCTTCAAATGCTGCTCTTTGTGTATGTGGAGTAATTTTTACAAGTTGAAGGCAACCTTTCTAAACGTGTATATTTAAGTCTTTAACATGAGGGGGGGAAAGGTAAATGAAGCATTAAAAAGGGGTTGGTCACATCACAGGTATGTCACATTTGGAAAGAGAAGACTAGATCCTTGTCTGCATTCAGTTCACACCAATTCTATGCTCTCTCTATACGTGTTTTAATTCCATAAATGCACACCTGATGGGACTATGCCTTGAGCAGGTTCTGGAAGGTAAACCTGGTTACACCCTAGGGCCTAGATGCCCTCTCAGAAGCTTGTGGTTCATATCACGTGCAACGTTCCAACATCTGGAGGGCTGCAGGGCCACAGATTTGCTGGTCTGAGAGCACACTCCTGAAATCCCAGACCCAGCCCTCTCTGGAGCAGCGTGGGCGAACACACATCCCAGGGTGGACTGTGTGTGTGGGATGTGCATGTTGTGTTAGTAATTGTACTTGAATGCACATAAAGTGACACAGTACTGATCTGCACTGAACGTAAACCGTAAGTTTTTAAAAACACAGGACCATCTAAAGAAGACTCTAATTTAACAGGGTTTATACTATGCATCAAAGGATGGCCAAGCGCAGCTTTAGGTGACATAACAGTAAGGTGGGGCTCCCCACAGGAAACGATGCTTCTTGGCCTCCACCCGTCCCATCTCACTTAGGAGCTGGGCTGGTCCATAGCCCTACAGGAAGTCCTGAGAGGGAAGGCAGTCATGAAAGTCCTCCCTGTCAGGTTATGATCCAAGGCTTGGTTTGAATCCCTGATACCTATCATAGTTTTGAGGCTCCCACTGCCTGTGGGTAAAATGACCAAGGAGGTGTCTGCTTTGCTGGGAGAACCAACACACCCCTAGATCAAAGACCATGTCCACTCTGCAGAGAAGATGCACTCTGGCCTCTAAACCCACACTAATAAGAACAGCCTGGCTTCCCTCCGATTGCAAGGCCCAGGCCCAGGCCAAGAAGCTCTGCAAGCTGCCCCATCCCAGCGCCACCTCTGCCCTCGGGAGGAACGACCAACGCACATGAGACAGAGCCCGTGCGCTAAGGAAGCCAACGACTGCTGCCAGGCAGCCACCACCTCCTGGCCTAGTCACTTGATCCTCATGGGAATGGGGGAGATACCAGTATCCCCACTCTGTAGTGGCAAACTGAGGCCCAGCAATTCAGTCCCACAGCCTGGTTCCAGGGACCAGCAAACCACCACTTCCCTTGGCTGCTTCCTTCGGCTGCCTCTGTGAGAGCCTGGGCACCTCCGATCAGGGGTGTCAGGCTGGTGCCTATAAGGTGGCAGTCACTCCATGGGCCAGACCTGGAGGGACCTTGGTGGAGGGGCAGCAGCGCATGCAAAGCCACCACATGGGAAATACATCAAGCACATGCAACAAGCTTCCAGGAATCACTTGTGTAGAGCAGCCCTGGGAGGAGGGCAGATTAGGGAGAGATACAGACAGAAGTCCACTCAACAGGGCCTCAGGCTAAGGAGGAAGTTACAGTTTGTTTTTATTTATTTTTTATTTTTAAATTACTTATTTAATTTTCTTTGTTATTATTTTTTTAACTGACCAGAGAGAGAAAGAGGAAGAGAAAGGGAAAGTGAGAAAGCAAGCCACCAGGTATGGGACTTGAACCATAGTCAGCCATATGGGAGTCCAATGCCTTAACCACCATGCCACCTGCTGGCTCCAGAAGTTCTATTCCAGACGTAAAGGTAGGTCACTATGGATGGCAAGCGCAGGGCTGAGATGATGATCCCCAGCTGGTGGCGTGAGAGCACAGGGCTGAATGAAGTGCAGGACCCCATGGCGAGGCCTCTGGAGGCCAAAGAGACGACCATGGCCTGCCAGCAGCTGGACAACAGGGAGACACAGAGAAGCAGGTATCCGGTGGGGGTGAATATGGGGACAGCAGGCATGGAATGTGCTGCAGCCTGGCCTGGACTTGAGAGTGTCAGGGAACGAGGAGGCTGGGATGTCGGCCAGGTTTCCAGCAAAGGGGTACGTGCTGGCAGCTTTCACTGTGAGAAGGTTGAACCTCCAGGGAAATAAAGTCCAGTTTCAGGCGCTCAGTCTGTGACACCTGTGTGATGCAGCCTAGAGAGGCAGATGTGAAGTGTCCTGGCAGGCCTGGACCAGAGGCCACTTCAGGCTGGAGGTGGAAAGCAGGAGCAAATGACCCCATGTGGTCCCAACACCTCCCAGGTCCGAAGTCCTGACCACGCCACAGCCAGATCCTACCTTCCATCCTGCCACACAGGCCAGACTCAGATGACCACATAGCCCTGTCACATGTCAACAGTCCCCACTGGCCCTCATCTGCCCGCCTGGATGGTGGCCCCCAAGCATCAGTTCTCAGCTTGCACCACAGGGTCCCTGCCAAACCCAACCACAGGCTCCTCGACCTGTCTTGCACCATATTTGGCCCCACACTTGGTGACACGTTCACACGTGGCCCTGGGCATCTCCTGACCATCCTTAGACTGGACGGGTGCCCTCTCATCTGCACACATGGCTTCCCAGAATCTCTCTTGTCTAGTTATCAGAAGGTGCCGCGACCATCCATAGTGGGAAACGCTCTT
>NW_006206889.1:662486-688686 GCF_000334495.1 Tupaia belangeri chinensis
GCTCTTCCTGAAGAACCGGAAGGCCCGCCTCTGAGCTCCTACCACAGAGAAGGCACAGGAAACAGTCTGCACCCAGGGCTCGGGGAAGAGAAGGCGGACCTGCAGAGGACACCATGTGAACCTCTGGAAGGAGGAAGACTCCTGCCAAAATCCAAATGGTGCTGCATGGCTCACCGCCAGAGCAGTCAGCCCCAGGACAGCAGGAAAGGCTTGGAACTCGGGGAACCTCTGCAGTTCTTCCCAAAGGGCTAGCTCAGCAGAGGCAATTCCAGAGACAGAAGCCACGGCCCCAAAGGGAAAGGTGCCTGCAAAGGGCTGCCCCTGCTGCAGCAGCCAGCTGACCACAGCTTGGCAGGAAGACAGGCAGAACCTGCCCCAGCCCCAGCCCCAGCCCCAGAGCCAGCCAGGTGGCCTGCATAGCTCCCGGACTCTGGTGGGCGTGAGACAGCAGAACCCGCCCTGGTGGGGCCGCTTGCTCCCTGCCCCCTTGCTCTCCGAAGAGAGAAGTGCTCACACACTCTCCCCTGCAGCAGGACACACGTGGAGGGAGGGGCCCCACTCAGCACAGTCATGCTCTCTGCTTTGGCTAGGCCCACCCTCAGCTAACACTCTCAGGTCTCCTATTCCCACCATGTAGTAGGGGCCTGTCCCCAGCCACACCCGTCATTAGGTCACTAAGGCTGTCCCATTAGGGATGTGGGATTAGCACCCCCACCTGGCCAGAGCCAGCCAGCCTGCTTCTGACTCCCATTTGTCTGTGGTGTATGTGGCTCCCTCAACTAGCGCAGAACTCGAGGAGGTAAAAAAACAGGCGCTAAATATAGAACCCCGATGCCCCACCATGTAAGCCTCTTTCAGGCAACAGGACAGACAGTCTAGGGCCTGCTAACTCGCCAAGGGGGACCCAACTCACAGAGCTTGTCTCGCTGAGACTGGCCTGCCCCAACACTGGGTAACCAGGGGCAGCTATGTAACACTCTCAGCTACAGGCGGAAGCTCAGTGTTCCTGAAATGCTGCTGCTTCCTGCAGGACACCGCACCCCTTCCAACTTCCCCTCCTTTTCACTGGAGACAGCGCAGACACCACACTACCCGAGAAGCTGAGCGTGAGAATGAAAGCCACACACTGAAGTGGCACAGTGGAGAGACTGAGGCCTGGCCCCAGGTCACTCACTTCTAGCTACATGGACTAGGGTTGACAGCCACAGTGGCCATGCTTGCTGCCACACACTGCTGCACCAACCTGCCTACCCACTGGCCAGGAAACACTTGGTGGCATTGACCATGGACAGGCCTACCACAGGAGCTAAGCCACCATGGAGACCTTGGGAGGGCCTCCGTCTCCACAGAGCCAGAGCCCGTGCACCAGGAGAGCCAGACAGCACCCAGGCAGACAAGTGCATGCTTGTGAGACGGAATGTGAAAGAGAAAGATGGAGCAGAGGGTCGGGGTGGGGGGACCGGGAAAAGGGCTGCCTCTCCAAGGAGGCCACATCTAACCTGGTGACTGAATGACAGGCAGGCAGCAGGCAGCCCTGCAAACTCCAGTGTGACCCTCCAAGCAGATGGAATGGCAAACATACCAAAGTCAGACCCAGCAGAGGTAGGGGACAGTTGGGGATGAGGACAGTGAACTGTCTCCTAGGGAACCTCCTGCCCACACTGTGATGGGGAGTCAACAGAAGGGGTCAAGCTGGCAACATAGAGTGGCACCCAGAGGATGCTGTGTGGTAACAGGAAGGAAGACAGCAGGTGACCATCAGGAGGCCACCGTGGCTTTGACTGGGGTCCCCAGGGGAAAAGACAGGACAGACATAGGAAAAGTGCTTTCTGGCCTTGCTGGGGTCGGGGCTGGGGTAAGAGATGGGGTGAGAGACATAAGAGAGGATGAGTATGAGGCTGGACCTCAGGCTGCCTCATGTGGGATGCAGTAGGGACAGGAGGATGAGAGACCGGGCAGGGGGCCCAGAATGTCAGCAGGCTAGGCCCTGCACAGCCTGAGCTCAGGGCAGAGGCATGAGCATCCATACCCAGAGGAAGAGAGTATGGCCACAGTAGACAGAGGGCAGGAGAGGACAGGCGTGGCCAGCGGGCCTCCTGGTGGATGCCTGACAAGAGACGGAGCAGCCAAGACAGGATTGGCCCAGCCCAGGGACTCCAAAAGAAGGGTCAGTTCGGTCGAATCCTGCTGAGACACTAAGACAGGCACAAAATACTGCCACTGACCTTGACAAGACTAGGAAAAGCCATTTAAGGACGATAAAGAGGCCCAACCTGAGGGAGCCTTGACAGCAGACATGGGACCCCAGTGACCTACAGGAAAGGAGGATGAGGCTGCAGCTCAAGGTGCACCTCCGTCTGCTGCCTGCCTTGCCCAATTTGGCCTTGCACCTTCACATGCCTCTGCCCCGTAGTCACAGCCTTGCGTGTGTGTGGTTGCTGGAGGGTGCATATCTGTGTCACTAGAAACTCCCATGAGAGCAGGACTGGCCTCACTTTTTCTTCGATCTGTGAAGGTGGGAGGGAAGCCTGTGGGGCAGCATCAGAGGCCCAGAATCCTGTGTGCATCCTGGGCTTAAGAGGGCCCTCATGCACAATCGCAGCAGCTGCTAGAAGCAGAGACAGCCAGATCCAGCCCACGGGCGCTGCACCCAAAGGATGTGCCAGATCTGATGGCACCTGGCAGCATGTGAGCAGGGATGACAGTGGAGGTGCTCAAACACCTAAAATGTCATTCAAACACGTCCTGGAAAATGAATCCAAAACTTCCTGAGATGTTACTGGAAGAGTTTCCAGTATAAAGGTAACTTCGGCAACCTGTCCACAGTGAGCTCCAGGCACTTGGGAAATGAGCGACACCTAAGAAAACACAGACCTGCAACACTGAGTTGACTGGCCCTGTGACAGCTCAGCTGCAAGCCAGGAGCACTGTCATACCCACCTGCCTGCAGAACTGGGAAGGAACTGGTGTTTCTATGCAAAGAATTCAATGTATTTTATTTCTCAAAAGAGCTTCATTTTTAAACACCAAAACACCAGAAAACTATCTTATGGAAGAGAATATTACATGCTGCGTAGCATTAAATCAAGATACCTAATCTTTTAAAATGATATGAATTAAAAAGTTACAATCAGTACAGCTGTTCCTTGGCTTATGATGAGATTCTGTCCCAATAGGCCCACTGTAGGCTGAAAATATGACAGGCTAAAATGCACTTAAGATACCTAACCTGCTGCAGATCCTAGCTTAGCCTAACCCGCCTCACACATGCTCAGAACACTACGTTAGTCTATGGCTGGCCAAAGCAATCTAACACAGAGCCTGTTTTATAATACAGTACCCAGATGGTCATTGGGTAGGCATGATGGGATGTGAAAACAGAAATCACAATTTCTTCTTTTTTTTAGCAAGAGATTTTTGCTATAGGGTGTGTACACTTGCCGGAAAGACAGAGAGAGATAGAATCCAAGAAATCACCTCCCAGGGGGAAGGAAGGCCATACCTCAATCCCTTCTCCTCCATTCTCCTCTCAGGGTTTTAGGCACGTGCACACACACACACACACGCCTGGTGTGAGTTTTAAGCCACTGGGTCCAGGACTTGAACCGCAGTAGACTACATGGGAGTCCAGCTATGTAACCATTATGCCATCTGCTGGTCCCAACAAAACACAATTTCCTTTTTTTTTTTTTTAAAGAATTACTTAATTTGGGGACCAGCAGTTAGCATAATGGCTATGTCACTGGGATGACAGTGGAGGTGCCCAAACACCTAAAATATGTCCCATATAGCCGACCGCAGTTCGAGTCCTGGACCTGGTGGCTTAAACTCAGGCCGGGTGCATGTGCATGTGTGCCGAAGATCCCGAGAGGAGAACGGAGGAGAAGGGATTGCAACGTGGCCATCCCCCCTGGGGGGGATGATTTCTCGCTTTCTGTCTCTCTGTCTCTCTCTGTCTTTCTGGCAAACACAGACACCTTATAGCATAAAACCTCTCCAAAAAAATTTTTTAATTCATTTTATTAATTTATTCATCTATTTTAATTTAACCATAAAGAAACAGAGAAAGAGAGAGAGAGAGGGAGAAAGTGAGAAAGCAAGCCACCAGGTCCCGGACTCAAACCATAGTTGGCCATGTGGGAATGTCCAGCACCTTAATCACCATGCCACCTGCTGATCCCCAAAACACAATTTCTAAAACCCACTGTCAACGTGGTATGCCGCAGCATGGCAGTGGGACCACCACCGTGATCACGGGTGGGCGGGCTGGGAGTTGCAGTCACTAAGGTGCCAGGCATCACAAGAGTCTGTCTCTAGAATATATGGCTGCTGAGAAAAGAACAAAATCCCCAAATCAAATTTTGGTGTCTACTTTCTGCTGAGAAATGATCAAAATCCCCAAATCAAATTTTGGTGTCTACTGGAAGGCTGCCGCTTTCACATCATCGATGGGGTGAAAAACCCGAGTTGAACCATGGTCAGTGGGAAGTCTGTTTAGCCATCCAAGCAATCAGAGGAGTCTCAAGTTGAAAATCACCAACCAATCACCAGCAAAGATGAACTGATGTGAGGCAAGTGATTTAATGTGATTTTACCAAGTGCTTTCTGAGCACCACTGTGTGATATACAGGGTCACGAAACCCAATCCTGGTGGGCTTAAAAAGGCAGATATGATGACCAGCCCTATAGCCTAGTAGTTAAGGGAGCCAGATCCCACAGGGCCAACTGCACAGTTCAAATCCTTGACCCAGCAGCTTGATAAAAACGCTGGGTGCATGTGCCCAAATCTTAAGGTGGAGAAATGGAGAAGGGATTGCAGCATGGTCATGTCCCACTGGGTGGTGCTTTCTCGCTCTCCCGTCTCTCGCTCTCTCTCTGACAAGCATTGGGGTGGGGAGGGGTGGTAAAAGACAAGTGCCAAGTGCCCGAAGTAACAATAAGGAGAACATTTAGTTCCAGGCTACTGGTTAAAAACTCGGGAGGGCCCTTCCCCTGAAGCATCGGCCTGAGCTTCCCACCCCCTGGGACACTGCTGGTACCCCCCGCCCCCCGCCCCCCGGCACAGCCCAGGGCCTCGACCCAAGAGAAGGGCGTGGTGAGGAAGAGATATGAGGCAGCAGAGGCTGATGGTGAGAACACGGTCTCAGTTACTCCCCTGCCTCAAAAGGTCCAGAACTTTCCAACACTCTGGACCACATGACAAACAGGTTAAACCCTAGATCCTGAACCACAGAACAAAATTCAGGAGTGACAGGAACACACCATCAAGTTGAAGAACAGCAACCAAGTTGGAGCACAGAAGGTCCAGCAACCCCATGCCCAGAGATGTCCCACGATGCTCCTGGAGGCCCGCCTGCAGGTGTAGAAACCAGACCTGAGACAGCCAAGTCCAGCGTGGTGAGAGGAGGCCCTGCAGCCCCGGCCTCGGTGCACCCAGTCCCTGAGGAGGTGTGGGTGGGGTGAAGTAATGGCAGAGGGGTAGTGGCTGAGCAGCTTCCTTCCTGAAGGGCAGCCTAGTCTAGAGTCTCGACTTCCTGGTTTTCTTGGTGCCCATTGTGCTCCTAGTGGGGGGAGTGTGATCTGAGGCTTGGCAGAGGGTCTCATGGATGAGGAACAGATTATAGTCACTGGGGAATAGGACTAAGATTCTCTCAACTTCAGCCAACTAGATGTGATGCCACTTTTGACATCTTTACCTTCAAGAAAAAGAAGTAAAAAACACAAAACGGGGGACCAGCAGATGGAGTAACGGTTACTCACTGGATTCCCACAGAGTCGACTGCGGTTTGAGTCCCAAACCCAGCGGCTTAAAACTCACACCAGGAACATGTGCATGTGTGCCCAAAATGCTGAGAGGAGAAGGGAGGAAGGATTGTGACAGGGCCATTCCCCCTGGGGGATGACTTTTCACATTCTGTCTCTCTGTCTCTGTTTCTCTGGCGAACGCACATGCCCTTATAGCAAAAATCACAGACACACATACACACATACAGGTATGGTGAGGAATTATTCCCCTTGCAAAGGGATGGCAGGCTTTATTTAGTGAGATGAATTTTAAAATAGTTTTTAAGCTAAAGGAGCTTCCCGGATTGCCTCCAGCTCATCGGCTCTGTGCCGCAGCACAGTGCCCGTGTTCATTATTTCAATATTTACGCAGAGCTGCCTTCTTCTCATGTCATGATACCATGAGTACCAGTCTTGGCAGCTGACTCACAAGTGCAAGTGCAGATACATAAGCTGTATCTAGTCTTAATATCCAACAGAAGCACACAGTGAGAACAAAATAGTTTTGATGAGGCCTCCTGAATTCTGACTCTAAGAGTTAAAGGTAACCTACACGGATCCAACCTTCAGATAAAGACTTGGTCCTCTAATTGTTGCCTTCAGAGAATAAATATCAAGGCATAGCTATACAAAAAATAGATAATATAGAGTTCCATAAAAGAAAATTAAATCTTCTCATTAAGCAGTTGGAATGCAGTAGAGAAAGAAGAGAGGCTTTCTCTCCACCCACACAGAGACCCCACTAGTGAAGCGAGCTACTGTGCAGGACCAGGTGAGGACAGGGAAGGTGTGGTCATGGGGGCAGTCTCAGCTCAGGGTCAGGCAGCACCCAGGAGCTGAGTGACCAGCCTTGCTCTGAAGGCCCCTCTCTGCAGGCACAATGCGTGGAGGCCAGGAACAAAGACCGCCCCGACTGTGCTGGTCACGCATTCTGTTCCTCAGTGCCTTCTCTAGGAAATGAGAGAAGAAAGGTGATCTCTAGGACCTTTTAAATTCTTCCAAATAAATACAAATAGAACGATGTTCTCATATTAAAATACAATACTGATTTTTAAATTAAAAATAAAATAATTTTACAAAGGATAAAAACAACAGAAATCCAAATCAGTTCAGCAAAAAGATCAGCAGATGGTTCCTGAGGCTCACCGGCCCGTGTCCAGATTCCCAGCCTTGCGTGTGATCGTTAAGCTCAATCTGGGGTCCTCCTTCTCCTTCTCCTGCAGGAAACCCGCTGCTCTTCCTGGTCGAGGGCCAGCAGAATCAGGAGTCTGAGTCTCCATCTCCTCTACCCACAGGAAATCAGACACCCAGCCAACACATACAATGCTGTCTGTGGTTGGTGGCCAGGCTCCTGCCCTCTGGGCCACCAAACTACCAGGAGGCACGTCAACCAGACAAAGCTGAGAGCAGTGCCCCAGGCCCCCCTCCTTCAAGCTGTAGACTATGACCATGCAGGTGTGAGGCAAGGGTCCCCCATGCCTGAACTGCAGGGCAAACTGCAGACTCACACGCTACTCCTCATGATGTGAGGGAGCTCACACGCCACAAAGCACTGTCTCCCAGCCTTCCCAGTTCCTGCACTGCACAGCGCTTCTTTGGGTAAAATCACCGGAGTCGAGTCCTCTGCCTTTTCAACCAAAGAATTTAGTAACAGCAGAAGTAATTATATAAGTAGTTAAGCTACACGTCAACCAGTGTCAACGCAGGGAATTTCAGAATTGAAGAGGTGGAAGAAATCGGATTGATTTAGGGTTGATTTAAGATAATACCAGGGGCAAAGACAACTGGGTGTCTGAGGAAGGAGAAAACTGGCAAGGACAGTCAAACAGGGAAAGCACAGGCCTTGCGGATGTATGCGAATATGTGCCCCTAAGGAAAGGGACTAGTTTTTCATCCATGGCTCCAGCTCTGACATCTGAAGGGCCTGACACACAGCAGCCACTCAAACACCCGCTCGGCAACTACAGAAATGAATGAATGGAAAAGGTCTTCATATACTGAGGAACAGGAAGAGCTGCAGGGGTAGAAGATGGCAGCAACTCCTCACATTCAAGGAGCGCAATCGCAGACATGGTTCTTCTAGGAGAACCAGGGCCATGACAGTAATCATGGGTCAGAGGCTTAGTTTTTCAATACAATGACTGCAAAAGCCGTAAATGAAGTGGCCAACAAAGTTTGGGGGGTAGGGATGCAGAGGTGTCAATGTATATGAGAGAAAACAAGAATGACTTGAAAATACACAGATGAGGGGTTCAGTCCAACAGGGAGGACATGATGGAGGCAGAGGTCAGAACAGGGATCACCTGGGGTTGGGACGCTGTGCTGAACAGGCTGACCTTGCTGATGGTCAGATGAACACACACAGACGTGAACACTGTCAGAGCCCCAGAGCACGATGACACCCACTTGTGCTTGCTCGCGGAAGAAACTGTCACATTTTCAGGAATTTTGTGAACCAGTCCGCAGCTCACTGGCAGCATGAAATAGGCCACGTAGGAATATTTATACCATGGAAATCGGCAAATGTTATAAATCAGGGCCTCTTACAACCCCTCCCACAAGCCAGGTGTCCAACATTTACACCCCTGTGTGCACTTTACAGTATGTAAACAGACCTCAAAAACTAGAAAAGCTGAGGGGGTAAATGAGGGGCATGCTGGGGATTCTTTTTTGAAAAAGTCCAAGGTATTAAGACAAATAGCAAATTCAGTTTTGCAGTGTGTTATGAGTAGAATTTTCTGGGCCAGCTGGTAGCATGGTGGTTAAGGGCACTGAACTCCCACTTGGTTGACCACGGTTTAAGTCCCAGACTTGGTGACTTGCTTTCTCACTTTCTCTTTCTCTTTTTCTCTCTTTCTGTCCCTCTCTGGTCAAAGTAAAACAAATAAATAAATAAAGTTAAATAAAATAATTATTTGAAAATAAAAATATTTAAAAAAAAAAAGAAGTAGAATTTTCCTCAGAATGCAAGGATGTTTCCCATCAGGAAATCTATTAATGACATTTACTGCATTAGCAGATTGGAGGTAGAAAACCATCCGATCATCCCAACAGATGCAGAAAAAGCATGCAGGAAAAGTGTACCATGGATCAGGACAAAGGCTGTTTTAAAAGAAGCCTGTGCACGCTAGGAAGAGAAGGTAGCGTGCTAAACTAGATGAGGGGTATGCAGGGCACAGCAGCAGGCCCATCTCGCTTGACAGCCACCGGAGGTGCTCCCGTGGAGATGAAGAACCAGAGAAGCCCGCCCGCAGCCACGACACAAGCACCCCACTCGGCATGGTACCGGAAGTTCTGGCCAATTAATGAGGGATGGAAACCAGAAAGGGACAGGCATCGTGTTCACAATAAGGTCCTCTCCCTGGAAAACACGAGACACCAATGACAAGCAGTGGACACAAACAACATGTAAAGATCAATAGCTTTCCTACATGGGAATAATAGGCGATTGGAAATGAAATTGACAGAAGAGTTTAGAATGTGATAAGCAGCATTTCTGGTCACTGGGCAAGGGCACTGCTCAATGACCAAGGCGAATGGCTAGCCAACTGGAAAACTAGTAGGTCCCGACCTCGAAGTGTACAAAAATAAATTTCATATGGATCAATAAGCTAGACATCAAAAACAAACATAAAACTACTGGAGGAAACTAAAGGAGAATATGACCCTGAGGGAGGGATGTTCTTAGACAACACTCAAACTCTGAAAGCCAGAGAAAGACCAGTATGTCCGACTGCATAAAAAACTTCTCTTTAGGAAAAAAACAATGGGTCAAACCCAGAAATGGAAGATGAACGAGGAAAACATACACCCCAGGTGAGAGATCAGAGGCCAGACCGAGCTGCTGAGGTCCAGCTTCGCCCAGCCCCCACCCCCTGGGGAGCCCACTTTAAGGCACCATAAGGCCAGAGGTGCAGGCAGGACTTGGGTAAGGATGTGGGAAAGGAAAGGACTTCTCCCAGACAGCACTTTAGAGCACCCATGCGAGGCCAAGGGCACAGACGCCAGGCCCCTCCTGGCCTGGCCGGTCTCCATCAGCTCTGCGGGTGTGTTGTCTGTCCCGTGGCAGGCTTTCTTTCTCGCTTTTTTATGCTTAAGTACTGAACTTAGAAGATTAGAAAAGGTGAGTTCCCCTCTCTCCACCAGCTTCCCCAACAACCACATGGACATGAGCACTAGGAGAAGCTGGGGAGGGACACGCCACACCAGGAAATAAACGCTACACAACGCTGTCAGCTGGACCACCGCCCTGGTCTGAATTCCAGTTTGCCCATTAATGTCCTGGCCCCAGACCCATTGGAAACCCACACTGACCCAGCCCTAGGCCTCCTTACTCTTGTCCAAGCTGAGACCAACGCTCGGTGCTCCAGCTGTCCATGATGCAGGCCCTTCTGAGGAGCACTGGCAGGGACCTCACGCTGCAGGGCTGTTGCGGCCGCCTCGGGATCCAACTGCAACTGGCATCTGTGGCAAGGACAGTGGGCGGCACAGTGCCCACGGGCGCCAGGTCTCACCGCAGGCCCTGAACCTCAATTGCTGCTGCTTTCTCTACTCTAAAGTTACCATTTTTCCTTCTTTCATAAATAAATAACTCAGGGAAGAGATACTCTGAGACAAATATCCTGTTTCCCCTCAAACGGTCACCTAGTAGTCTTGGCCCAATCCTCAGACTCTGAAGAAACCTCACCAGAGTTGTTGTGTGACTGGTGATTTCTGTCCCCTCTTTCCTTCCCAGAGATTCTAGGGTTCGTGGCAGGGAGTGCAGCCCCTTCTCCCTCTTCATTCAACCCTGCCTTCCTGCCAGCAGGCACCATGGGGCTTGGCTTACCTCCTGTCATCCCTTGCCTCCCTGTGCCCCCTAGGCCCACTCTGGGAGCACTCTTCACTCATTTCCTTCACACCAGGTATCCAGGCGCACCTTCCAGGAGAGCCCTGTTCATTCTTCCAGCTGGCAATGTCTTCCCGCTGGGAGTGCTCCCTAATGCTCCGGGCCCCCCACAGTGAAAGTGAGGGGCAGGAAAGGGCAGACACTTACACTGACCGCTACCCTGCGTGGTGCCCCCGGCACCAGGGCCCCTCTAGCGACTGCCCTCCTCGTCTGTACCTTCTTCCTGGGGCAAGGTGCTCTCTCCTCCTCCGCCGTGCACCTGCCTCTCTGCTCAAGCCCACGCTCACAGGAAAGGTCCTCACACTGCCAGCCCTTAACACAGGAGAGACAGGTCACTACCAGAATATACTTTCTGACAGCTCTTCATCTTTAGCTTCCCAGAATCCAGTCAATACCTGTTTTCCAAGTTAACACTTTTCTTTCTTCTCCCTCTTTTTTCTTTTCCTTTTGGTTTTTGCTATGGGGTGTGCACAATCACGTGGGGGGGTGGTGGTGAGGAGGAGACAGCCACACCAAAATCTCTTCTCATTCTCTTCTTGGGATTTGGAGCATGCATGTACACACACCCAGTGTGTCTTTCACGTCGCAGGTCCAGGTCTTCAACCGTGCAGTCAGCCATGTGGGTTCCAGCACCTTAACCATCATCCCACTGCTGGCCCAGCTCCTCCCCCTCTTGCTGTGGTTCAGTCACTGTTTCTTAACCCGTGAGCTGGGTGTGTGTGTTCGTATTCTACTTTGGGTCTCCCCCACAGCCTGGTTGTTAATTATCTACTGGGTCATATCTTTGCATAGAAAAATGCATCATGACTTTTCCAATGACCCAATATTTTGTTTGGAGGTCTGTGAAGTATCTCTGTGGTTCCAAGAGTCAACTATATCCAGAGTGTCTCCCCTCAGCCCCACAACCCAGGGGTGACACCTCTTCTTTCTGCCCAGCCCCTTGCCCACCGAAGTACCAGTCACTTCGCATGCATGTGCAAACAGTACTATGTTCTTATGTCCCTTCTTGTCCCAGGCAAAGGAGCACAACAGGTGTTCTTTGCCACTTGACTCGTTCACATCCAGCATGCTAGACATCACCTCCAACCAGCTCACACAGATGCGTCCTCCTACAGAGGACTCGGCTGTGTGTACGGACCAAATTCATTCAACCCTCCTGCGTGTGGATATTTGAGTTATCCCCCACAGATTTTTGTACTGAGGCAGGTTTATCTTCACTACTAATTTCTAGTAGTAGAACAGCTGGTCAAAAAGTAAAGTGCAGGGCCAACCCATAGCACGATGGTAATTACTGTGTATAAGGTGCCAGATCCCATGTGGCCAAACGTGGTTTGAGTCCTGGCCCCAGCAGCTTGAAAAATGTGCCAGGCACATAGCACGACCCAAATCCCGACTGGATGTCAAGATGGAGCCAAAAGGATTGTGTCATGACCATACTCCATGGGGTACAGGGTGCTTTCTGTCTCATTCTCTGTCTGGCCAAAAAAAAAAGGAACTATCTGTGCTCTTATAGTTTGACTGCAGTTTTCAACCTACCCAATAGTTCTTCTTTGATCTCCCCCTCTAATGAGTAGGAGGGGAACCAACTATGGGACAGATTCCCTGCTGAGGACCTTACAGCATCCTCTCACATGGCCTAGGGCAGGCACCTTAAGGAGCCCCAGTAGCTTCTGCTCAGCACCCAATCAGGGTGTCTCATCCTGGGAGAAGTTCACACTACCCACGAAGCTCGGTGCACATCAGAGGCAGGCCTCAAGAGCGAGCCATCTGAAATCAAACCAATGGTCGTCACTGGGCCTTATGAACGTCAAAGGAATGTTTCTGACTTAAATCCCATTCCAAAGCTCCTATGAAACGCTGGGAATATTCCTAAGAGAAATGAAAATACATGTTCATACATGTGTTGTGAATGTTCTGAGCAGCCATCCTCAAAAATCCTCCTCAAAGTCAGAAAGCAGAAACCAACCAAGTCCATCGTGGTGAGGGACAGACAAGGCAGGCCCTGGTCCACTGCAGAGTGCTATTCGGCCACTCTGAGGAATAGCCACCAGCACATTCTGTAACCCAGGCAGCCCTCCAATACAGAGTAAGTGAAAGAAGCCTGATGAGAACCGCTACACGGGGCACGATTGTGTTTACATGAAGTGTCTGCAAGGGCAGATTTATGGAAACAGAATGCAGACTGCCTGCGTGGGTGCTGATAGCTGGGGTGGGAACGAACTGCCAGGGACATTCTGGGGCGACGGGGCCACTCTAAAACTAGACTGTGGCGATGGCTGCACAATGCAGACAGCTGTGAAAATTGCTGAACTGTCACTGATGGAAGGCGAACTTCATGGAGCTGTATACAACAAAACAAAACCTCCTTTGCTACCTTTTACTTTCTGTCCAAATCTCCCCAGAGTACTCCAGAATTTGGCCATGCTTACGACCTGCCCAGACCAGGAAAACCTCTGGATCAATTCTTGGATGCACACACAGCAGCTCTCGTGTCCACGCAGCACTGCCGGTCCTGGCTCCCGTCACACCCATCTAGCACTTCCCAGGTTGATTCCTACGCAGAGAATTTAGGTGAACTGAGCAGGACCAACGAAAGGCCTGTGCTCGATCCCATGCTGGAGGTTTACGCAGTTCTAGCTCTTACTATGAAGACATAATCAATTCCTTCACACGGTTTCATTAGAGGGATAAAATTAAAGAACGGAAAGCTTCTCTGTGAAATGATCAAACATGTCACTCATTCCTCTGCACGTGGGTGAAAATCATCTACTACGTGACACCAGAAAACACAGAGGGAAACACCCATGAGAAGTCAGAAGATGTCGACTCTAACCTGCTCTGTTCTAGGGTGGCCCCGGTACACCCGTGTAAAACAGCAGCAAGTTAGCGGGCTCTGAGCAAGGCTCTCCTCTGCCTGCTTCCCCAAACCAGCTGGAATATGATGCCGGGAAGGTCGCAGAGTTTCAGGGACGGTGAAACCTAGGTTGACCTCTGTGATCCCAAACTGCTGAAGCTCTAAAATCCTACGCTTCATCACTGCAAATTCCATTTCTCTTCTTCTCTTTTCTTTTTTGCTGTAGGATGCATGTGCTTACGTGAAAAATCACTTCCCAGGGGGATGGCCATGCAGCAATCCCTTCTTCTCCATTCTCCTCCTGGGATTTTGGGCATGCATGCAATGGCGCAATTTTCAAATCACCAGATCCAGGATTCAAACTATGTTTGATCAAGTGGGAGTCCAGTGCCCTAACCACCATGCCACCTGCTGACCCCAAATTCTATTTCTTTTCTAATTAAGAGTTCAGCCTCAATTCCCCAAACCAGTATCTATCAACAGCAAATCATCTTTCACTGTTTGCTTGTGCCACTGCTTTCTTGGGAGAGTAACTTAAACAAATACATTATTGCATAAAACCCTTTAAAAGTTTAGATAGCCTTTAAGAGAAAACAAAGTTTCAATGCATTAAGAAAGATAATCCCAAGTAGTCTACAAAAGAACACTGTATTGTAACAACTTTGCAGCTGCACACCTAATGCAAAGATGACAAATTCAACTCAAGAATGATTCTGTTTGACAATTGTTTAGGTGATATTTACTCTGAAAAGGAATCAAACTCAACATGGTCAAGACTAGTAAAAACGCCCTTGATGTGACTAATTTCATTCATATCTAGAAGACAGGGGATATAAACAGTCAAATCACTGCTATTTAAACTGTGGGCTCAGCACATCTGTCTCCAGGAACTACTACTTCTCTTTAGGCCCACGCTGGGCTATTTACACTTAGGCCTACACCAAATAAAATATGTAGATTAACAGTGGAGTGTTTTCTATCACATCACATCTTCTGAATTCCCCTTTTCTGTATGGGGATATCACCCCCCAGGATGAGGACATCCCCCCACACCCCAAGGCAGAAGCCAAAATACAATTTCCTACCCTCCTGCTGCCAGGGTACACACAAAGGGCAGCTCCAGCAGTCTGACACACCCCACAAATCCTCACCTGGAAGGAAGGGCGTGTGAGAAGGCCCAGTGGGGTCTACTGAAAAAGGATGGCAACGACACAAGAGAGACTTGGGCTTTGTAGGCAACTGCTGGCTGAGGGCCAATAGGTAGCACCTCCCATTCAGAGAACAAGGCCCTAGGGGTAACCAGGTCTTGTGCCTAACTCAAGGCGCTCACAGAGACTATGAAACTGCCTTAAGTCCTTGAATAAATCCTTTTTCTCATGGAAATCAACTCACTCCATGTGCCTTAACACTTGGTGGGGTAGAGAACTTGTGCAGTACTGTTATAAACCAAAGAGAGAGAACAAAAGAAATCAGGTTTATGTGCACTCTCCCCAAGTAAAGGCTCAGGAATACAATGCAGCTTTCAAATTTACTGCCCAGCATGACTGATACACAGGCTAACCACCTCCACTCCGACGTGAACATTTTAGAAGACGTTTTAATTAAATATTAACCGCTACTGAACTATCTTTAGTCAGTTATGATAAACTCTAGGCTTACAGAACTGAAAAACAATCCCGGCTCAGTTGAATTCAAGACAACTAACACAGTTTAGCCTCTGAAACTAAGGAAATGGAGAAAGGACCCCTGGGGTCTCATGTTTCCTGGGGACTCAAAACCCATCTCCCTACCTCCTTCAAGGGGCTGATTCCCGAGGCTCATTGCCCTCTCCCTCCAATACCTCACAACCACAGCTACCAAGTAAGAGAGGTGACAGGACATGTCCATGACACATGTCAGCTCGAGCAGACTTTGGCAGCCACGATATGAAGTGACAGGAAGTCACCTAGACAGGACTACACACAGGCTGGACAACTGAAAGAAGAACCAACTTATTATCTTACTCCTACTTATCTACCATAGTCTTCTAGGCTTGAGAAACCACCACCTCAAGCCCCTTCATTTGACATTCAAGGAACCTGGGAGGGAGGCCATGAAAGGAGTACCCACTTCAGAGGCTAGGCTAGGACTAATGCCCCCATTTCCCAAGTTCTAGGTCCCTCTCCTATTTGCTCCTCTACCAAACAGCTTGCGATGCTTTCTTCCATCTTTAATTGCTTTAGGCCTCCCTAGTTGAATGAAATACACTTTTCATTTTATCAGGCTGCTGTTTTTCTGAAACTTCCCAGAATGATTTCAAGCATCCCCTTTTGTCAAGCTGTAGCTCTATTACATCTGCCACCGGTTACTGTCCTTACTTAAGAGAATGCATTTCAACTATGTGCTGTCCAAAAGCAGTTAAAATGTTACAGGACAGAGCTATCTTCGCAGGATATGGACTTCCTAGTTTGAACAGGCTCATTTACAATGTTGCACTTTGTAGTTTTATAACAATTCTGAATGTTTTGCAAATGTTTCTCTTCTTCAGAGGAAAGCATGAAAATCTGGAGGTAACACAGACATATGGGACAGAAATGTATGGTAATGGCTGATTCAGCAAGTACAAGAGGACACGGGGGCAGGCATGGCAGGGAGACAACGTGCAGGACTCGGGCGACACACCTGGCTCAGGCTCCACTACCTGCAGAAGTAGGAGAAGGCACGTCACTTACTCGGCAGACATTCCAGAGGGCTACCACCTGCCAGGCACTGTGCTGGAGCCACAGCCTGGCCCTCTAGAGGCTTCCACTCCTGTCAAGCAGTCAGTGTGGGGAGGGAGAGCAGTGGATACATAAAGACAGCAGGGCATGTGGCAGATGAGGGTGTGTGGGGGTGTGAGGCAAGGCTGGAGCCAAGACCTGGAGCTGGAGTCGGTGACGGAGGTGACAGCAAGAGGGGCAGCTGCTGGGCTGTGGGCAGAGCTCTCTGAAGGTTCTTCTTTCAGTTGCCCAGGCTGTGTATAGTCCTGCCCGGGTCTGAAGGAGATCAAAGTGGGGTAGAGGAGAACTGCTAGGAAGCCCCTCAAATGGTTACAGCAAGAAGGGAGAGGGGACCTGCTAGGAACTCCCTCAAGTAGGACAGTCCCGGGGTGGGGGTGGGGGGTGTCCCTGCTAGGAAGCCCCTCAGGTAGGACAGACCAGAGGGAGCAGGGGTGTTGGAGAGGTAACCTGCTAGGAGGTCCCTTGGGTGGTACAGACCAAAAAGAGGGAGAGGGGACCTGCCAAATGCCCCTTAAGTAGGACAGACCAAGGGGAGGGAGGAGGGCCTGCTAGACCCTCAGGGAGCACAAACTGGGGGCTGGAGGGCCTGCTAAGAAGCCCCTTAGCTAGTCTGGTATGAGTTTTCCTACCAGAAAAGGGTCCCAACCATGGTTCCACACAGTAGTAACCTCCTACAGTCACCATGAGGATTAAACTAGCTTAAACTCATTTCACCATGGTAAATGAGTGTTGGCTGACACATGGTAAGAGCTTAATAAACGTGAGCTAAGTATCATCCAGCTTTTCAGGATGTCCTGAGCTTCTTAGCATCCATTTCCTGGCCTGAAAAATAGGGGTAATGAGACCTTCCACAAAGACCACTGTCAGGAGCCACTGACAAAGGATAAGGGCCCCAAGAAGCATCAGTTCTTCCAAATGACAGCTTAAGTGACCTTATGTGGTTGTGTCTTACTAACAACACAGTCACCGTTGCACACAAGTACGAACGTATGAACACTCTGCATGTCACGTACCGGGGAATAAGCAAGCCAACGTGACGTCTGTAACTGAAGACTTCACCTCGTCATCATTCCGGGAGGTCCTGGAGCCTTCCTGACCCTCTGCAGGCTCACTGCCCTGCCCCCACCACCTCTGCTCAGTATAGGCCAAAGCCCTGCCTGAGCCTCCACTTGCTCTGCAGGCTGGCTGTCGTCCTCTGCTCCCTGCTTACAACATGGAAACTGCACAGCCACGTCCCACCCTGACTGCGCCATTTCAATGCAGTGGCTACTGGGTTCCCTCACCCACTCGAACAAGCAGGCGCTCTGCAGGCTACCAAAGGGCCTCGCCCATCCATTCCCTCACTTCCCCACCATCCAAGGAGCTCCTTCTCCCCTCTGGGCCTCAACATAGCACCCACTATCCCGGAAGGCATTCTCAGAACCACCAGACCCCAAATAGGAGCCACCCTGATGCCATCAACTCCGGTCTCATTTCCTCAGCCACTTCTGTAAGTAAAATAGCTTCAAGGTCCAGGCTGTCTCTGTGAGCAGTGTGACCTCCCCACGGGAACAGCAGCTCGGAGAGCACAGACCTCATCGCTGGCATCACACAGCGAGGGCACCAGGGACGGCCTGGCCCGAGAGCAAGAGCAAGGGCAGAGGGGCACGGACGTGGCGGGGAGAACGAACGGGGTCACGTCCCACCCCACCGTGTGCCAAACTTGGCCTCGTTATTCATATCCGGGAGCTGCCTGAACACGCCAGGCACACATACCCATGACCTGGGCCGACTAAGATTGGAGAAGGTTCAGCTGAAGGCACCCATTTCTCTGTCTCTGTCTTGCTCTCTCTCACAGAATAAATAATTAATAAACTTTTTTTTTAAGTGCCTGTGCTTGCTTCGGCAGCACATATACTAAAACTGGAATGATACAGAGAAGATTAGCATGGTCCCTGCGCATGGATGACACGCAAATTTGTGAAGCGTTCCATATTTTTTGGACCCTCGCCAGGCACTGCAGGCCAGAAGGCCGTGCCACCTCCCAAAGCACAGAAGGGTCAGAAAGCTGCAGCCCAGAAAGCACCTGCACCAAAAGCATCGGGCAAGAAAGCATAAGAGGCTGTGATCGAAATAATAAACGTTCTTTTTGACATAGCAAGAAAAAAAAAAAGAAAAGAAAAGAAAAACAGAAGTGCCAAACTTTAAAATAAAAAAATTAAAAACAAACAAACAAAAAAACCAAACTGATGCCACCTAATCAAAGCTCATACAGTTTGGATGTTTTATCAACTGAGGAGGTACCTGAGTGTAGCCACACTGCTGCCCCAGTGGAGCCTACGTGGATGCACGTACAGCACAGGCATGCCAGACCCAATCACCCTGCACCCTGAATGCACACCTGGCCCTTCCCTCCACATCTCTAAGGCAAAACCAGACAGATCAGGCCTTCTGGCCCTCTGAGCAGTACTAGCTCTGGTGAATAAAAGTGCTAGCCTCCACTTACCGGTGCTTTTAGAGACCTAGACACGTTTTAATCAAGAAAACTTCCATTCCCACCGGGTAGCTTTCTGTAAGGGTGCCCACAGTATCTGAAAGCTGGTGAGAAGCTGGATCCTAAGTCATAAGGCATGATTCCCAAATTTTCTGGACTGAAGACAAAGGCTATTTTATTTTCTATCCTTTCCAAAAGGGCAGCAGACCCTGGCGAGTGACATTCTGATGTGCAGAACTCCTGCCTGCCTCCGGAGCCGAATGCCCCACCCCTCCTGCCTCCCTCTCACCTTCTCAAGGACTCTGCTCCTGCAACCGTTTCTTTTCCTGATAGTCCATAAATGTTTCCCTCTCCTAGACTATCCCTATTAGTTCACAGACACGCTATCATTGCTCTCACTGAAGGTACAACTAAAAAAACTCCCCAAGCTCCTCCAACTACCATCCCATTTCTCAGTCCCCCTTGCAACAAAACTCCTGTAAAAGGTCCTCTACTTAATGTCCCACCTCCCACTCTCTTCTCCCTCTTTCTCATCTCCCCAACACTCCAGAAACCATCAACGTCACTGATGGCCTGCCTCTTATCAAGCCCAATGGGAGATTCTCCAGGCTCCTGAGAATAAGAAAGGACAGACCCCTTCTGTGTCCTGAATTCCAGAGCCCTGGGCTCCAGGCCACTGGACCCTCCTGGTTTCTTCCTTCTTTGGTAGCAACGCTTGACCCTCCTGCTATGTGTACCCCTTGCCAAAGCCCCCAGCTCTATCCTCACCTTCTGCTCTTCTGTATCCACACCCAGTGCCCAGCTTACAGTCACCAACACCACTACATTAATGACTCCTGCTACGGTTTGAATGGGTCCCACTCAGAATTCATTAAAATTTGGTAGTGATGGGATTAAGAAAATGGAAACTTCATCTAACCATGGTGTTGACAGGTGGGGCCTTTGGGAACAGATAGGGATCAGGTGAAGTCCCCATGATTAGACACTTTGGGTTTATAAGGTAATACATGCATGCTCTGTGCTGCCTTAGGACCCCACCAACAAGAAGACCCTTACTAGATGCAGCCCCTTGACCTTGGACCTCCAAAACTGGGAGCTACATAAATCTCTGTTTTTACAAACTATCCAAACTCGTGCATTTGTTATTAGAAATGCAACAGACTAAGCCAACTCCCAAATTTACATATTTGGCCTCAACCTGTTCTTTTTATTTTTTAGAATTATTTTATTTTAACTTTATTTATTATTATTATCATTATTATTTTCCATTTGGCTCAGAGAGAGACAGAGAGGAAGTGAGAAAGCAAGTCACCAGGTCCGAGACTCAAACCGCGGTCAGCCATGTGGGAGTCCAGCGCCTTTAACCATCATGCCACTTGCCGGCCCCCACCTCACCCAGTTCTTTTTTTTTTTGAGAGATTTTCACTGTAGGGCGCGTGCGCTCGCCAGACAGACAGAGAGAGACATAGAGACAGAAAGCGAGAAATCACCCCCCCAGGGGGGATGGTCACGCCGCAATCCCTTCTCCTCCATTCTCCTCGCGGGATCTTGGGCACGCACGCACGCACACGCGCCCGGCATGAGTTTTTTTAAGCCACTGGGTCCGGGACATGAACCGCGGTCGACTACGTGGAAGTCCAGCGACATAGCCATTACGCTAACTGCTGATTGCCTCAACCTGTTCTTGAACCTGACCTTGAACTTCATCCAGATCCAAACCTCTCCACAGAAATGACTAATCACAAAAATAAGCAACGTAAGTCCTCTTAAATAAGGCAGTCGAGTACTATCTTCGGCACTGTGAGTCGGCTCGATCTATCAACCCAGCATCTCTGTGACACAGGTTGCTATTGTTCTTTCTAATTTATGGATGAGAAAACTGAAGCACAAAACACACAGCCTGCTCAGGACCTCCTAAGTGGAGAATAACGTCTGGCCCTCGCCTCCAGATCTGGTTTGCCATTGCAATTCACAAGCCCTCAAAACAGTCTCAAAGGGGCCAGTAGGTGGTGTGGTGGTTAAGATGCTGGACTCCCTCACATGGCCAACTGCAGTTTGAGTCCCAACCTGGTAGCTTGCTTTCTCACTTTCTCTCTATATATACATGCCCTATGGCAAATTTAAAAATAATAATAATAATATATAAAATTAAAACTAGTAACTTTAATAAAAGTCTGACACTTCACAGGTGCAAATCACAGCCCCAGGGTCCCACCCAGACATGGGCTCTTCCCAGACTTCTGTCTCACTGATGGGCCAACTTGGCACCAAAGCCATGTCGAAAGCTGGTTTGAAATCATCAGGTTTTGAATATGAAGAAATTTTAAAACAACTTTATTTCACTTATATTTGTGTTTTTCTATGAAAGCACAGATACGATTTTAAAAGTCAACATTTAAAGTCTAAGCTCTTCCAATGAGTACTAATAAATGCTAAGTAACAAGAATGCATTCTGAAACACACAGGTACTTCAAAATGTTTGTGGGAAAAATGGGATTAAAGTACAAGTTTATCTTGGTGCAAAAAAAAAGAAAGAAACCCATGCATAGTTTTTCCATAATACCTATGTCCCCTGAATTTTTCCAGACATCCCTAGTAATCTAACTGGCAACATTTTTTTCTTAGTCCTATAAAAAATAAGATGTAGGGGCTGGCAGGTGGCGTGTTGGTTACGGGCGCTGGACGCCCACATGGCCAACCACCGTTCGAGTCCCGGACCTGGCAACTCACTCACACATGCTTTCCTCTGTCTTTCTGTCTCTCTCTGGTCAAATTAAAATAAATAAATAAAGTTAAATAAAATAATTCTTTAAAAAAAAAAAAAAGAAAGAAAGATGCAGCTTACAAACAGTGACATCTTGCACGTGCTGAAACACAGTAAGCTGAATCCAACCAGCACCTCCACCCTGGCCTGAGGCACAGGTGTGGGCACCTGCCTGCCAAGGCGCCTTCTGATTCATCCCCCTGCTAGACTCCTCCTCCTGCAGCAAGGTGTGAGGCACATCCCGCCTATGCCACTCAAGTGTATAACCTTGGGCAAGTCACCTAACTGCTGCTTTGTGCCTAGGTTTCCCCACCTGTAACATTGGAATGATGATAAAAACGCCCACGTTTGGGGGTGTCATGAAAATGAAATCTACTAAATACACACTTAGAATATCCTGGACCATCATGAGACCCTCATAATCCAAGAGCCACAGTGCTTATTTTTAGAGACAAATCAGGTCATGTCATTCCCTGGTCCGAAACTCTCTAGAGCCAAACAAAAGAAGGAAGGGAGGGAGGAAGACAGCCCTCCTAAGGCTTCCCGTCACACTCAGATTAGAATCTAAATTCTTTATCACAGCCTATGTGCTCCAACAAGATGCAGCCCTCCGCCTCTCCAGTCTCATTTCCTGCCACTCTCCGCCCTCTCTGGCCACAACAGCCTCCCTGATGTCACCAGCACACACCAAGGAAGCTCTAGGCTCCAGGCTTTTCCTCCCGTGTTCCCTCTGCCTGAAACACTGCAGGCCGTAGCAGAGCTCACCTCCCCGAGCTCACCTCTTCTGCAAGCCCTACCTACCTTGCCGTCAATCCCACCTCCCCGACCTGCCCTGCTTCACTTGCCCTTCACAACACTTACTGGTTCACTGTTCTCCTCTGTCAACATGAAGCCCTCCACCAAGACAAGAATTATCCTCATCTGGCTTGCTCCTATGCCTCCTCTGCCTAGAACCGGACCTTGCCTACAGGATGCATCTGGGGTATGGGACATGGCAAATGCCTGTGGAGTCAGCGTGCAAATGAAGCAAAACCAAGTTCAGAGATCCTGACCTGGAAGCAAGCAAAGCTTTCCTTTCACTGACTTCCAGTTAAAGTACCAGGCACCGCTGAGCTACCTTCACCCCCTTCCTGCTCCCCCCGACTCTAAAATCCATCATGAAGATGTTAAACTTGACACTACGTCATTTCTCTTTCTGTGTGCCTAGGAAATCTTACAATCATAGAAATGAAGAGGAGAAACAAGCATACTAGCAAACTACAAAAAACTATGATCATTTGTTATTAATGGTCCTGGCCCAATAGTTGTTAAGATATAAAACAGAACTCTGACCACATGTCAAATAAGAGTTGTAACTTAGCAAGAAAAGTCAATCAAGGAACAAGGGATACATCGTGAAGACTTCAAAGCACAGCTTTTAAATGAAATTCTTTCTATTTACAGTTCCTGTCTCACATATTATGACATATTAAAAAACAGGTCTTTTTCTAAACACCATCCTATCATGCCAAGCTATAAACTCAGAAATTCACATTTTAGAGAGTTGATACAGAAAACTATCAAGTTTTCAGGGCCAGCCCCACAGCACTACTGTTAAGTACTATGCACAGGTTGTTGGATGCACATGGCTGACCATGGTTCAAATCTCAGTCCCTGCAGCTTGAAAAACACACTGGGCATAGGTGTGTGCCCAAAACCTTGACAGGGTTAAGAAATGGAGGAAAAAGGACTGCAGCATGACCATGCCCCAGGGAAGGGTGCTCGCTTGTTCTCTCTCTCTCTCTCTCTCTCTGGTGAGTGCACAACCTATGGTAACTGAAATAAAACTATTGGGAGTCAGCGGATGGCATGGTGGTTAAGATGCTGGATTCCCACGTCAGACCACAGTTTGAGTCCCAGACCTGATGACTTAAAAAGCACCCCACACACATGTGCATGCATGCCCAAACTCCTGACGAAGAATTCGGGAGAAGGGACTGTGGTGTGGCCATCCTCCCACCCCCACCCTGGGGAGATTTATCACTTTCCCTCTCTCTGCCTCTTCTGTCTCTCTCTGGCCAGCACATGACCCCTATGACAAAAACCTAAAAAAAAGAAAGAAAGAAAGAAAGAAAACCATCAAGTTTTCCAACAAAATTGGAACTCTGTAAGCTTTTTAGAGTCATACTAAGGTTGATAATTTTCTTGTGTTTTTTGATAGGCTGGTGAGTGCATAACTTTATTCGTCTCCAGAGTATACCTTCTAACCATCTCCCCTGTTAAACAATACTTTGCTCCTAGGTATAGTCACATCACTCTATGGAATAAGGCCCAGTTCTCATATAAAACTGACAGCTGAAGAATTCTGATAATCAACAAAAAACAATTAGATTTTTCTCACACCATGTATGAGAATATCCACTGCAGCACTGTTTGCTACAGGAAACATTAAAACAAACCTGCAACTGTGTTTGTTTTGAACTGCTGGGACAGTACTGCCAACGGGTTGCAGCCGTGGGAGAGGCTAAGCGGCTGGAGATGGAGTGGAATGAGGTTTTACGAATCCCTGTGTGTTTCTGAATGTACGGAATACGTGCTCCTCCTCTCAAATCTACAAGTTAAAATTTTTAAATTTGTAACAAAAATTGTGAATGTGAGTTTTAAAATTTTAAAGCTGTGAATGTGTTTATCTTCTGGAGCCTGAAACAGGGAGGGCCTAGCACACAGTAGGCCATAGGTAAGTATTTGTCAAATGAATTACATTTTATTCATTTACTGGACAAATGTAAGTTTAAAGAATCTACTTATTCCAAAATCTAAAAGTGTAAGAGCCTGAGCACTTTGTGATGTGCACGTTCACAAAGAAGCGAATTTGCCCATGAGCCAAAATGGGTTTTGTGGAGGTTTCTGCCACTTCACAGCTAATCTGCCCACCCGGCAATGACTGCATGACCACATCACACCCGGGACACGTGTGTCATCAAGGTTTCAGAGCCACACCACTTCTCTTCTCACCACTGTCCCTGCAGAAAGGCCGTTTCCCTTCCAAATATAGCTTCAAGTCGGCTGTGGATGGAGCTGAACCTGTCCAGGCTGGGGAACCCTCAGCCATCTCCCACTGCTCACTGACAACGAATTCTTTTCAAAGCCTATGTGAGTTGGACTCCACCAGGGCAGGATCAGAGCACCCAACTCAGCAGTGCCATCCAGTATTTCCTGGGCCCCTGCTGCCAGCATCCTCATGCAAAAGATCCTGTCCTCCGGAAGGGCCCCACGCTGTGGGACAGCTCATCCTCTCATCCAGGCAGGACCTCCAGCAGCCAGGCTTTCGCCTGCCCCAGCCCCATTTCTTGTTTCCCTTTGGGAAATCTGGGAGAAGCAAAAAAGGGTAAAGTCAGCTCAGCCCTGAAGGAAAGATGGTACTCTAAGGACAATTCGATTCGACACACCCAGGACCCGCTCTTCACACAAGCATTTGGAAAATGCAACTCTGGTGGACACCTTTCAAAGGAGTACATTTAAGAGAGTACAAAGAGGGTTAATTACATATTTCTATTTTCAGTAAAAACTACAGGTTTCATCATCTTAATTATCACACTAAGAGTAAGAAGCAAGTTAGATATCAGGCCACCTTTCCTTACACTTAGGGAATGGGACGCTCCAACAGTTAACGTAAGATTAAGAAACACTGTAAGCAAGCCAAACCTGCACACTGAGCGTGTTAAGCGCTACCAAAACGACGCGTGCGGGTCTCCGACACGCAAATGTGGACGGGAACACATTTGGGCTCTCCAGCATGTAAATCCGGACTACAACACGTTTCAGTGTCCACTGACCAATGTGACAGCCTCCCTGGCGCCCCTGCACACGCAGTAATTTCGTTACTGCCTATGTGAACTCGTCAAAATGCACCTCGATCCCCAAATGCCCCAGATAGTTCCGGCCCGCTGCAGACGCCCGGCAGCCGCGGGAACTTCCCCGCTCCCCGCCGCCCGCGGCGCAGAGCATCGTGCGCGGACACTGCGCCCTCAGGAAGGGACGCGGGGCCGTCCCGGACGCATTCTTATTCCGGGGCGCAGCCTGCCCTCTCCAGGGGCGCAGTCTCAGCTCCGGGCGCAGCCTCCCCCTAACCTGCGCGCAGCCTTAGCTCCGGGGGCAGCCTTAGCTCGGGGCGCAGCCCGTCCTCCCGGGGTACAGCCTCCCCTCCCGGGGAGCGCAATCTCAGCCCTGGGCGCAGTCTCCCTAACCTGGGGCGCAGCATCTCCTCCCCGGGGCGCAGTCTCCCTAACCTGGGGCGCAGCCTATCCTCTCCGGGACGCAGCCTTAACCTGGGGCGCAGCCTTACCCTGCAGAGCAGACTCCCTTTCTCGGTTTGCAGCCTCCCCTCCCGGGGGCGCAGGCTCCCTTTTTCAGGGCGCAGCCTCAGCCCGGGGCGCAGCGCCGGGTCTCCCACAGCAGCCTGTCCTCCCGAGGCGCAGAGCATCCCACGCGGACACTGCGCCCTCGAGCGCGGACGCGGGGCCGTCCCCGGCGCAGAGTGCCGGGGCAGACGAGCACCGGGAGGGGCGCAGAGCCCGCTCCGCGTCTCCCGCGGGGCGCAGCCCGCAGTCCCGCACAGCCCCGCGCGGCCCTCCACCACCTGCCCGGCGCTTACATAAACGCGCCGCCGGGTCCCCAGCCCGCCCGCCGCGCCCGCCCC
>NW_006206889.1:689042-697547 GCF_000334495.1 Tupaia belangeri chinensis
GGGGAGGAGTGCTAGCGGGTCACGGGGTGCCCTGCGCTGGGGCGAGGGCGGCTGCTGTCCGCGTGAGCCTTGGGACGAGAAACTAGGCAGGCTGCCTTCCCCGGAGTCAGTCACGCCGACCCGCCCGCGCAGCGCCAGCCTGGGCCGCTGGGCCTCGGTGTCCTCGCCTGCGCAATGGGCCTGCCGGCACCTGCCCGGGCTCGTGGGCGGAGTGTCCCGTCCGCTCCCTGCAGCTGGTTCCCGGCTGCGAAAGCGAGCTGAGCGGCGACCTCGAGGCCGAGCACGGCAAGTCCTCAGTGGCAGTCTTGCCCTTTGGGCAGGGGAACTGGGACGGCCGTGCGTCCGCAGGACGGTGGGTCGTTCTGGCTGCGCAGATCCTGCGGTGTTAGGGCACAGACTTTCCGGCGCCCAGAACTCCAGGGGCCTCCCCTCCTTTTCTGTGCAGAATCTCACTGCAACTGAAGCACACTCGAATAACCAAAGTTAAGGGGTAGGTGGGTGGGTGGTTTGGGTTTTTTCTTTTGGGGGGTTTTCTTTTTTGGTTTGACAGTAAAGTCATTTTAAAGCTTTTTGACTCTGTGTGCAATAACTTACTAATATATGTTTACTGGCTTCTCTACGGTTATGCCAAGACGTGTTTACACACATAGTGATAAGCACATGTAGAATGCAGTGCTTTCAAACACCAGGATAATCCTTTCTGTGCAGGAGACCAGAAAAGAAACCCAGCCCTGCAGTTGCTCAGTGAGGGTCTCTGAGCACAGAGGGACGGGTAAATGCGCCATGAAGCAGGACGTTTGCCTCTTGGCAATAACTAAGAGACCTTGAGGAGGTTCTTAACCTGCGTGGGGTGGTGGGCCTCCAGACCAGACCCAAGGCCAGATTACCATTCCTCAGCTGAGGGACGGAAGGCGTCTTGCTTAACCTCTCTGCCTGTTCCCTGATTTACCTACAGCACAGCAGTAGCCAGTCTGATGCCTGGTAGGTGGTAAGAGCCTACAGTGTTGGCTGCTGGTATTACCCCAAGTTGGACCGCTGAGAGGGTGGGTGATCCAGAGCAGAAGTCAATCCTGGGCAGTGAGGCAGCGGATCTGCCTCTTACTCTCCAGTCACTGTCTGTGGTGGAGAGGAAATACTTTTCCTTAGGGCCAGCCAGCTAACCAGCAAGTCCTTCATGCTGGTTAAATACCAGGTAATACCTAATGTGGCACTTGGTGACAACTACATGGAAATGAGACCCCTAGGATGCCTTCTGAGTATTCACCTTAAAGAGTAAACATGTGCATCAGGACCTTGTATTTATTTCTGTGTACCAAGCAACCCCAAAACTTACAGGCCTAGAACAAGCTACATGGCTTGAGATCCTGTGACCCAGCAATTGGGCTGGGTTGAGCAGGGCCAGCTCATCTGCTTTAATGACACCCAGGACATGTGTCACCCATTGTCAGTAGGCTTGACCTACAAATGGCTGAGCTCCCCAGCAGCACAAGACTGCAAACTCTGTGCACAGGGCTTCTTCAGCCCCAGCTGGACCTGTGTCCCACCTCAGTGGCCCAAGGGCATGGTCACTGGAGGCCAGCACGGGCAATCTTCCACTCACTTCATTGTCCTTTGTTGTAGGGAGGACAAGGTGGCTGCCTTCAGCAGGGACTGATGGCATGAATGCCATTCTCCTGCTCTTGGGGACAGTGAGAAAACCAACCATGAGGGAGGCCTCTGTGCTGACTCCCTGACAGCCCCCTGCTTCAGCGTTGTGCACGCGAGCCAGAAGCAGTGACCGCCCTTTCCTACACTGCCCCCCTGACAGTCCCCTGCTTCAGCGTTGTGCACACGAGTCAGAAGCAGTGACCGCCCTTTCCTACACTGCCCTCCACAGAGACTGCTTTTGTTGTGGAGGTCTCCCTGCCCTGGGAGGACAACGGACAGGATGTCCCTCTTTTGCTGATGTTGGGAAGAGCAATACCCAGTCATTCTGGCCAGGACCTGGGACATGGCCAAGTGCCATGAAAGTCCGCAGGTGTGCTGCCTCTGGCACCTAGGATCTCCGGTTCTTTGACGAAGGCCCAGAGAAATAGTGAGGACGTCAGAGCCATCGGTTCCCCATTTGCTGTTAATGTCAAACTTCAGTACCTAGAGTGGGCCCTGGGTGTCTATGAAGGTGCTGATAGTTGTGCTGGGTACAGCCGGCTACTGCTGGCCTTCAATGCCAAGAACTGTTCCAAGACTAAGCTCCCACCCGGCCACCCTGCAGGGTCCTGTGTTTTTACTGTCTCACACATACTGCAAAATAAAATGTTCCTCTGTGTCCTAAAAACAAGTACGGTGCTCATGTGCTTGAGGCTAGGGCTCTGGTTAGGTTCCCTCTGCCTGCCCCAGGGTTGGGGTATAAGGGTTATGTAAGTAAGTGGAGCCTCACCTACACAGCACCAGAAAACCCACTAGGCCCTTTTTTCTTTCAGATGGAAGATCACTTCCATGTCACAATAATTCAGAGAAGACAAGTTGCGTGTTCTGATCCTGAAAGTCATCCTGATCGGGCCACTCGCATGTTCTGGCTGCCCAACATGGACAGTGCAGTTGGTTGAAGCAGGTGGGCACACGGAGGCCTGCAGCTCACGTGTGTGTGGTCCACAGGCTGAGGAGGAGCCCTACACTTACAAAGAATATGGGACTGACCCGGGCTTCTAGCCTAGTGGTTAAAAGAGCCAGATCCTGCATGGCTCACGATGGTTCAAGACCTGGCCCCAGTGGCTTCAAGTATATGCTGGGTACATGTGCATGTGTGCCCAAACTCCCAACAGTTCAGAGGAATGGGAGAATGGATTATGTGTGACCATGCTCCATCAAGGGGTGCTTTCTCTCTCTTCCCTCTCTTTCTGTCTCTCTGGCAAGCCCATGTATCCTCTGGCAATTAAAAAAAAAAGAAGAAGAAGAAGAAGAATACAGCACAGGCTATCAGGGCTCATGGAGCCTGAAATATTAGCCATCTGGCCCCTTATAGAGATAGCTTGCCATTCCATGGTTGAAGCCAAGCAGGGTCGGCCTCAAAAAGGAATGTAGATCAGCCACCAGCAAAGTGCTCAGGCTGCCCGGGAGGGGAAAAAGGGCAAATCCAGACTAACACCCTTAGTACCAAGGGCATGGTGGCCCAGAACCTGCATGAGGCTAACACAGACAGTGGGGCCTAGCGTGGTAACTGAGCAGGACAAGAGAATTAGCATGCTTCTGGAAGCAGGTAAGGCTTAATGACAGGTCAGGTAGAGAGGCTGGTAGAGGGGAAGATTGCAGGTCATGCACAGCATCTGCCTGCCTGTGCGGGAGGGTGAAGGTGCTGTATAATAAGATGGGACAAGAGGGAAAGAAACCAAGAAAAACTCAGTGGAGTACTGGGGACAGAACTGACTAGAATAAGCAAGTACTCCCCGTCTCACACACTGGCATGACCTGGCTTCGAAACCTATGAATGATGAGAAAGAAACAGTATGGACTGACTTCATCCAAATAAATTACTACAGAACATGCAGCAAACCAAAACCCAAACACAGATAAAAAGATAACAAGAGTATTGGGACCAGTTGGTTTACCCAGGAATATATCTGAGTCACATTTTGTTTCAGTTTTTGCTGTGGAGTGTGTGCACTTGCCAGAGAGAGACAGAAAGAGGGGGAAGGGGAGAGATCACCCGCCTAGAGGAGACAACCACACCACAATCCCTTCTCCTGTGTCCTCTCAGGGTTTGAGGCATGCGCGTACACACGTCAGGTGTGATTTTCAAGCAGCTGGGTCTGGCACTCAAACTGTTCAGCAAGCCATGTGGACCCAACTGACTTAACCTCCACACCACTTGCCCTATTTTTAAATTTGCTTACCGCAAATCAACACATGAACATTTTGAAAACCATCTCTATGATCCTCTCCATAGATGCAGGAAAAACTTTTAGTAAAATGTTTAGAAAAAAAAAAAAAAAACCTCTTAGAAACTAGAAATGGAAGGGAACTTCCTTACTCTGTCAAATAATGTCTACAAGAACTCCTAAAACAAATTTCAGGCCTGTAAAGTTAAGAGCATCTCTTTAAATCAGAAAGGATGCTAGTTTTTCCCTCTACTCATCAATATCATTAAAAATTAATAAAAGAATAAACATGATTACATAAGCAGAAAAGTTTAAATTTACAACTAAATTCTTAGATTTCATAAAAATTGAACAAGATTACTGAGTATAAAATTCATACATGCACCCCCCCCAAAAAAAAAAAGATTTCCGCATATTGGAAACAAATGGCTTGTAATTTAGGAAAATGGTACTATTTACAATAGCAACAAAAGCATGAGGAGCATCTTCAAAAAGTCCATTGAAATGCATATTATGAAAAAAAATTATGCATGGATTTCACTTTTTTTGCGCTAAAAGTATATTTGTATGTATTTTATTGGGTTGTTGGAAAATTCGTGACACATTTTTACATAGAAAAAATGTCATGATTTCTCTGACTACTTAATAATTCCATTTTCTATGAACCTTTTTTGAAGGTTACCCCATATGAATTAAAATAAATTTAACAAGCATATGATATCTAGGGAGAAAAGTCATTTTTAAAAATTACTGAGAGAGCAAGCAAACGTAGAGCCACACCCAGCACCTCCAATTCTTTGTGGGATAGGATGGATATAATACATAAATTAAGCAAAATTAGCAGCCTCACCAACTTCTTTTGAATGGTAGTAGATTGTATTTTTTTATAAATCAGATGCAAAACAGTATGGCTCCTAATAACGTACTATTCTAAAATAATGGACTAGGATCAGTAAAAGGAACTTTTTTTTCTTCTCATCTACTGAGTTATCTCTTAATTATGTTAGCAGTCTTTCTTGAAAAGATAAAATGTAATTAGCGACTAGAGCCAGGCAGGAGGAGGGAGGAGGCCGTGGGTGGGACTCCTGTAGCTATTCTAGAGCGGACTGGAGGCTGAACATTTGCCTAATGAAAGTCTGGGTGGTGACAAATTAGATGGCTCATGTGGTTATTTAAAGCCTTCTCTTTAGGGGACTTGCAACTACCATATATTCAAGATCTTGTGGTTTCCAGTTTTAAACTAGAACTCTAGGGGCCCAAGTCCACTGTCACACATGAGCCACTTGGGAACACAGCAGCTGGGAATGGCACTATGAAAAGGGGCTCTCATAGGTGTTTCTGTGAACGTATTTGTTGAGGTCTAACATATACAGAGAGAAGTGCCCGTTTCCTAAGTGAACGTGGTAAAGAATTAGCCCAAAGTGGTATACCTGTGAAACTGGCACCCAGGACAGGACATAGAACATGCCCACCACTCCAGAGCCTCCTGTGTGCCCCATTTTCCATCACACTCCTCCATGTCCTGGAAGATAACTTCTGCCCTGACTTCTGTCTCCATAAATTGATCATGCCTGTCTTTTACTTTATGTGCACAGGAAGGGGGGGGGTCACATCTTTTGTGTGTGTCTTAGTTGATTTGCTAGATGCAATGTCAGATCCATCAACTGCATGTCTGCAGCAGTACTTCACATGCCTTCTCTGCCATGTAGTATTCCAGAGCATTAACACTCCATGACATACTTATTTATTGCAGTGTTGATGGGGGCTTCAGGTGCTTCCTGCTGTCAGCTTTCTGAATAATGCCTCTGAACATTTTGGCATGTTCCACTCAGTATGTATCAAATGACAGGGACACACTGGTCCCCCTTTAGTAGGACACCAATTTTCCAAAGTCTAAACTACTTTCCATTCCTACCAACAGTCCATGAGAGTTTCAGTTGCTCTTGATCCATGTCAGCCGTTGTCATCGACATTTTGGCCATCTGGACAGTGCGTGGTGCCTCATGGAAGTTTTAATCAGCATTGTAGTAATGACTAGTGAGGTTGAGCATCTTTGCCTGTGCTTATTTCCCACATATGTAACATTTTTGGTGAAGAAACTGCAAGGTTTTTGACTTGTTTATTTATGCAAGTTCTTTGTATATTCTGGACACAAATTTTTTTTTAACATGACATGATTGTATTTCAATATGTAACTTCTATATAATAGCAACAACAACAACAAAACCCCACCACAGTAAAATAAATGGGGAAAAAAACATAGTAGTTAATTTGGAATACATGACACAAAACATGAACATCCTTAAACAAAGTCAGTTCTGATTTTGGACACAAACTCTAGCCCATTGTATGTGTCGTGAATATCTTCTCTCTGTTGCTCGCCTTTCCAAAATCCTAATGGTGATTTTTTGATGAACAGACATTCTTAATTTCAATGTGATCCAATTTATCAATCTTTTTCCTTATAATTACTGTTTGTGTGTGTGTGTGTGTGTGTGTGTGTCCTATTTAGAAAAATCTCAGCTATTCCATGGTTATAAAGATATGCTCCTATCGTCCTCTGGAAGGTTTATTGTTTCCATTTTTATATTTAGAGTGACAGTCCTCCTGGAGGTGATTTTTCTTCACAGGGGTAGGGGTTCAGATTCAGTTCGTTGTTTGTGTTTGGAATCAGGTAGACCCAGGGCCATCTATTTAAATGATTGCCCTTTTCCCTGCTACTTTGCACTGGTAGCTTTATCATAAATCAAGGGCCAGATATGCATAAAAGTTATTGTTTTTTCTGGATTATTTTGCTAGGTACTGTGGTCTGTCACCAACACACACTGTCAGGATTACCGGAGTTTTATAGTCCTCCTTTGACCTTTGACTACCCAGAGTTTGTCCCAGTGTTGTTCCTTTTCATCGTTTTCTTGACTATACCAGAGGTTCTTCAAAAAATTCATGGAAAAAGTACTTTTTCTTTTTTTTTTTTTTTTTAATGTGGGTCAGTCAGGTGTCACAGTGGTGAAAGTGTCTGAATCCCACATGGCTGAGTGCCCTCTTCAAGTCCCAGACCTGACCGCTTGGAAAATACACTGAACAAGCCCAAAATCTCCAGAGGAGAATGGAGGAGGAAAGATTGCAGCGGCCATCCCCCATGGGGGGGATTCTCAATTTCCCTCTTTCTCACTTTCTCTCTCCAGTGAACACACTTGCCCTATAGCAAAAACTAAAACAAAAGCAAAGCATGGATTTTTAATTTTTTGCACTAGGATAAACTTGTACTATGATTCCATTTTTTCTGTAAAGTTTTTGAAGTCCCTTTGTACTTGGCATTTTGTATATTTGTGTATTTTTTAATTGGCTTATCAATTTCCCCACAATCCCACAGGAGGTTTTATTAGAATTGCATTCAAAGGGCAAGCCAGTGGCACAGTCATAAATGTGACACCCAGTGAGGCAACCTCACATGAAAATGCTCTTGGTTCAAGTTGGGAAACCTCCCAAAACACCAGGCACACCATGCCCATGATCGAGTGCTGGCTGAGGGCAGAGGGCGAATTACAGTATCAGGGCCCTGTTGAGGGTCCTGTCTCTCTCTCTCTCACTCTCATGAAAGAAAGAAAGAAACTTTAAAAAAATTGCATTGAAGCTATAGATTAATTTGGTGAGAATGGATATGCTCACAACATTGAATACTTCAGTTCATAATTATTTGAATAGTCTTCACATGTTCTCCTTATCTTATAGTCTTCTGTACAGTTATTTAACACGTATTTCATTAGATTTTTTTCCTACGTATTTGGTGCTTTGGATGAGAGTTTAAAATGTTCTTTATTTTTATTTTGCAACCACTGGTTTCTGATTTACATAGAATAAAATTAATTTTTGTATACTAACCTTGTTTTAGGTAATCTTTCCAGATTTACTTAATAATTTCAACAATTAGGGACCAGCAGATGGCATAATGGTTACATGGCTGGACTCCCAC
Organism: Tupaia belangeri chinensis; assembly: GCF_000334495.1. NCBI lineage: Eukaryota > Metazoa > Chordata > Mammalia > Scandentia > Tupaiidae > Tupaia > Tupaia belangeri. Next base: position 696,870 of record NW_006206889.1, read on the forward strand.
ATAGTCCACAGCGGTTTGAGCCTCAGACTCAATGACTTAAAACTCACAGCGGGCGCATGCGTGTACATGCCCAAAATCCTGAGAGGAGAATGAAGGAGAAGAGATTGCAGTGTGGTCATCCCCCCTGGGGGGGTGATTTCTTGCTTTCTATCTCTCTGTACTTCTGGCTAGCGTGTGCGCCCTATAACAAAAATCTATCTTTAAAAAAAAGGGAAAGAATTGTATATATTTCTTTTATTTTTTAAGTTTTGTTTATTTGTTTGTATTGCCATAGGGCGCATGCACTCACTGACGAGAGAGAGAGAGACAATGAGAGACAAAGTGAAAAATCATCCCCCTAGGAAGGGTGACCACACCATAATCCCTTCTTCTTCATTCTCTTCCGTGGAATTTGGATACACATGCACATGTGCCCAGCATGATTTTCAAGCCACCAGATCCAGGACTTGAACCACGGTTGGCTATGTGGGAGTCTAATGCCATGCTAGCTTAACTACCATGCTAGCTTCTAGCCAGAAATTGCATATATTTCTGTTGCCTCTCACATATGATAAAAAAAAAATCACACAATTCAAAAGGATAAGGAATAACTATAAAGGTAATTAGTTATGAGTTATTATTTAGAATTGCAGGTAGAGCTGGCTCCCAAACACATCAGTAATGTGCTGCTCAGGAGAA
>NW_006206889.1:697754-704527 GCF_000334495.1 Tupaia belangeri chinensis
GTTCTTTTTTTTTTTTTTTTTTTTTTTTTTTTTTTTAATGTGGGTCAGTCAGGTGTCACAGTGGTGAAAGTGTCTGAATCCCACATGGCTGAGTGCCCTCTTCAAGTCCCAGACCTGACCGCTTGGAAAATACACTGAACAAGCCCAAAATCTCCAGAGGAGAATGGAGGAGGAAAGATTGCAGCGGCCATCCCCCATGGGGGGGATTCTCAATTTCCCTCTTTCTCACTTTCTCTCTCCAGTGAACACACTTGCCCTATAGCAAAAACTAAAACAAAAGCAAAGCATGGATTTTTAATTTTTTGCACTAGGATAAACTTGTACTATGATTCCATTTTTTCTGTAAAGTTTTTGAAGTCCCTTTGTACTTGGCATTTTGTATATTTGTGTATTTTTTAATTGGCTTATCAATTTCCCCACAATCCCACAGGAGGTTTTATTAGAATTGCATTCAAAGGGCAAGCCAGTGGCACAGTCATAAATGTGACACCCAGTGAGGCAACCTCACATGAAAATGCTCTTGGTTCAAGTTGGGAAACCTCCCAAAACACCAGGCACACCATGCCCATGATCGAGTGCTGGCTGAGGGCAGAGGGCGAATTACAGTATCAGGGCCCTGTTGAGGGTCCTGTCTCTCTCTCTCTCACTCTCATGAAAGAAAGAAATAAACTTTAAAAAAATTGCATTGAAGCTATAGATTAATTTGGTGAGAATGGATATGCTCACAACATTGAATACTTCAGTTCATAATTATTTGAATAGTCTTCACATGTTCTCCTTATCTTATAGTCTTCTGTACAGTTATTTAACACGTATTTCATTAGATTTTTTTCCTACGTATTTGGTGCTTTGGATGAGAGTTTAAAATGTTCTTTATTTTTATTTTGCAACCACTGGTTTCTGATTTACATAGAATAAAATTAATTTTTGTATACTAACCTTGTTTTAGGTAATCTTTCCAGATTTACTTAATAATTTCAACAATTAGGGACCAGCAGATGGCATAATGGTTACATGGCTGGACTCCCACATAGTCCACAGCGGTTTGAGCCTCAGACTCAATGACTTAAAACTCACAGCGGGCGCATGCGTGTACATGCCCAAAATCCTGAGAGGAGAATGAAGGAGAAGGGATTGCAGCATGGCTATCCCACCTGGGGGATGATTTCTGGCTTTGTGTCTCGCTGTCTCTCCTGGAGTACATATGCCCTAAAGCAAAACTTTCTCAAAAAAAAAATAATAATAATGATTTGAACAGTTATGTAGAGATTCTACTGGACTTCCTAAATGCATATTTTGTCTGTGAATAATGACTTTTTGACACATAATTATACATATTCATAGGGTATGTTGTGATGTTTCAATATATGTATACATCGTGTAATGATCAAGTCAGGATATGTAGCGTATCCATCATCTTAAACATTGTTTCTTTGTAGTGAAAACATTCAAAATTCTCCCTTCTAGCTATTTTGAAATATATTGGGTCATTGGAAAAGATGGGATTCATTTTTACATAGACAAACACAACGTGACTTTCTGATCACCCAATATACTACAATATTGTTGTTAATAATCCCTCTTCTGCCTAATAGCACACTGGAACTTACTTCTCCTTGTTGACTGACCCTATACCCATTAACAAATCTCCTCACCTCCCTTCCCTATCTCCCCTCCCCATGCTCTGGTAGCCCCCATTTTACTGCCTATGTCTATGTGTTCAGCTTTCTTAGTTCCACATATGAGTGATACTATGCAGTGTTTATCTTTCTGTACCTGGCTCACTTCACATAATGTCCTCCACGCTCATCCAAGTTGCCACAAATGACAGGATTTAATTATTTTCTATGAGTAGTATATAAATGCTATATATGTGTGTGTATGTGTATGTTACATTTTCTTTATCCATTCATCCACTGATAGACACTTAGGTTGATTCCATATCCTGGCTATTGTGAATAGCGCTACAATGAGGTGCAGCTATCTTGACGATGTATGATTTTCTGTCATTTGGATACGAACTACCTAGTTGTCGTGTGGTAGTTTTATGTTTTATTTTTTGAGGAACTTCCATACCATTTTCCATGGTGGCTGTACTAATTTACACTACCTCCGACAGCGTACAAGAGTACCCTTTTTCCACATCCTTACCAGCATTAGTTACCTTTTGTCTTTTTGATAATAACCATCCTAATCAAGGTGATGTAATCCCTCACTATGGTTTTGATTTGCATCTCCCTAATGACTAGTAATATTGAACATATTTTCATGTGCTTATTCTGTTAGGTTTGATTTGGGAGCGGTGGCAAAGTCAGAGATGGCAAAGGTGAAAATACCAGAGTCAGGCTTTGGGGTTTAATAAAACCAGCATAATTTATTCTGCGCTCAGGTGAGGACCCTCGGCCTCTGACCAGGGACCCAGGGTGAGTGCTGCTCGTTCTTAAAGGGCCATTGTCCAATAGGTGCTCGCTCACCATGGGTCCTTGTCTGGCCAATGAAGTTCGCTGTTTCTGTTCAACTTTGGCAGGTGCACCAAATGCTGAAGGGCAGGAAAGTCCGTTGGTGATGGCGGGCCAGGTGTGGACAACAGGAAAGTTCCTGCTGGCAGGAATGTTTCCGCCATGTTTCTTTTCCCTTCCAGTAGACCTTACGTATTGTATATGTGTATGTCTTCCTTCATGTGATATCCAGGCCTGTCAAGTCTTTTGCCCACTCTTAATCATATTATTTGTTTTTCGTTGTTGTTGTTGTTGTTGTTTTTGCTATTGAGTTGAGTTCCTTATATGTTCTGGATATAAGTCCCTTGTTAGATGCACTGTTTGCAAAGATTTCATCCCATTCGGTAGGTGGTCTCTTCCTTCTATTGGCTCTTTCCTTCGCTGTGCAGATCACACTTTGCTGCAATCTCATTTGTTTATTTTTGTTTTCATTGCCTGTGCTTTTGTAATCCTATCCAAGAAATCATTACTCAGATCAATGCCATGACATTCTCTCCCTGTATTTTATTCCAGTAATTTTACAGTTTCAACCTTTACATTTAAATCTGTAACCCATTTTGAGTTTGTTTGTGTAAACAGTAGTGTAAGGGGTCTAGTTTCATTCCTCTACAAGTGGATGTCCAGTTTTCCCAGCACATTTGTTAAAGAGACTGGCCTTCCTCCAATGTGTGTTCTTGGCACTTTTGTCAAAAATCAGTTGGCTGTAAGTACATGGGTTTATTTCTGGGTTCTCTCTTCTGTTCTGGTCTGTGTCTATTGGCAAGAGAAAGAAATAAAGGGCATCCAAATTGGAAAGGAAGAAGTAAAATTGTCCCTGTTTGCAGATGACATGATCATATATATATATGGAAAACCCTAAAGACTTCACCAAAAACCAGAATTCAACAAAGTGGCAGGATACAAAAATGAACAAACAAAAGTCAATAGCATTTGTCTATCTGAGAAAGAAATAAAGAAAGTGATCTTATTTATAATTGCTACCAAAAAAATTGAGAATAAATTTAACCAAGGAGATAAAAGATCTCTACAATAAAAACTATAAAACACTGATGAAAGAAATTTAAAAGGCAAAAATAAATTGAAAGACACCCTGTGTTTGATTGGAAGAATTAGCATTATTAAAATGTCCATACTACACAAAGTGATCTACACATTCATTGTAATCCCTGTTAAAATACCAATGACATTCTTCACAGAAATAGAAAGAAAAAAATTCTAAAATTCATAGGGAACCACAGAAGACCCTGAACAGGCAAAGCAATCTTGAGCAAATAAAACAAACCTGGAGGCAACACACTTTCTGACTTCAAAATATACTACAAAATTATAGTAACTAAAACAGCATGACACTGGCATAAAAATAAACCCAAGGAGCAATGACTTTTTAATTTCTTCCTCTTCAATCGATTTGTCCTTTTTTGCTTTTTTCTTCATTTGCTCAGTGGTTACTGCTGAATACAAGTATGGACAGTATGCATGCTTGTCTCACTTCTGACCTCAGAGGGAAACGTTCATATTCCCCATTAAGTGTGAAATTGGTTCCAGGGAAATTTTTACATAGTTTCTCCCTGTAAGATTAGGAAAATTACCTCCTATTCATACTTTTCTTAAAAGTTTCTTTTCATGAATGAATTTTGGATTTTATCAGTTTTCATCTGCATTTATTGAGATAATAGTATGGTTTTTCTGCTTTGTTATCTTAATACAATGAATTAAGTTGATTTGAAGTTCAAATGTTAAACCAACCTTACATTTCTGGAATAAGCCTGACTTGGAACAAGCCCTAAAGATACACCAAGATCCTTCCAGTAAATCCCTATCTTTGCTCCCGCCCCACTCTCCAGCTTACTTCTGGTCCAGCTGGCCTTGCTGTGGCCTGCATGCCCTGCCTGCCCTGCCTGCCCCTGTGCTGATCTTAATGATGTATGCATGGCCTGGCCTGGGAAATGAGAGGCATGGGGCCTGATTTCCCATGCATGAAGCAGCTCTGACTGCCGTGAGGATAGGCCACTTACTGGATGTGGGTCCCTTCCTTGGGCTTCAGTTTCTCATCAGAGAGGTTATCTATAAAATCATGAATCAACCAAATATAGAACATATATCTAACAGAGTATGTGCAAACAAAATATAAGCCAAACTTTAAATATTCCATAAACTATGCTTTCAAATGCAAGTCATTGCTTCTGCCTGCATTGAGCTCAAGAGACACCCCCATCCCCCACCCAGAAAGCATCTCTACCTCCCAGTGCTGGCCGCTGTGGAGACTTGCCAGGGGGTCACCACTCAGTATTATTTCCCAAGGGGATGAATCCTCTGCCAGTCACCCTGAGACATGGTGGAGAGGGAGAACACCCTGTAGGTGCAGGACTATGTAGTCCCCGATGGCCCCACAGCATCAAGGACTGGGAGGGGTCCAGGGTGGCTGCAGCCTGGGCAGGCCCAGGAGCAGGCCCTGTCCAGCTCTTTCCAGGACTCCACTGAAACACAGGCACACATTCCGGAGAGATGAGAGCACTTCCAGCCATGTGGGTCTGTTAGAACCGCAGACTGTACATGCTCAAGCCCACCTATTTTTGCTCTCTAGAATTCCACTTCTATTTTTGGTGGAATATAAAAGCCTTGACTATTTCCCAAAGTGGAGAACACGCTTCTTTCCTTGACCGTCTGGTGGTATCTCCGCTGCTCACTGAATAAGCGCGTTCTGCCTGCATGGGTGCCGGCTTGGTGCACTTCCTCTTCACTCTCCTGAGCAGGAGCTGGCTGTGCACACCAAGCTCTGAAGGCTTTCTCAAGTTCTACTTCATATTATTTTATTGCTTATTACTCCAGCACTTAGCACATATTAGTATAGGTGGATTCAAATGAGAGCTGTCAATGTGCCCATCATTCTGTACCCTAGTACCCCAGGGAAGCCTCTCCCTAAGAATTCGAGGCCTTAAGTCTCAGGAAGGGGCAGGGGGAATAAGAGAGAAAAGAGAAGGGGGAAGTGGGGAGGGGCAACGTCATCTCTCTTTACACTGTCTTAAAGGTGTATGTAGTGGGCACCAGCCACCCTGACATGAAGAACATGGAGCTCAGTTCTGGGCTGCCATGCTGGTCAGTGAAGTGATGTACCCGCCTAGCTCACTGTCCCCCACCCTCCCCCCCACAGCGCAGCAGCCTCCATTACAACCCATTCTTAATTGACAGGAAGATTTAGCTTAGAAAGTAGCAGAAACTTGCCAACACAGCAATCAGTCTATTTTCCCCTGCAGTAGATTTACCAGAAAAGCGATCCTTTCTCTCCCTGGACCTGTCTCAGCAGTGCCCAGAGGGCATCCTGTCCCAGCCCTGTCAGACCTTCCTGTTACCAATGACTAGTTCACTGTGTTGGCATGCAACTTACATACAGTAGAATTCAGGGAGCTCAGTGCACAGGAGGGCGATTTTTTACAGATACATATACTTTGTAATCAAAGCCCCAATCACAATCTAGAGCAACTATCACCCCCAGAAAGGGTCTTTCAAGCTAAGTCCACCTGCAAGAGAAAACCCTTCCAATTTCTGCCACTGTAGTGGGTCAGTTCTGGACTCTTTATTTTGAACCATTAATCTATTTGTTTCTGTTCACATTGATACCACAATCTTACAACATTATAGTCAATGAAACTGGTGTAAATCCTCTAGGCTCTTCGTCACGACTGCATGCTCTATTCTAAGTTTTTTGCATTTCCATTAAATTATCAGTTTCTGAAAAAAAAAAAAAAAAAGCCTGTTGGGGTTTTGATCAGGATACTATTGCTCTGTGGTCATTTCAGTGATGAGTCTTCCAATCCATGATCATGGTATATGTTTTAGTGCATTCAGACCACTATAAGAAAATATCATAGGGCAGCGGCGGCGGGCCCTGCGTGGGCCCCGCCCCGGCCCTGCGTGGCCGGGGCTCTGCTCTGCGTTCCGCTGCCTCCCCGGGCTGGCGTGTGGCCTCCGGGCCTGCGCGTGGCCACCGGGCCTGCACGTGGTTCCTGGGCCTGCGCGTGGCCGCCAGGCATGCACCTGCGCCAAAATGAAGCCGAAAACAAGGACTAAGAACTTGCAACTATAAGCAACAGAAAGAATCTTTAGCTGTCTTAAACCAATTGAGAAATATATTATATAGGAGGATTCTCTCTAGGTGAGAAGATGATGGTTACCAACCCTGCATTACCTCAGGGAAAAACAAGAACTACTCTACCATTCTTAAGGGAGCCAGATACCCGAGGATAACTCACGCTGCAGATCCCCACAACACCATTC
>NW_006206889.1:705029-709056 GCF_000334495.1 Tupaia belangeri chinensis
TGTGGAGGGAAAAGGGCAGAAGTGGGGAAGGGACAATGGGGGAGGAGGATGGGACATAGCAGAGGGTGGGGGATGGGGAATCAAGGATGGCAAAACAAAAGGCAAGGTATGCAGGACATAAGAATTGGAAAATTATTTTGCTGAGAACATGTATGTTGATGTGCTTGATTGAGCCAATGCACAGTGTATTTTGGATGGAAAATTCATTTGTGTGTTGTGATGGTATATAGTGAATTAATGTAGAAAATGAATAAATTTTAAAAATTATAAAAAAATAAATTTAAAAAAAAGAAAGAAAATATCATAGACTGAATGGCTCATACACAGTAGACATGTCTCATAATATTGGAATCTGAAAGTTTAAGATCAAGTCACCTGTAGATTCATTGTCTGATGGCCATTCCCTGAGTTGTAGATGGCGCCTTCTTGCTGTGTCCATATGTGGCAGAAGAGGTGTGTTCTCTGCAGTCTCTTTTGTAAGGAAGTTAATCTCAGCCACATGGGCTCTGCCATCTTGACCAAATCACCTACCAGAAGGTGATTTTGCTCATCTCATGGTCCTGATACAATCACCTTGGAAGTTGGGATTTTAACGTATGAATTGTGTGAATTGTCTCTTAATGTCTTTTGCCTCTTATTCTGTTGATTTTTGGTCCTTTGTCCTCAATTTATAAGAGTCCTTCATACATTGAAGATATTAGTTCTTCACCAAATATTTTCCAAATATTTTCTCTTACAGTTACAGTGTTCTTTGACTTTGTTTATGTTTCCTTAGCTGTGCAATTTTTTTTTTTTATATTCACACTTCTTACAGATTTTTTCTTTTCTTTGAGTCATGGTTAGAAAGTCTTTCCCTGACTCAAGGTGAGCAATAAACCCACCCACGCCTTCTGGTATGGGTGGATGTGTGACTCTGTGTTGCGCATCTTGGCCCTCAATCCACTGAACATTTCTTCTTGTATAAGATGCAAGGGGTGAGCCAGCTCTAATCTTTCTCTTAAAGGCTATCCAGTGTCCACCAGTTATTCAAAGTCTAATTTTGCCCCAGAAATGTGAGATGCCACCACATGCTGTTTCCTGGTGTCTCTGAGCCCATTTCCAGGTTTTCCTCCTATGCCAGGTCTATCTGTCCACACATAAAGATGCTGCCCTGTCTGGTAGAGCTTGACTGCTGCAGTCTGTCTTTATCAGGGTTCCCAGGTGCCTCTGAGGGATCTTTTGGAAGGCATTTCTTATGACAAAGATTCATTTTTTTGAGGGTTAACTCAATACAGTGTCACTCAATTTCATCTCCTTCTGTCAAATTCAAGGAAAATCTTTGGCTCCTTCCCCCTCTCCCCCCTCCCCACCCGTCCATCCACTTCTGCCTGGGACTGCCTCATCCACTGGGATGAATAGAACTTTTGGGCTAGGAGATTGGCAGCAAATTTTTGGCTTTACAACTTTCTCTTAGGTACCTCTTGGTATTGTTTGACCCTTTACAATGTACATGTGTTCTCCCCACATACACACACACAAAACCCAACCAAGTCGTTGTTCTAAAACAGCATTTTTAAAAGGAAGGAGCCACATGGCATTGGGTAAGGTGAGGGGGAAGAAGTAAATTGCAGCCTGCAAATTAGTGCTTAGTGCATTAATGGCCTAAAAATATCTCTAATTTGCATCTCCGACAAGCAGGCGGTTTGCGGAGACCCATTCGTATCTCCGATTGCTAGCACGGTGCTGGCCTTGCTCTGCCGAGACGCCCAGCCTCAGCCTGGAGAGACAGAGGGTGCAGGAAGACCGAACGGCGCTGACAAACACTGCTTAGTGGTCCCTGCCCTACAAGTTGGCATTCGAGTTTTATCTTCCTCTTGATACTAACAAAAAATAATTTGTGATTTTTAAAAATCCTAACTACTTTGAGATTCTGGCTATTTAAGGAGTCCTGAGCTGGAAACCAGATGACAACTCAAAACTGGGGAGGCATTTCCTGAAAAGACCCCTCCATTTGTGGGTGCAGGGACTTGGACTTCTCAGTGCCATGTGGGCTCCTTGTCACCAGCCACCCTAGAGTGTGCAAGTCTGTGCACACGACAGAGTGCAGGTTGGCTGCGTCTGGCTAAGGGAGGGCAGGGATCAAATGGCTGTGGCACGGCAGCTGCTGAAGCCAGCGGCCAGGGTTGCTGGACCAGTACCGTCTGGTCCTGCTTCTGCAGCTGGTAGCCTGATGTGGGAACTCCGCAGGGCCCTCTGCCCCTGGGATGCCTCTTACAGGAGTTTTTCAGCTCATCTTTCCTGTCGTGGGCCCTGCCATGCTGGCCAGTCTCTCTACACTGTGTCTGTGAGGGGCTCAGATACCCTCAGTGGACACCTTCTGTGCTGGGGAGCCCATTCTTGTGACGGTCTTGGGAGCTGGAGCTCAGAGTTTCATTTCCAGTTGGATCTGGATAGCCGACTGGGCTCACCTCCACTCCCAGGTGTGCTCCTCTCTCTCTCTCCCTCTCTCTCCCTCTCTCTCTCTCTCACCCACACACACCGCGCTGAGCCGTGATTAGGTGTGGTTGGGAAAAGACACATGCTGCTGTTCTCTCCCCCCCCCCAGAGGGCAGGACCAGGACACAGCAGCAGGCAGCAGGCAGCTGGCTAGGAGCTGGGAGGGGTCCAGCACTTGCCTGTGGGCAGGTCACCTCACCTGAGGTCTCAGACCCCCTGAGACCCACCCTGCTCTGACGCTTTGGGACCAGATTCCAAGAGGCTGCTGAGAACTCAGCCCGCCCACTCCGCACAGTTTTGCTCCTGAGAATGCCCCAGGTTTACTCCTCGGACGCAGTGAGGCTGGTCACAGAATCCTGGGGTCTCCCATTTCCCTCACAACGGGTGTGAGCCCATGTTCCAGAAGTGACTTTTTCTCAGAAGTCAGAAGTCTTCAGTTTCCCTACCAACACTGTAGCCTGCCAGACTCTCCAGGCAGTCGGCAGGCATCGCTGGGCCGCTTTGCCACTCCTGCCTCCCGGGGCGGCTGTGCTTCTGGTCTCATGCCCAGTGTCTTGGAAACGACTGTTTGGTGTCTTTCGTCTCCTTTGGTTCTTGTGGTTGTTTCCAGAAGTGAAAACATGATCCCTGGTACCCTATCCTGCTTGACACCAAGTCTCTGATTCTAATTGTCTCATTTCCTTTCTTTCTGTCATGGAGTGAGCTCTATAGAGCTAGAAATGTCCAAGACCTGACAGTAGGGGCTGGCCTTGGCTTCCCCTATGTCCATGCGCAGAATGTCCTTCTCTGCCTTAAAACAGAGCCCGGCCTCGATGTGAACCCAACATCTCCTGGACTGAAGACTCAGAGGCTGCTCTGGCTCAGATGACTTCCTGCTACTGGCTCCTTGCACAGCCCATTCCAACTTCCCGTGAAACTAGCTCTGAAGTCAGAGGGAAAGAAAAGACGAAACCCACTTGGACCTGGAGAATGGGACTGATAACTGTTGGCAACATCTGGAAGAAGGTTTAATGCAAATATTAGTTTGTCCAGTGAGGAATGAGCTGATTCCCTGCATAGTCATCCCAGCTGATTCCCAGAAATGTGAGCTCTTGCTAGCGTCTGTCTGTGTCCTTGATGAGGTATTCAGTGCTATTAGCAAGCCAGGAAGAGGTGTTCTCTGCAGGCCTCACCCGGCCCTCCTCACACCCAGCTCTCCAGCAAGGCTCCCTGAGCTCTGAGGCCCCGGCACTGTCCAGCTGTGCTCCTGGTCCCCAGTCAGCCTTCCCATCTCTGTCAGTGGACCCACCTGATTAGCCTGCCTGCCCAGCACACCAGCCTGGCATACCTGTTCAGCATGAGGGCATAGCTATCTGACTTGCACACCTGTCTGGTGCCCCTGTCTGTAACCCTTCCAGGCCCCTGTTACCCGCTTAGAGTCCAGTTCAGATGCACCGACTCCTCTGCCCTCCCCCTGCTCCCAGAGCTCTCCTTGCTGCCCAGTCTGCGCTGTGAGCTGCTATCCTAGGCACCTTCGGCTAGGGGGCTGGGTGGGTGCACCAGGTGGAGGCGT
>NW_006206889.1:713172-718945 GCF_000334495.1 Tupaia belangeri chinensis
TGTTCTCTGCAGGCCTCACCCGGCCCTCCCCACACCCAGCTCTCCAGCAAGGCTCCCTGAGCTCTGAGGCCCCGGCACTGTCCAGCTGTGCTCCTGGTCCCCAGCCAGCCTTCCCATCTCTGTCAGTGGACCCACCTGATTAGCCTGCCTGCCCAGCACACCAGCCTGGCATACCTGTTCAGCATGAGGGCATAGCTATCTGACTTGCACACCTGTCTGGTGCCCCTGTCTGTAACCCTTCCAGGCCCCTGTTACCCGCTTAGAGTCCAGTTCAGATGCACCGACTCCTCTGCCCTCCCCCTGCTCCCAGAGCTCTCCTTGCTGCCCAGTCTGCGCTGTGAGCTGCTATCCTAGGCACCTTCGGCTAGGGGGCTGGGTGGGTGCTCCAGGTAGAGGCGTACCAGCCTGAGAAGGTGGCCAGAATCTCATTTCCTCCCTACCAAGTGCAGCCTGGCCCCTTCGCCTCTGCCTCGGCTGGGCCTATTCAACTGACCACAGGGTGCCCACCTGTCCTGGGCAGACTGAAAAATGGCCTGAGTAGTAGGCACCCTCTAGGTCAGGGAGGACCCTCCCCTGGGAACCCCAGGGTCTGTGGGCACTGACCCTGCCCTCATACACCCTCTGCTTCCTTCCCAGCACCTTTGTCTGACCCCAGGACTGCTTCCGGCCATTGTCTATGCTGGAGTCCCTGGGAACCCAGGACATGAGTGTCTCAGAAGTGCCTAATGCCTGACATTTGGATGTGAGCTCATCTTTTTTATTATTATTATTATTAAATGTTTAAAAATTTAATTACCCTAATAGGTTCAAAATGTGTAAAGACACATACGGTGGTGACAAGTGTCCCTACTACACTGGCCCCTCCCCCAGGCCCCTCCCTCGTGGTTATGTCTGAGCCCCTGGAGAGTTTAGGCCCCACATGAGCCTCACTCCGGCCGTCCCTCTGCACTCTCGTGTCCCTCAGCTACACTCTTCTCACCCCTACCTCTAGTACCCACAGCTACACTCCTCCATCTTCACACGTTCAAGTCTTTTCGCTTGCTGTTCCTAAGTGAGAACAAGGGACTCATCCTTGCCTCACTTAGCATTATATCCTTTCTTTTTTTTTTTTTTTTTTGGGGAGGTTTTTGTTATGGGGTTGGTGCTCTTCCCACCCTGACTGATGGAAATGCTGACTGATTTCAGTTTTTGATGATTATAAATAAAACCATTGTAACTATCCAATATGGAGGTTTTTCTGTGACCATACATCGCTACTGAGTTATATGATAAGATTACATATAAATTAGTAAGAAAATGACAAAGTGTGTCCCTTAATAGTTGTTATGCTGCATCTTCACCAACAACGTGTGAGCGATCGCTTCATTTTGTATCTTCACCAGCATCTTGCATTTCCAGGCCTCTCATTTGTGGTCATTCTAGTAGGTATGTACTGATATCTAATTGAGGCTTTAACTAGCTTTTTTTCTTTTTTTTTTTTTTTTTTTTTTTTTTGGAGAGGTTTTTGCTATGGGGTGCGTGCTCTCGCCAGACAGACAGACAGAGACATAGAGACAGAAAGCGAGAAATCACCCCCCAGAGGGGATGGTCACGCCGCAATCCCTTCTCCTCCATTCTCCTCTCGGGATCTTGGGCACGCACGCACACGCGCATGGCGTGAGTTTTAAGCCATCAGGTCCGGGATGCGAACCACGGTCGACTACGTGGGAGTCCAGCGACATAGCCATTATACTAACTGCTGGTTCCCAGCATTATATCCTTCAGGTCTGTCCCTGCTGCCTCAGATGGCTGCACTCCACTCCTTTCACAGCTGACTGTTATCCCACTGTGTACGTGTACCACGTGGCGCGAGAGCGCAGCAGAAAGTCCGCAGAGTGGATCGCGGAAGTATACAAGGTGAAGTGACGATAAATGCTTAAGAAGTGGGTGTGGCTATTACCCTGGTTTGATCAATACACAGTGGACATATATTTTTTTAGACCACACTGTTCCCTGTGAATATTATACGTAAATAGGAAATTGTAATATAAAAAGCTATATATCTAAATTAGAAATTGTAACAAAAAGAGAATTATATAGAAATCAGCAAAGTGCTATACAATCTTAAGGTGTTATTTATTAAAGGATTAATAAGTAATAAAACAAAAAAATGCAAATGCCAAGTGACAGCTGTGACTCGTCCTCCCCCTTCACGGAGTGGGGCAGCTGACACATGAGCTCCTCGCCTTGTTGTTCTCATCTTGAGATGCATTCACTGCACAAATCTGACTGATAACAGCAGCAAACAAGAGTCCAGGCTTTTCCTCGTGGATGGCTGGCACAAGTAAAGAAATCACACTGAAGGGGCCAGCAGTTAGCATGATGGTTATGTCGCTGGACTCCAATGTAGTCGACCGTGGTTCGAGTCCCGGACCCGGTGGCTTAAACTCACACTGGCCGCGTGTGCGTGTGCACCCAAGATCCCTAGAGGAGAATGGAGGAGAAGGGATTGTGGTGTGGCCATCCCCCTTGGGGGAGTGACTTCTCACTTTCTGTCTCTCTCTGTCTTTCTGGCGAGTGCATGCCAAAAAACAAACAAAAAAAAAAAAAAAAAAAGAAAGAAAGAAAGAAAAGAAAAAAGAAAAGAAAAGAAAAGAAAAGAAAAGAAAAGAAAAGAAAAGAAAAGAAAAGAAATCACACTGAACTAAACTACACCAGGGACTGTGAGTGCTGGACAGAAGGAAGAGGTGGGAAACAGGCAACAGGAGAGGGTTGCCATGTGGGACCAGTGGCCTGAGGCTGGAGGAAGGAGTGAACCTGCAGGTTTCTGGAGGGAGAGCAACCCCAGGCAGAAAGGGAAGGAAGAGACCCCCAGGCGGGCTGGGCCTGGTATGATACAAAAAAAGAGCAGGGGGAGTGGGTGTACACGCAGGGCCTTGAGGGCAATCAGTGGGTGGCGACCTCAAGACCCGGACTCTGGCTCTGCCTTCGTCTCATGGGTGCAGGTTGTTCTGTACATGCACAGGCACTCCTGGGGCTCAATTCCATGCAGGGGTGGGCTTCCTGTAGCCCTGTGGGGTCCCAAGCTGCTGGAGTTGGGTGCCAAGCATGCCCTGGGCATGACCTCCACTGCAGATGAGGGCAAGGCTACTGACCAGCTGGAACAGGGATCCCGCAGCCACACTCCGTCAAGCAAGGATCAGGGATCCTAGAGTCATCCAGTGGGGGTGCCTGGGATACAGGGGCCTCCAGCCAGGAGCACTAAGGCAGGAGCACAGGCCAATGATAGCCACACTGTGGGTCTGAGCACGGCAGGACTGATGCCAGGTGTGCTTTCCAGGTGGAGCAAGGTGAGTCACTGGTGGGCAGGGCTCGAGAGAAAGGCTGCAGGGAGAGCAAGCCTCGGGACCTACCCCAGTGACCGGCAGGTTCCCCACGATGGACTTGGAAGGGAAGGGCGGATGTCTATTTCAGACTTTCATTTTTTTATGTATTTTTTTCCTTCTGTGAGTGTGTGTGTCTGCGTGTAGGTGTGGGTGGCATTTTAGGCAAGGTCTGTCTGTGTTCCTATCCTCCTGCTCCTCCCCCCAGAAAGCTGGGATCGCAGGAGCACCACCACACCCGGCGTTTTAGGATGGCTGCGAGCAGATGTGTCGGTGTTAGCTGCCCACTAGCCAGCAGGGTGGAAAAGCTGTGCAGGCAGCGGGAGGTGTGATGGGGGATTCTCTGTCATCCTGACTGGTCACAGGGTGTCCAGATATTTGGTTACGCATTATTCTGTGTGTCTGTGAGGGCTTTTCAGGACAAGGTGAACATTTACATTGAGAGGCTAAGTAAAGCAGAGTGCCTTTGCCAATGCGGTGGGCCTCACCCAGTCAGCTGGACTCCCAAATCTGAACTTCGAATCTGATCTTGCTCCTCTCAGCTCTGTGTGCAAGGGGAGCCCCTCATTCTCAGAGGGCAGACCCGGCAAAATCTCACAACCACACAACGCTCAAGACGCCCACGCTCACGGAGGCTGCTGGACTGAGCCGCAGGGAAAGTTCCTGGGCGCAGCTCTGTTCAGTGGGTGGCATGAGGCTTTGGCCTGTTACTAGAGTGGAGCCAAGTGGCCTCCGACGGTCATGTCTCACTTCGTGGAGAGTCTCTGGGGGTCTCCAGGGGCCTGTCTAATGTCACCTTCCCCAGGATACTGTGCTTGTCAACCACCTTCCTCCTACGACTGAGTGATGGCTGAGGGCCTGGGTCTCTCCACTCACTGCTGTTCAGAACGCCCCTCTCCTCCGCCACCTCCATGCAGACCAAGGTGTCTCCCGGGAGCCGGGATGTGGCTGGGAGGGTGTGTGACCATGCACAGTCATTCTGTCAATGTCCTGCTGCATCTAGTGTAGCCCATTTGAATCTGATGACTCAGGGACATTTTCAGGAGAGCTTGTAAAATACTAATCTGGGATAGTGTGTAATGAAACCACCATAGAGCTTCCTAAAGTGAAAATCAGATTCTACAACAATCACACTGGAATCACACTTGCCGTGCACTGAGTCCCACTGTAAGTACTTTCCACAGGTTTGTTCATTGGATCCTCGAAACCACCCCAGCAGGTCGGCATCATTACAGTTGCACTTAGAGGTGGACAGACAGACTTACCAAAAGGCCAAGCCTTCCTTGGGTCCCACAGCAGGAGATGGTCTAGCCGGGCTCCAGCCCCACCACTGCATGCCAGCAGGCACCCCATGAGCCAGGCTACAGTGCTGGAGGGGTACTTGGTCTCCCCAAGTCTGCTGACCTCTGAGGGTGACTTATATTGCTCTGCCTCTGGTGGGGGCTTCAGATCATACAATTACTGAGAAAAGGTCCAATGGTTTAAAGAAGTGTGTGTCAGAAGCAGATCCACAGGACCATCTGGTGGCATGGTAGTTAAGGCAGCCAGATCCCATATGGCTGGCTGTGCAGCTCAAGTTCTAGATCCAATGACTTGAAAAACATACGGGGCACATGTGCATGCATACCCCAAATCCTGAGGGTAAAATCGAAAAGAAGGGACTGTGGTCCCTTCCCTCCCCTCCTATGGGGTGATTTCTCACTTTTCCACTTTCTGTTTCTCTCTGGGAAGTACACACAACCCACGGAAAAAAGTTTAATTAAAAAGATACAATTAAAAAGAAGATACACAGTCACAGAGGGACACACTTGCCATAATAGTAATATCTGAGTGTAAAGACACAAGTTATAACGGGAAGAAAAATAGAGTGAAACAAAACAGCAACAATAAAAGCAGCAACGAAGTTAAAAAGCATATGACAAACTGGGAGGAATATTTGCAACATAATCAGAAAAACAAAGAGTTAATATGGTGAGTGCTTCAAGAATAGATTAACATTGCAGGGACCAGCAGATGGAGTAATGGTTACGTTGCTGGACTCCCATGTAATCGACCATGGTTCAAGTTCCGGACCTGGTAGCATAAAATTCATGCTGGGTGCGTGTGCATATCTGTCCAAAATCCCGAGAGGAGAATGGAGGAGAAAAGGGATTGTGGTGTGGCCATCCCCTCTGGGGGGTGATTTCTTACTTTCTGGCTCTGTCTCTCCAGTGAGCCCACATGCCCTATAGCAAAAATCTCTCTTAAAAAAAAAAAAGAATAGATTAATATCACCAATTAAACTGTAAATTTACACACACACACACACACACACATATATATAATGTTTAAGTGATCAGATCAGCAAATATCTATCAAAAGAATGTCATTCCTGGTTCAGGGGGAGCTGGGAGACAGCAGAGATTTTGTCA
>NW_006206889.1:718976-728773 GCF_000334495.1 Tupaia belangeri chinensis
TCTTTCCCAGGGGACACTTAGATGATAACCAAAAATTGAAAGTATGTATAACATCTTGGAGTTTGTCCTGAGAATAGAATAAGAGATATGCCCCAAAATATATTCCCAGTGATATTTTCCCACATCTTTATAATAGGTAAAATCTGAACAACCTAAATGGTCAATGATATAGTATTATTTAATAACTTGTTTTATTTAAACCATGGCATTCTATGCAACTATTAAAATGACCCAGTGGATCAACATTTATTTGCCTTGAAAACTGCCAATGATAATAGTTCTTCCATGAAAAATTGTGTACAATGTTCTCTGTTAAAAATATATACAATATGATGGGAATTTTATGTAAAATATAAAATTAATCTAAAAAATGGTTAAAATGATTTTTAAAAATATTTACTTGGGAATTCTTTTTAAATGGAATTTCACATCGCCCTTTTACCCAGTTACTCAACTCATAGAGCCAGATCACACATGCAAAGAGTTTTGTTCAAGGGCAAAGCTGGGATTTTCCCCTTCTGGGCTGGAGGACCTGAAAAGGCTCCAATCTGAAATCTGAACAACTCTCTATTCCCAAATAAACTACACTTAAAAACAGAAAAAAGCAAAAAGAAGAGTTGTATATAAAACACTGTACCTTGTACTATGCAATCATACACATATTTACAACATCTGTACAGTTTATTAAGACCATAGGGAGTTATAGGAATCTCTATTTTAAGTGCTGGGGTGGCTTTTTCCTTCCTTCTGATTATTAATTTTATATTTTTCCACAATGAATATGTGTAACATATAATAAATACATTTAAAAAAACATTTCTCATGGTATGTACAGAATCTGTGTTTCATTTCTGAGGTCTCAGTTCACTGCAAAACTTGACCTTCTGCCATCTCATTCCTGCCTTGTATCCCGCTTAGAACTCTGCTAAGGAGTGAAGGAGAACGTTCCAGAAGGAAAGGATCTGCAAGCTCCCTGCACTGGGAGAGGCTGCAGCTCCCTCGAGGCTCTTCTCCATGCACATCTTCCTGGATCTGAGAAGGTCCCTCAGCCCAGACAAACATCGGCCGTGCGCTCAGACACTGGGGATAGAATGCTCTGGAACCATAGCAACATGTCAGAATGGGAACTCTGGGGTAGACACACCTTGTCCAGATCCCAGGGTGTCCACAAAACATGGTGAGTCTGAGCTAACCTTTGGAGAAGCAGCAAAAATTCATTGCTGCTGGGAAAACAACCACGATGACAGGGTGTTCTGAACAACAACGTCAAAAAAAAAAAGACAAAAATCTAGCATCTGGGAAGACAGTTTCTAAGCAGTTCCAGCTATGGAACAGAAGCCAATATCACGAGGTAAACAGAAAACTCAGAAATGTTCAACAATGTTTCAGGATGAAGTGAAAGTCTCATGATTTACGGTAGGTTAGGGGAGG
The DNA here is from genome assembly GCF_000334495.1 of Tupaia belangeri chinensis. Taxonomy (NCBI): domain Eukaryota; kingdom Metazoa; phylum Chordata; class Mammalia; order Scandentia; family Tupaiidae; genus Tupaia; species Tupaia belangeri. The sequence goes on from NW_006206889.1 coordinate 720,408, forward strand.
CTGACGTTCCAACATCCAGATACAGGGGTGGGTGGTGGTGCAAACGTGAGGGAAAGCGCTCCTCTCTCAGTTGACCAGGATGGAGGGCCAGCCTGTGCAGAGAGTGGGTGGGACAATGGCAGGTGTGGGAGGGGAAGGGTCCCTCCTGCACACGGTATTCAGGGCCCTCTTCCTCCCACCGGTGACTGCAAGTTCATGAGGCTGCCTCCCAATCCAACCTCTGCAAGGGGCAGAGTTGGGAGGCGCAAGCCCTTCTGGAAGGTGCACCCCTACTGGCCATAAGGGAGGCCGAGAAGGAGCAAGCACATGCTGGGAAGAAGGGCAAATAGCGAGCAGCAGCTCCATGCCCTGATTGTTAACAGCTGACTGCTTTGACGCTCCGCTCGAGAAGTTGCAGGGCTTTCGGAATGGACATTGTTAAGAAAGACTGAATTTAGCAATGACGTCAGGCATAAATCATGAGCACTGCTCTGTAGACGCAGTGGGTCACTAACTGCCACAAAACCAAAGAAGACAGGAATTTCTGCACCCACAAATCTGGCCTTTGTCAACTATTTTTTTTTTTTTGTCCTTTCAATTACTTTCTGAGCACACTGAGAAATGTGATTTTAGATTCACAAAAGTATTCATGTGACTCTTTTTATCCAACATTAATGTAAATACCATTAAAATGTTAAATTTAAAATTTGCTTTCCAGGGACCAGCAGTTAGCATAATGGCTATGTTGCTGGACTCCCACGTAGTCGACCACGGTTTGCATCCCGGACCCAGTGGCTTGAAACTCATGCCAAGCGCATGTGCATGCGTGCCTAAGATCCGAGAGGAGACTGGAGGAGAAGGGATTGTGGCGTGGTCATCCCTCCTGGGGGGTGATTTCTCGCTTTCTGTCTCACTGTCTCTCTCTCTCTGTCTGGCCAGTGCCTGCGCCCACGCAAACCACCCCCCCCCCCCCCCACAAAAGGAAATTTACTTTCCAAAAAGAACTTTTGTGGCACACACTGTCTTTAAATGACTTTCATGTTTAAAACCAATTTTCCTGTTTTTCTTCCAATGTGTATTTTTCTGTTTTATTTTTCTTTTTTAAGTTGGATCACTATACAACTTTGCTCTAACCGCACTTATTTTTCTGAATACTTTTGTAATCAAATACTGTATTTTCAGTTTGTATCAAAACACCATGAACGTTACCTTAGCCAAGTGGTCTGCAGACAAATGTCCACCGGATGGGCTGGTGCCCAGCATTCTCTGCAGGATGCATCCGAATCTTACCCAAAGCTGGACTGTGGGGCAAGTGGGGTGAAGCATCAGATTCATGGTCCTCAACATCTAGAAAAGAAGAGCCTTTTGAGGTCAGCAGGTAGCATAATAGTTAAGGCCCTGGTCTCCCATGTGACTGACCGCAGTTTGAGTCCCAGCCTTGGTGGCTTGAAACTCATGCAGGTCATGTATACATGCATGCCCAAAATTCTGAGAGGAGTATGGAGTAGAAGGGATTGTGGCATGTCCAGCCCCGCTGGGGAATGAATTCTTGCTTTCTGTCTCTCTGTCTCTTTCTGTCTCTCTAGCAAGCACATGATCCCTACAGGAAAAATAAATAAATAAAAGGACAGCCTTTCAAAGGAAGGAGAAGAAACCCTCTCTTTTATCTAAGTTGCTTTTAAACCAAAGAGTATTAGACAGGAAATGCTGATCAGAAGAGAGAAATGTAACATGTAAGCATCGTAATGACGTTATTAGTGGTCAACAATTTTCACTGAATTTTTTTTTTTCGTCATGGGACATGTGTGCTCACTGGAGAGAGACAGACAGAGGGAAAGTGAGAAATCACCCCCTGGGGGGATGACCACACCATAATCCCTTCTCCACCCTCTTCTCGGGATCTTCGGTGCACACACACATATGTTCAGCCTGATCTTCAAACCACTGAATCCAAGACTTGAACCTTGGTTTGCCATGTGGGAATCCACATGGCTTTAACGGCCACACCACCTGCTGGGCCCACCACCCTATATATAGGGTATGTGTGCTCACTGAGGAGACAGAGAAAAAGAGACAGAAAGTGAGAAATCACCCCCGGGGGAATGGACATGCCACAATCCCTTTCCCTCCATTCTCCTCTGGGGATCTTGGGCATGCACACACATGTGCCTGGCATGAGTGTTAAGCCACTGGGTATAGGACTCAAACTGCAGTCAACTACATGGGAGTCCAGCAAAGTAACCACTAGGCCATCTGCTGGTCCCAACCACCCAATATATTTTTAGTATGGAGAACTCAAAATAAGTTTCAAAACTGTAGATATTGACTATGGAATTTTCCTTACAAATTACTTTTTACCAGCCCAGTTGAGGTGGCATGTACTGCTAAGATGCTAAGACATGGGACCAGGACCACATGAGAGGTCAGGGTTTGATTCTTGTTCCAACCTCACAGCTGGATGTGTTGGCACGTGGTTGTAGTTCCAGCCTTGGGGCTGAGGCAGCAGGATCATGACACAGCAAGACTTTGTCTTTAAAGATGTTCTAAAACTACTTCTTACTACATGGGTATGTCATCTAGTGATGGGAATCTACTTTAGGGGCTTATTTTCTTTAGATAATAAATAGCCTAGAGACCATGGCTAGTTCAGAGAAAACCATATCATTTTAGTGTAGCAGCCAGCCAGTTTCTCAGTCTTCAGACTTAAAAAAATAATGTTGAAATGTATTCTGCAGAAACATCTTAAGTTAACCACTCCACCTCATATTGGCCTAAGAAACATAATATTTAGTGAAGACATAAAAACAACTCTAGAATTCCATTTTGTTGAGCTCCTCTGAGAATGTAATTATGCAATCACAAAATGGAAGTGGCTTTTCTGCTACAGCTTCTGGCTACCCAGTCTTAACCACCACAGCTTTGAGGTACAGGATACTCAGGCCAGAGCAAACCAGATAACACACTGGCAGTGTTTCTTAGTCTCATCACCATTTTGTGTAAAACAAATACCTACTACTTTTAAAATAACTTTGGAAATATTTACCTTGGTTTTTAAATTTAAATGGTTAATTTTTGTATTTGATAGCATTTCCCTCTCCTGTGGTTGAGCCTCACCTGGAATAGTACTGAGGAGTGATTTAAGAATCTCTGTCCCTCCCTCCCCATCCACTTCTTAGCAATTACCTTCTCTGTTAAATCTGCTTGAGCCTCTAGGGCCAGCAAGTGGTGTGATGGTTAAGGTGCCAGACTGTCACATGGCTGACTATGGTTCGAGTCCTGAACCCAACAGCTTGAAAATCACATTGGGCACGTGTGTGTAGATGCCCAAACACCCAAGAGGAGAATAGAAGAGACGGAATTGAGGCAAGGCCCATCTCCCCTGGGGGGTGATTTCTCACTTTCTCTCTCTCTGTCTATCTTTTCTTCTCCAGTGAGCACACGTGCCCTATGGCAAAAATATTTTTAAAAAATCTATCTGTGCTTTCATTACTTGCTTTATCCATTTTAAATAATACTCTTGGGAACCAGCAATTAGCGTAATGGCTATGTCGCTGGACTCCCACGTAGTCGACCGCAGTTCACGTCCCGGACCCAGTGGCTTAAAACTCATGCGGGGCGTATGTGCGTGCGTGCCCAAGATCCCGAGAGGAGAATGGAGGAGAAGGGATTGTGGTGTGGCCATCCCCCCTGGGGGGTGATTTCTCGCTTTCTGTCTCTATGTCTCTCTCTGTCTGTCTGACGAGCGCACGTGCCCTATAGCTAAAAAACCTCTCAAAAAAAATAAATAAAAGAAAGAAAGAAAGAAAAGAAAAGAAAAGAAAAGAAAAGAAAAAGAAAAAGAAACTAAGAAAGAAAAATAATACTCTTTAGCCTCTGGCCATAAAGATGAGAAAATCAGTATATTATTCCCACTTCCCACCTTTCTCCCTTTCACTCTGAACAATCGTTAGCTTTATGAGTTCAGTAAGGCCAGAATTGTTTTAAGTTTATTTGTTTATCTCTTCTATAATGACAGAAACAGAGAGAGACAGAGACAGAGAGACTACACCCCCCAATAGGGTCTTCATGCCTTAATCCATTCCCAGTCTCAGCCAGTCCTGTATTATAGGCATGTCTGCCCAGTGTACCCAGACTTCAACTTGGAACCTTCTCATGTGGGATTACCTCACTGAGTGTCACTTTTTATAGCTGTGCCATCATCTGACCTCAATGACCAGAAATTTATTATTGTACATTTTATTTTTAATTTTGTCAAAGGGTACATGCACTCACTGGACAAAGAGAGAGAGAGAGAGAAAGTAAGAAACCATCCCCCATGGGGTGGTCACACTGCAATCCCTTCTCCATATCATCCTCTTTTCAGGATTTTGAGTACACATACACATGCACCCAGTGTAGTATTCAAGCTACTCAGTCCGAACCACACAGTCAACCATGTGGGATCCAACTACCTTAACCACCACACCACCAGCTGGCTCAATTCTTTTACATTCTTAGAAATTCTAATCATATTTGCTCTAGTCTTTTTCTTATTATTAAATAGATTCAAAGCTCATTGCTAGTGTTCTGGATATTTTTAAATTTGTTTCTGATTTGGCTGATGTTTATCCTCTAGCTCATGGGAATAGGATTCTGTTAGCTTTGTATGGTAAAAAATGTCTATTATTGCCTTTTGCTTCAGTGACAGTTTAGCTGGATATAGAATCAATGTTCACACTACCTCCCTGAGGATCCCATGGGAATGCTCTCCTGCCTCTAGCACCTGTTGTTCTTGTGAAAAAAATCTGAGGCCAGATTATTTTTCTCTTATAGCTAACTTGATGTTCTTGCTAGGCCCCTTTTAAAAAATGTATTTTAATTATTTGAAATCCAGTAAATTTCTAGTGGGGTGTTTATTTTTCTTGAGAGTCAATGTGATTTTTTTAAATCTATAAACTGAAGTCTTCTTTTATTATGATTTACATGCTTAAATGTTTGGTTCTTCCTCAAGAGCTCCAAGTATAAACATGCTACTCTCTGGGATCAGCAGATGGCATAATGGTTATGTCACTGGACTCCCACATGGCTAACCATGGCTTGTGTCCCATACCTGGAGGCTTGAAACTCATGCCAGGTACATGCGTATGCATGCCCAAGATCCCAAGAGGAGAATGGAGGAGAAGGGATTGCAGCATGACCATCCCCCCCCAGGGGGTGATGTCTCACTTTCTGTCTCTCTGGCAAGCACATGCACCCTATAGCAAACAAAACAAAACAAAACAAAAACCTCTCTTTAAAAAAATGCTACTCTCATTACACTGTCTTTCATTTTGAGCATTTTCTCTTCAATTTCTTTTTTAAAAGAAAACTTTGTGTTATGGAAGATGTCAAACACGCACATACACAGAAACGTGTGCTGCATTTACAGACATTGTGACCCCCCTTCCCTCTCAAATACTTCTATGTCCCCTGCAGAGCCACAACCCACCCTGCTCCAGTCCCATCCACCTCCTCAACACACAGACACAGCACCTGTCCCTACTGCTTTGCCTGTTGTGTTTGACACTGTCATTGGGTTGGGTCTGCTAAGCTTGACTTAAGATTTCTGTGTCCTTGTGCACCATGTCCCAGGGCTATGCTTCCTCTCCTAGTCTGTTGTCCTCCTTTAACTACAGGAGAGAGCAGGCCTGGAACACACTCAGCTCAGCCCCACTTTCCATCCCAGGGGCTGAGGATGGGGGGTAACAGGTGGACGCCCCACTGGGTGGACCCAACTCCCAAGGTCATGGCTCTGATGCCGAAGGTGATGAGGAAACAGGCAGGACTGAGATAGCACTCCCCTGTTTTACCTTTTCCCAGATCCAGTCTACCTTCCAGGCTGTGGCCACCATGCACACACCACACACCATACACAGAAACAAGCAAAACCCATAGAAACATACCACATATACCACACAAAGACATGAAGACTAACACACACACTATGAAATACTCAAAATATCCTTAGGTATAAAAGACACCTAAGGGACCAGCAATTAGCGTAATGGCTATGTTGCTGGATTCCCATGTAGTCGACCATGGTTCAAGTTCCAGACTTAGTGGCTTAAACTCATGCCCGGCACGTGTATGTGCTTGCCCAAAATCCTGAGAGGAGAATGGAGGAGAAGGAATTGCAGTGTGGCCATCATCCCCCCCGGGGGGGCGGGGGGGAGGTGATTTCTCACCTTCTGTCTCTCTGTCTCTGTCTTTCTGGCAAGCGCACACATCATATAGCAAAAACGACTCAAAAAAAAAAAGATAAACATAATTTCATGCAATGTTTTACAAATTCAGATGGAATGCAAAAATCCACAGAGAACCAAACACCAAACTGGCAGAGGCAGGATGGGCGTTCCTGGTTTGTCTCTGGAGTCAGGCACCAGCCCTGGCCTGCATGGCATCCCCCTCTTTGTGACGTCAACAAGGCAGTCCTCCTGACAGTTCCTCATGGACGGACAGTGGGGCAGACGGCCAGAAGCAGGCCTGGCAGTGCTGCATCACAGCGGGCAAGCCTGGGGTGCGTCTCCTTCATTTCTTTTTCGTAAAGTAAGTATTTGGGGAAGGAGGAGAAGGACAGAGTCTGGCAGGAGAGCTTTGCCCTGACAGGTTCTGCACTCCAGAACCCAGCAATTTTCTAGGCACTTAGCAATTCTGTGATTTTCCTTTTTCTTCCCCAAATCACCCAGGGCTCTCAGAGAACACCAGACAAGTGAAAAATGTTCAACTCTCAAGTGTCAGCTGCGTGTGCTTTATCTGCGGGCAAAATAGCAAAACTCTTGGAGATGCTTTTAAATTGTGAGCAGAAATTCCACACCTATGTAAATTTAAACATAATGAAAGTAATTCAGTTAAACTGTAAATGTGAATTTAGACAGAAAACTTCCAGCTGGAAATAAACAGCCGTAGTGCCTTAAAATAACTGCAGCCGCAGGGAGAGTTGTGTTCCGCCGTAAGTGCCACTTGCACATCCATGACGGGGGCCTCCCTGTGGCCTGGACCAGCTCATGCCAAGCCTTGTGGTCTTGCCATAGAAAGGGAAACCTGGGTTCTCTGCCTCCCCCTCGGGTCTCCTACAAGAGAGTGTCTGCCCCATCCCCAGGCCAGAAAGTGTCCTATCCTTCATCCGCTCCTGCTCCCACTGTAGTTTTTACTCAGAAACTCTCCCCCACCCCAAACAAAAATCTTATCCCGCCACATAAATAAAGAGCAGAGCTGCTGGGCAGCCTCCCTCACCACCCTGCAGGGCCCCAGCTTGGTCTGTCTCTAGCACAGGCCTTGGGATCCTTGGGGCAAGGACAAAGAGCTTCCTGGAGGTGGTGACCTTGAAAATCCAGTTGTTTCACAGAGTGAATAGGGGTCTGCAGAGCCTGGTCCTTCAGGAGGCCACGAGCACAGGCTAAGACCTGGGCACTGACCTGGCTGTAGTGCAGAGTTTAGATCAGAGACTGGGGAGCTGCCTGCTGGAGGGGCCTCAGGGACACTCCCCAAGGACAGGCAGGCCTGGGAGAGGTCTACAAAGAACAGGCAGCATCCTTGGCCCCCAGGGCCAGCACTGGAATGGCTCCTGACTGGTGACTGGTGATGGGCTCAGTGTGCCTCAGACACCAGCTAGCATGGCGGGGACAGGTGGAACACGACGTGCTGGCCTGAGGGGCAAGAGTGTTTTCTCCCAGGTGGGAAGTAGGACTTCTTAGTCTGACATTGGGACATGGGCTCGAGCGGCACATGAGCCATTCCCCACTGCCCCAGGGCTGCCTTTGCCCTGGCAGGCCCCTCTGCTGGCGCCCAGCCTGAATCCCCTGTAAATGCCCTGGAGCCTGGTGTCCCCAGGAGTACTCCCAGTGGCCTCCCCAGGCAGAGCCCAGCACCGTCCAGCTCCGGTCCTGGGTCACTGACTGAGGCTGAAGACACGGGTACGAGGTGTGTTTGGGTCTCAGGCTCCCAGGCTCCAGGACCCTTTGTGAATACAGGCATCCCCAGGCAGGCTCTGGGCTATCTGCCAACTCTGCCAGCCCTGGAGCCCCGGTCACAGAGGTGCAATGGGTCAATGTTGCTAGGGACAGTGAGCTGCCTGTGAGGCCCCAGGCTCGTGGCTGTTACTTTATCCTTTCCTGTATCCAAAACAAAGGTCCCTGTGACTTTAAACAACTCTAAAGCAACAAGCCAGGGTTTTTTCTCTTCTTTTTTCTTTGGGGCAATTGTAAACGCCTTTCCCCTAATCTTGGCCTCTCTATTAGGAAAGAGGAAAATCTTTGTGTTTTATGCCATTCTACTGCCTCCCTTCCTCAGCCTCAGGAATTTTCTTTTTCTTTTTTTCTTTTTTTTTTTGGGGGGGGGGGCTTTTTAAAAAATTTGTCCCCAACATATGC
>NW_006206889.1:728938-755504 GCF_000334495.1 Tupaia belangeri chinensis
GAAAAAATGGTTTTGTACATGGGATGAAGCAACACAAATTCAAAACTTACAGTTAAGGGTTAGCTCTATGCTTCATCTCTCTAAAAAGTGTATATGAATATCCAGTCAAAACCAGCAAGCGTATCTCCCTTGAAATGTTATTAGGAATCTTCAAAAGCCCTTATTTCAACTCTTCTATTAAACAACATTATATTTCAATTTTTTTGAGAGAGATTTTTGCTATAGAGTGTGTGTGCTCACCAGAGAGACAGAAAACGAGAAATCCCACCCCAGGGGGATGCCATGCCACAATCCCTTCTCCTTCATTCTCCTTTCAGGATTTTGGGCATGCACGCACGCGCACCTGGCGTGAGTTTTAAGACACCGGTCCAGCACTCAAACCGTGGTCGACTGGAGTCCAGCAACATAACCATTATGCCATCTGCTGGTCCCTCAAATATTATTCTTAAATTCTTCTCTTTAAAAAAAAAAAATTATTTATTTATTCAGTTATTTTTAACTTGCTATAGGACACATATACTTACCAGAGAGAGACAGAGAAAGAGAACAAGAGAGAGAGGAAAAGTAAGAAAGCAAGCCGCCAGTTCTGGGACTTAAACCCCAGTTGGCCATGTGAGTGTCCAGCACTTTAACCACCATGCTCCCTGATGGCCCTTTAAACCTCTTTTTTCTAATGCAAATTTATTTCCACTTCATTTACTTAGCCCCATTTACTTTTCTTACATTACAAATATAAGAGCCAAAACGAGATTTTTTTAAAGTATAAAAGTAATCATGGACACTCAAACTACTATAAAAGAAGGAAGGAAAACTGAACAGCTGGTGAGCTCCTCAAGCGGACGCGGGGTCCACATGGAAGACGGCGGTTCGTCTCTCCGCCAGACCTGACATGCTGGGACCCTGTGGTCCTAACTGGTTGGGAAGATGAGGGGATCATGGCGTGAGACCTGCTGAGGGTGCTTCACTCCGTGTCCTGCTGTCATGAAAGAAATACACTTTAAAAAAATGTACATAGAATGGAAGCGACCCTTCCCTCCTCCCATCCACCTCAGCTCCCCTTCCCAGGAGGGACACGGCCATTTCAGTCTCCTACAGCAAATGAGAGCTTTGCCCCCAGTTTCTCCAGCAAAACCAACTTTAGAATGCAAAGACAGGGTTGCAGAAATGAAGACCCCGCGTGTCCCTCAACCTCCCTCCCTGCGTCTGCATCCGGCAGGCACTGCAGTGCCAGAATGTGGTTCCTTTCCAGGACACGTGTCGGTGTCCCTCTCCTCATTGATGCTGGAGCACATTCCTCCATTCCTAAGGAGAGCGGGAGGGCTTGGAGACCCCATCGGCAGACGGAGCATCCCACTGTGTCTTACTCTACTGCTGCGTTGCCAACAGAAACACCCAAGACGGGTGATTTTTAAGGAAACTGAGGTTTCTTTGACTCCCGATTCTAGTGGCTGGAAACTCTGAAGGTATGGGGCTGGCCTAGGATGGCTCTGTCACAACATGGCATGACAAGGCGATGGGCATGTGCACAGAGAGGGACCTGAGGCAGACTGCTTCCTTTTATAATAGCCCACCCTCATGGCAACGAACCCCTTCTCAGGAAAGCCCAAACTCACTCAGTATCACAGAGATGGCGCTGAGCCACTCATGAGGGTCATGCCACCATGAGCTGATCACCACCTGCTGGGCCTCACCACCTCCCACCACCATTACATTGGGGACTGATTCCAAAGCATGGACCTCTGGGGAACAACCATCATCCAACCGTAATACCCAGTGTGGTGTCTAGGTGGTAATATGCCCTGTGAATAGCCGAGGTACAAGCCCGATGCAATGCCAGTGGTGGGTGTTAGGTGGTCCCCAATCCTTGCATTTGAGCAAGAATGTCATGGTGAACGCCTCAGAGTCACATTCAGTGGCTCTGCAGGAGAAGCTCCTAGAAGTGGTAGTCAAGGTCCAAGAGTCTGTATGAGTGGCAGGTTCTCCATGGGTGGAGCCCAACTCATAAGCCCACCAGGACAGCACCTGCAAAGGGACCTCTGCCTGCAAGGGCCACACAGGCATTTCAGGGGACAGACAAGGGTTCAACTGCTTTTCTCTCAGGGAGCACTTTCTTCATGTATTTTAGAACTGTTACATTTACTGCGTGTGTGTGTGTGAGTCCTTTCACATACTGGGAACTTCCAAAAGTTCACAAAAAATAGAATTAAAGCACAGGTTTATTTTGGTGAAAAAAAAAATTGAAATCCATGTAATGCTTTTTATTTCATGACATGTATTCTCCGTAAATTTTGGAAGAGCCTTCATACACTTTTTTTGCCTTTTTATTGTTAGTCTTTTTCTTGATGATTTCTAGGAGCTCTTTATATATAAGAGAACCAACCACATAGCCCAATTCATCTTTTGACAGGTTATGATAACTTTTATCAGATGGAAATTGTTTTAATTTTCTGTACTCAAAATCAACTAGCTGCTCTAAGCCGCTGAGCATAGTATCACAGTCTAAAAGACTTTCATCAGGCTAGCCTGTAACAGAGTGGTTAAGGTAGCTGCATCCCACATGGCCAGTCATGCAGTTTGAGTCCTGGACTGGTGCCTTGAGAAACACACCAGGCACCTACATATCTGTGTTCAAAATCTTGAAAGGAAGGAGAGATGGAGGAGAAGGGATTGTGGCATAACCATGCCCCCATGCGGGAGTGTTTTCTTTCTCTTCCTCTCTCTCTCTTTCTCTCTCATCTATCTATCTCTATCTCATGGTGAGCACATGCACCCTCTGGCAAATTAAAAAAAAAAAAAGGCTTTCATCCTATTTTTGAAGTTTTAAAGAACATTTCCATTTTTAAAAACAAGCAAGATTTGATTTTTGTGTGTGTGTGTGAGAGAGATTTTTGCTATAGGATGTGTATGCTCACCAGAGAGACAAAGAAAGAGATACAGAAAGTGAGAACTCATCCCACAGTGGGGATGGCCACATCACAATCTCTTCTCCTGCATTCTCCTCTTGGGATTTTGGGCACGCACACACCCATGCCCAGTCTGAGTTTCACGCTGCCAGGACTCAAACCCCAGCTGACCATGTGGGAGTCCAGTGCCTTAACCACTACACCACCCACCGGCCCCAAGATTTGATCTTTTAATAATGACGTCATTGAGCATCGGCCTCCTGCCCCATGGGGTGATGGACAGATCACTATTCCCTCCCAGGCAGCCGTCCAGGTGCCCACCCACCTCCTTGCTTTCCCGAAGCACAGATGGTGCTCCACGTGAACCAACCGGCCTTCTGGACTTTCCACTCCATTATGCCGACCAGCACTGTCTCCATTTAGCTTTGTCACGCTCCTTTCATGCTGAGGGCTTACCCCATGTTTTAAATACTCTTCCTTGTAAATTCTCCCAGCCATTCCTGTGCCTTCTCCCTGCCTCAGAGCAGCCGCCTGCCCGCATGTGGATCCTGATCTGCAGCCTCCACACCTTCCTCCTTGGATGCCAACAACACCCTCCCAGCCTCCATGCCGATGTCTCTGTCACCTCCAGCTCCCCAACCTGTGTCCCTCTCACCTTCACTCTCACCAGCCCTTTCTCCCAGTCATGCTGAGGTCTGTGCTCCTCTCGCCCTCCCCACACCCCATTCCTCTTTCTCCTCACCCCTCCACCTCCCACCTTCTGCTGGCTGTAGCGTTACTACATTTCTGCGGTCTACACCATTTGCACTGCCTTCCCTGTCCGGGAGTCACAAACTCCTGCTCTGCGTATCAGTCCCGGGAGCTGCCAGCAGTGTCTTTACTGCTCCAAGCTTCACGTAAGCTTCTACACAGGGAGACAGAAAGCAGTCCACGGCCGACTGGTGCTGTCACAGCAGTGCAGAGCCAGGCCTCAGGGGCCATGGGAGGAGGTCCAGGCTCTGCACCAGCCCTGGAGCCTGGCATCTCCTGCTGCTGCCCTGCATGTTGCAGACATGGCCCTTGTGTGGCTCTGGAACAGAAAGACAGGACCTTCATGTTCAGCTTGACCTAATTTCAGACCCTCTCAAAGCTGCCCACCTCTCACAGAGGTAGCCCAGCTCCTCTCCTCCCAGCAGCCCAGTATGAGACAGGTTCCGTCAGGCCCAGACATCCCTTCCTACTGTGTCTTTCCTCACAGCCGGCCTGGCCTCCTGCAAGGGAGGCTGGCCTCTCTGGTCTCCTATTTCCCACAACAGAGAGGGAGGTCTGTGGCCTCCTTATTTCAAACCTGGAGCCTCAAGAGATGCACTTCTGCCTTTGTAGAAAAGAAAGTGAAGCCCATGGGGTAGAGCGTGTGACTGAAATAGCCACTCATCTCCTGCCCAGCACACCTCCCCCCGCACCCCTACATCCCCTAGCCACTCAGACTCCTCTTAACCCCCACCCCTGCAGCTCAGTCAGCCTCATATATGGCCATCCATTCACTTGCTCAAGTTAGCTTGTTTACCTTGGAGTTTCTTTTTTCTTTTTTTTTTTTTTACTTTTTTTTTTTTTTTTTTGCTATAGGGCACGTGCGCTTGCCAGACAGAGAGACAGAGAGATAGAAAGCGAGAAATCATCACCATCCCACCCCACCCCACCCCCAGGGGGATGGCCACGCTGCAATCCCCTCTCCTCCATTCTCCTCTTGGGATCTTGGGCACGCACGCACATGCACCCGGCATGAGTTTTAAGCCACCGGGTCCGGGACGCGAACCGCAGTCGACTACATGGGAATCCAGCGACATAGCCATTAGCCAACTACTGGTTCCACCTTGGAGTTTCTGATTGCATTTCTCTTTTCTGAATGATGGAAGCATCTCATAGTGTTGCTTAATGACACTGCTGTTGAAAGGACTCCCCCTTTGTGGGAGGGCAGTGGAGGGCTCTGGCTCCCTGCCTCACCTGGGCCCTGCCATACCCTCCCCCCAATCTCTCCTCTGCCTTTTGAGCTGGGGAGACCTTTCCTCACACCTACAGTGCTCGTCTGAACCTGTTTCGTTCTCGTGTCCATCTCCATGGACTGGTTAAGTAAAGAACTCTCCGCCCTAAACTGTCATTGCTCAGAAGCTTGAAGGCCCCCTCCCTAGACATGTGACATCGGCAGTGCTGCTGAGAAACCCAAGGTCCATGTGACTCTCATGCCTTTGCGGGAGCTTGCTCTGTCTCTCACCAAGCTTTAAAGATCTTCTCTTTGTGTTGGATAGCCTGCCATTTCAGCAGGTGGGACAAGGAAGGCTGTTGCGTCCTTCATCGTAGGGGGCTGTGGGGCTTAAACACAGTGCCATTCTTCAGCTCTGGGATGTTTTCTTCTGTTAGTTCTTTTAGTATTTCCTCCCCCAAACATTGTTTTCTCACTCTGGAACTTCTCTTAGGTGGTGTTTGGAGTATCTGGATTAAGCTTCTATACTTCTTATTTTTTAAAAAAAAACTTATATATTTCCGGATAGGATTTAAAAGGATCCTCATGTTACAATCCTCCTCCCAGCCCTGCAGCCAGCCAAGATCCCAGGCACACCTAGCGTGTTCAGGCAGCCCCCCAGACACGAACCCAGAGCCTCCCACGGGCCCTCCTACACGGCATGGCACAGCCCCACTGCCTTTGCCCCCGCAGCCTGGCCTGGCCCCATACTCCTTACTTTTCTCTCATATATCCATGCCTTTGTCTGCTTTCTCTGCATTCTAGAACATTTTTTCCTCTTTAGCTTCCAGTCTTCCCACTGAATTTTTATTCTGAAAATTGTATTTCAAATTCAAGGCTCTCTGGTTCTGAAATTGCTTTCTGTTTTCAGAGAACCCTGTTCTTGCCATATAGATGTGGTATCTCCATGGCCCTCTTCAAACATCAATAGTAACTGATTTATGAACGTTCTCCCAGCTCAAAAACATTAAGTATCTATGAGAACCTGCCCCCATCCCCCGTGGCAGGTACTGAGAGGTGATTGGAGGAGTTTAGGAAGAAGAATTTGGCTCAGGCTCTGACTCTGCCAGTGAATACCCACAAGTCACCCCCTCCCCTGCATATTGGTTTATCCTATACATTTCCAAGAGGTTACACTCTTTTACATTTTTTTTTTAGGCAGGGTCTAAGTAACCATCCTCCTGCCTCAGCCTCCCAGCTGGCGCTGCAGGCACATGCTACTATTCCTGGCTCTGTTTTCTACTTTGTTGCCCAAGCCAGCTTTGAACTAACAACCGTCCTGCCTTGGCCTTCCGAGTTGTTGGAAGTATAGGTGCATGCCACCCTTCCAGCCTTGAGGCTGGATGGGAGCCGTCCCTGCAGAGTTCAGCATCTCAGCCGCACTCACCACCACAGCTGGGTCTACTGCTTTTTTATTTGTAATGCCGTTGCACAGCTTGTACTGAGGGCCTCTCACACACCACCTCTGTCCGAGCGCTAGGACAGGAAGGCAATAAACCTGGGGGAGGACTTGAGGGAAGGGTGTCAGTCACTAGGGTGGGCATGACACTATGGTGGGGGCACAGCAGTTGGGGAGTGCAGTGCCACCTGCCACAATATTCTGAGAGCATGCAAAACATGCCAGGGCAGAAGGACTCGGAGTCCTCTCGAGGAGGAGTTGCCCCTTGGGGCTGACCTTAACCTTCCCGGTGTGGCCCAGCTGCCTCACTGACCACAGAAGTTCCTGCTGGCCACAGGGACCCAGGAGCAAAAGAGCACACAGAGACTGTTCCCTCTGGAGTTCAGAAAGATGCCTAGGCCCCGTCTCTGCGCTAACCTCTATTGTGCACCTGCAGCCCAGACTCGTCTGGAACTGGAGACCCCAGTTCAATACCTGGCTGCGTTTATTTCCACATCACTCAGGGCTGGCCTGCAGGGCCAAGGACAGAGCAGGGCTGTTCTCTCCATGATGGACAGGGACGTGACTGGTCAGCTGCCCCCTTGGGCACCGTGGTTGAGTTGGCTAACCGCAGGCTCTCTGCCCCTTCCTCACAGGGCTGAGGGCCACTCACTCAGCCACAGCCTTCGAGAAGCTGCTGTGTCATCGTGGGGTTGCTAAGGTTCCTCACACCACCCAGATCCCCAGGATCCACCTCAGATGGTGGCTGTGCCACATTCCAGCAGCTCAAGTCCAAGTCCTCAGTCCTGGCTCCCTCTCCCCCCACATGCCTTATCCAACCTTGCAGCAGGTCCCTACCATTTAAGCGTCACCCCCGAACCCTCATCCAGGACCCCCTGTCCATAGCCACCCTGGGCCAGCCAGTCACTTGCCTGGACCTCCGTGGTGTCTCCGTGCTGGCCTCTGCCCTCTGCTCAGGGCCCATGAGCTCAGCAGGCCTCCTGTTCCCCTTGGCTCTGACCCATGGGCCTCCTCAGCCATGGCCAGGAGTGGCTGCCACCATAGAGGTACTCAGTGAGGTATCACTGAGACATCACCCTCACGGAGGGTGAGTGTAACCTCTTGGAAGTTTATAGGATAAACCAATATGCAGGGGAGGGAGGTGACTTGCAGGTATTCAGTGGCAGAGTCAGACGCTGAGCCAAATTCTTCTTCCTAAACTCTTCCACCCTCTCTGTGCCTCGGAGGCCCACTCTCCCTCCCCACTTTCTGCACTTGACCAGCAGCCTGTGTGTTGTTGGCCCTGTGAGGGCTCCAACTCTGTGCTGTCTCTGCCATGTTTGCAGCACCCAGGACGCTGCCCTGAACAGTGAGAGCTCTGCGGACGATCGTCAGCTGGCGTAGGTCACACGGCTGGTGCAGCCAAGAATCAGGGTCAGCTGAGCCAGGTTACTCATGAGTCATTGTCACAGATGGTGCTTGAGCAAGGAATCCATGGGGCACGGATAATGGACACCCACCTGGGATGCCCTCTGCCTCCAAAGAGCAACCGCAGATTGCTGAGGACACCTTGATCTAGCGAGGACACACCCCGCAGCCTCAGTGGGTGGGGAGGGGCCCCCAGGATAGCAAAGCACCAAACGCCCCAGTATGCCAGAGCATAGGGCTCCAGGACTAGTGGGTCCCATGAGGCCCCTCGAGGCCAGGCAGTCACCAGCCCCACTGCTGGCCTCCCAAGGTGACCAGCCCTGAAGCACCATCTCCAGCAGGAGTCTAACCATGTGGGCCGGAGTGGAGGGGGTGGGAGGCAATTGCTGGAAGGTGGACATGTGCAGTCAGCCGTCTTTGGTTCAGGGCTGGTTCGGTGACATGGGAAAAGTTGCAGAGGTTTTTCTCCTGCAACAAGAGTCCAGAGGAAGCTGGAGGGGCCATGTGCTGGCTAAGCATTGCCACCAGGACTCCCTCTATGCCCTGCTGCGCCGGGCACTCACCTTCCAACCTCAGAGTGGCAAGATACAAGCTGAAGCTCTGGCCATTGTGTTCACATTCCAGGCAGGACAAAGCCCAAGGGTGAGGAGGGGCGTGGCTGCACCTCAGAGCCTGCCAATTATCCCTCATCTGAGTGACCATGCATCCACAAGAGCAGCGGGGGTGTCCTGCCCACTCCCCAACTTGGTGCAGAAAAGCCTGCGCCCCATCTGGTTTGGTTGGAGGGGAGGAAAGTCCCATCAGGGTCACAGGATTATGCCACAGCTCATTCCCACTCTTCCCAGGGCACAGCTAGGGAGGCAGCTGAGGCTGGAGACCCAGGCTTCAGCCCCACTTGTCCTCTCTTTCCATCTGAGAGGACAATGCCACCACCACCACTTCTGTGGGTTGTTTCTGCACCCTGGCTTAAGGCCGTCAGTCACAACAGTACTCCCTCCTGAACGCACAGGTTGGGAAAGGCTGACAGAAGCCAAAGCTGCCAAACCGAACTTCAGATCTGCAACCCTGCTCTGAAGACAGAACACTTCCCAAATGCACAATTTCTAATGCTTTGCGACACTGGGGAGGACTCAAGGGGCCGTGCGAAGCTCGCTTACAGGGTACTCAGCCAGTGGCACAGTGGGATAGCTTCCTGGGGTCATGCCCATCTCCCTGAATGCGGGGCCCCATTCACAGAGAGGCCCCTCTAGTGGGGAGCTCAGCACTGGGCACGGGCAGCCCTGAGAAACTGCCCAGCCTGGTGTGCTGTCTGCCTTCTGGACTTGGCAGAGCCAGGCTTCTCCTGGTGACATGGGATTTGAGGCCCAGGGCTTCAGGACCGGGGGCTCCAACAGAAGTTTCCTACAGTACAAAGTGGGACCACTTGTGTTTTGCAGCATGGAGTGGCTACTCTCACTTTTAGACAAGGGTGTTACAGGGTTGGCATGGGGTCAAGGGACATAATTCTCATCTTAGAGTAGGCCCCTCTAAAAAAAAATAAAAACAAATAATATCAAGCATTGCATTCCTAAAGCTAAAAATAAATGTGCAACCCAACATTTCCTGACACAACCTTCCTGGCCAAGAACTTTCGTGGTTCCAGATCCCACTGCAAAGCACCGACCAGCCAAGAAAACAGATCTCACTCCAACAGGGATGTGCGGGAAGGCCCTGGCTGCAGGACCTCACCTACACTCGGCCTCCTCCCCCACCAGCCCATCACATGGCCCAGCAGAACCTCTGGTGTGCAGATAGCCAGCAGGCCTGGGTTTGACCCGAGTCCTCACTGTGATCCCATGATGGCCCCACAAGGGCCCCATGCCCTGGGGGGTAACATGGATGGTCTTGCCTAGGGTGTTAGGACCCTGGCCTTCAGCTTCACATTCTACCATACCAGCTCGCCAAAGGAATTAGGAGCCCACAGCAGAGCAGGGCTCGGGAGGAAACCAAATTTCTAGAATGTACACCCAGCCCAGACTGATAGAGGGAGAACCAAAGCCCCAGCTTTCTCCCAGGAGAACAGCGGGGGCCTCCAGGCTCACCTCAGATCTCCACAATAGGGGTAGGGAGATGGCTTCTTATAGAGCCACTGATCTTATCCCACACACCAGGTGCTGGGACATCAACTCGCAAAGGCCTCCAGACTGAGGCCTCCAGAAACATTCCAGAACCTTCCAGGATTCTCCTTTCCTACTCTGTTGGTGGTGGGGTAGGGTCTCCCTCAGGTGTAGCTAGGTCCCTGTATGGCAAGGGCAACCAGCCATAGACCCCTTGTTGGGTTCCAAAGGCTTTGCCATCTTAATGCCAGGAACCAAGAGCTGAAGACTGGACAATAAGGAGCATGAGGAGGACAGATCCGCACCTCCTGCCCTGGTGCCTTCAAGACTCCTAATATCCAGTCCTGTCCCGAGAGTTGCAGCGGGGCTTCTGCCTCCCAAGGAAGCAAGGTCAGTCATGTGCAGGATCTCTCAGAGCTCGTTCAGGAGAGGCTCAGAGGGAAGATGAGATCATCAGACACCAGGACACAGAGAGCGGCTCTCCAGCCCCAGAAAACGAACCAGAGATTGGAGGAGAGGCCAAGAACTCCTCCCAGGACTCAAAGGAGAAAGGTAAGGAGGTGACAGTGACAAGGGCCAGGAGGTCTGGGAGACAGGCTGGTTGTGGATGCACACACTGGGACATGCAGGGACCGATTGAGGTAGACAGAGAAAGGAAAGATGAATATAGAGACACAGGGAAGGCCTACTCTGAGTTAGGGAAGTCTCGAGTCTTCAGAGTGGAGGGCCTCGGAGACCAGCAAGATGGATTATAAAAATGAGAGCAGAGACAGAGGCGAGACAGAAAGACAGAGCTAGAGGTGGGAAGAAATAGACATAGAAAGACAAAGAGACAGCAAGAGAGGCAGAGAGATGGGACAGAGAGGCCAAGACAGAGAGAGACTGAGATAGACGTTTTCACTTTCAAGGGATCTTGGGCCTGCACACAAATGCGCCCTGTGTGAGTTTAACGTTTTCACTTTAAAGGGATTAAAACAAAGAGCCACAATACAGAGCGTGCTGCTGGCGGCAGGTCTGCATGCATGGACTAAGCCCAGCTTGCTCTGCCTTTGCAGACAGGGGTGGGGGGTAGGAGGGATTGAGACGCCTGACGGAACCCAAAGATGGATGTCTACAAAAGGAAGAGCAGAAAGCGGGCCAAGAAGACTGCCCCCCCACCCCACAGCAAGTTTGAGGGCTGAAGGAGATGCACCGTGCTCCCAGTAGCTCCTCTGAGCGTAAAGGGAGTGTGCCGCCCTGTCTGTGCCTACACCCCCAGCCCGAGAACGTCTTTCCACTGGGCTTATTAAATTCTTTGCTCTAGAGAAATTTTAAATTCTTATAAAATCAGATCAGTAGCTATCAACCAGGAGCCCTTTACCACTGCTTAATTGTCAAATTGTTGTCCTAGTTTTTGTTCTCGTATGTTGATGATTTAAGTTTTACATGTAAATATTTACATATGGAATTCACTTGGGATTTCATATGGTTTCTTCTAGACAGGGTCAGGATCACTATGTCAGGATCCTCCTGCCTCAGACAATCCTGTCTCTGGGACTGTAGGTGCACCACCCTGCCCGGCTTTTTGGGTGGGCCAGGAATCACATCTGGGCCTCCGTGTAGCCTCAACCTGCCAAGAAGCAGTGTGAACCAGTGCTGGGTCTTGGGGTTGTTCTACAATACGATACATGCGTCCCAGCTCAGAGACTTGTTCAGGAAACCAATGAGGCAGTGAGGCCCTGTCAGCCCAGAGCTGGGGGCTCACCTTGTCTGTCATTTGGATTACGAAGGAGCTGAGAGCACGTGGCTGCATCATCCGGCAGGACCTGCCATGGCCTGCGCAACTGGTCAGGGATGCTGGAGCCAGGTGGCCCTAACAGGAGCAGGTGTGGCCTGGAGAAGGGGGTGGGGTGGAGTGGATGCAGCTGGGGGGCAATGCCCATGAGGGCATGAGCAGGGCATGGAGGTCTCTCCTGATTAAGTTAGTGCCCAGAATCATTGCCAGTTGCAGTGTGGCACACCCGTGAGTCCTGGACTTGGACGTGGAGGAGACAGACTATGTCCTGGTGAGGATGGCCCCCACATGACTAGAACCCCAGATGATTAGCCCCCCAGATAGTATCCTCTGCCTTTCCCCCTCTCAGACCCCTCGAGCTCCGACTTTAAGCAAAAAGACATCCAGGATTACATGTCCCTGTACCCACCACCCTGGGGCCCCTCTTCCACATGCCTTGCTTGCTAAGACTTTGGATGAAAGGGACGGAAGTGGGGGAGCCCAGGGAAGCAGGAATCATGACATGACCCGGTGGCTGAGCCTAGGCCCGAGCCCAGACTATGCCTTCCTTGGCTGCTGTCCACACTGTTCTGACCCCCATCACAGCTGGGGCCCTACCCAGGTGACACAGTGACCGGGGCCCATGTTCTCCCTCAGATGCTTGCTGCTTCTTAAGACAAGCATGGCCGAGAGCTGGGAGGGACCAGCCTGTGGGTACGCGGTGGGGCCCAGGGCTGCGTGGTGCGGCATCCTCACCCCACCTGGCTGCTTGCTCTTACCCAGGTGGCCCGGCTTCTAACTCTCATTTGTTTGTTTTTGGGCCACCATCGTCTCACCGCAGAAATGGGCACATGCAGGGAAGGGCAGGGCCTGTGGGTCAGCTGGGGCCGGCAGCTACCGCAGTGTCCACACAGAGCTGTGTGTGGAGGGTCCCACCCCCTCCAGCCGCGCTGTCCTCGGTGCATCTCTCTGCTATAAATACATATTTGTGTCAGAAAATAAAACGCTTCCAGCCAGGCAGCCGGCCCTTCCCAGCGGCGGCTCCGTGCAGCCCCGTGGGGTCCAGGCGCCCACCCTCCCCTCACTGGCCCGACCGTGGCCTACTTTCCCAGCCAAGACAAAGTTTAGATGGAAAATGATGAACAAAAGCAGATTTCTGCTTCTCTGCACGGCTCCTGCTGGGTGGGGGAGGGGCCGCAGCCCTGGAATCTGGGTCGGGCAGCAGGGCAGGGGCGTCTGTGTGGGGCTGTGGCCCAGGGGCCCCCCGCAGAAGCCCAGTGTCTTCCTCCCTCCCTCTGCTTCTTCAGTTCCCTCAGAGACCCTGACCTCTAACCTCACAGCCTCCCAGGCAGCAGCCCACTGAGCACCGGTGGGCTCCAGCTGCATCCTCTGATGGGGGTGGAGGACCCTGGTTTTCAGGCCCCACAGCCTCATGGTTTTGGGGTGGTAGGAATCCCAGGTTTTGTGGGCCCTGGCTCCTGGTGCTGGAGCAAGCATCTTGCAACACGTAGGAAATACAGAGGTGACACCCATCAGGGCATGTGTCTCAGGGGCTGGGGGACAGCTGTTTTCCTGTCCAGAGCACTCCCTGGGCCAGTGACCTCTTCTCTCAGGGATTCTCGACCCCCAACTGGCCCCACAGATGCCCCGACGGGGGGGGGGGATCCCTGATAAGTAGGCAGAATCGGAAACAAATCAAAAATGTATTCATATAGTTGTGCTCAGGTTGCAAGCTCACCTCAGAGGAGCATCAGACCAAAATGAAAAGAACAGCCTGGAACCGCACGCCTGACTTCCTGCATCTTCATGGGTTACTGCATTTTCTCTAGTGAGCATCGCTTCTTTGCACTCTCCAGAGGAGACGCCTGTTTCCCAGCCCGGCATGGTCTTCTCTGCTGGCTGTGGTCAGCAGCACAGGCCCCCAGAGCTGCTCAAAGATGCCGGGTCCCCCAGACTAGAACCAGAGTCTGCATTCTAACAGTGACTCACACCTTCTCTTGCACATGAGAAACAAAACCCTGACAAGTTTTGGCAACTTGCACATCAAAACTCTAGAAGCAGGACCAACAGATGGCATAGTAGCTATGTCACTGGACTCCCACATGGCCAACCACAGTTTGAATCCCAGATCGAGTGGCTTCAAACTCACATCAGGCACACATGTGTGTATACCCAAAATTCTGAGATGAGAATGTAGGAGAATGGATTATGATGTGGCCATCCCTTCTGGGGGCAATTTCTTGCTTTCTGTCTTTCTGTTTCTCCGGCGAGTGCACACATCTTATAGCAAAAATCTCTCTTTAAAGAAAAAACTGGCAGCATAGCCCTGCAGTAGGCACATTTGGGGTGAGGCTGAGAGTTCGGCAAAACGTTTGGGGGCACACCTTTTCCCATTCTACAGTAGTCTTGCTGGCTTCTGGTCACAAATGTGGGCCTTGCCAGTCTGCTCTACCTAGACTATGACTGTACTTTCTACACTGAACAGAAAGATGTCTTGTTTGCACATCAATTGCAGTTTTCCCCATTGACTTGGTTCTTTGCTCATTTAAGCTCTTTCAAATGGAGCAGCAGCTGCCAGACCCACAGAAATTCTTCACTGAGGAGCTTCTGCCAGGTGATGAGGAAGACAGAGACCCGAGAGACTGACCTTTGTGGGTGGAAGTGCCGGGAGGGCCAGGCAGGGCCTCTACAGTGGACCAGCCCCAGTTCCTCTCTGTCAAAGCTGGGTAGGGCAAAGGGTAGGGTGACCAGAGTCTGGGCCCCCACGTTTACTAAATGCAGGTGCACTAGGCTCAGCCTAGCAAAGTGGACTTTCTAAGTCCCAGACAACATGCCGCCAGCCGGGCTGCAGAGTGGAGCCAGAGAGCGAGGGCACATGGTGGCCCTTGTTAGGCAACCCTGGCTCATTAGTTCCATCTTCTGAGCTGTCACACCCGGCAGTCCCCTGTGCCATGCGCCTCATTAATCTCAAATAAAGCCATTGACCATGGGTTTGTGGGGACAGAGAGCAGCCAGATGCCAGCTCCTTGCCCCCCTGAACTCATACTCCCTGGAAAGTGTCCACTCAAGGGAGGGGGGTTGGGGCAAGTGAGGGCACGGACCCCAGGCAGGACCATGCTCTGATCCATGGGCTACCAGTGGGCCCTCTGATGGGGACTAGGCCAGGCTAGCCTGCCCCAGTAAGTGAAGATCAGGGGTCGTAACCTGTGCTGGTCCATTGTGGACTGATTCCAACATTAAGTTGCAGACATCAGAAATTGGCAAAATCCCAGGAGGAAAATGGAAAAGGGATTGCAACATGGCCATCTCCTAGGGGGTGATTTCTCACTTTCCCTCTCTGTCTCTGTCTCTCTCTCTCCAGGGAGTACATGCACCCTGTGGCAAATACCTTAAAAAAAAAAAAAAAGCACCCTGTGAACACAGCCCATTTGAGGGCCAAGCAGAGCTTCAAGGACCCCTTACTGCCTGGAAGGGAATCCTGGAATACCAAAGCCTCTTCCCTCAGGCCAAGGGGCAGTGTTTCTGAGTGTGACTGGCTTAGCTGAAGATGGAAGGGGGCCTTCCAGGAGGCCACAGGGCCCCAGAACAGAGGCAGTGTGCAAGTTCTCTGTCCTGGTTGGCAGAGGGCTCAGCCCTGAGTGAAGACCCTAGGTAAGCTGGACCTTGTTTAGGGGAGGGGAACACCCTGCAGATGGGGGCCAGAAAGAGCAGGGGTGGGGAGGGGCAGGACTCAGGGTACCAGGGTTTGGGGTCCTGCCTGGAATCTGCAAAGATAACCATGCCCACCCACCCTACCCTGAGCCCTTCCCTCATGGGGCTCGCCCTTCACAAGGCACTGATCCTTAGATAACACATTTCTTATTTAAAGTTTATTTTTCCTGAGAGAGAAAGAGAAAGAGAAAGAACCCCTAAAAGACTTCATGCCACCATCTACCCCAGCCTCAGCCTGCCTGGATCCCAAGCACAAACCTGGTGCATACAGGGAGCCCTCAGGATGCAAACTCAGGACTTTCCCATGTGGCTTTAGCGCTGCAGAGCACTGCCTCGCTGTGGCACCACCAAAGCCTACTGGCTTGGGGCATGTTTCTTAATAGATGTAGGTCCCATGGAAGTTTCTAGAATAGAAATTTTCATCTACAACCAAATCTTAGTCCTTGGGGAGCTCTGGCAAAGGCCCTGTCTGAATCCCACTCCTTTGTCTACATGCCCTATGAGGAGAGGAGACTCCCTTATTGATGAGGCACCCAGGGGATTCTGGAACACCCCCCAGGCGAGACCCCATGGACTGAAAGCACAGGGCCATTGGGGATACTATAAGCTCCAAGTATGCAGTGAGCAGATACTTCCAGCACTGGACTCTGTCATGGGGCCTGGGGTACAGCCAGAGCTCCTGCTCCTGCTCTGGGTAGCCCAGTTCAACCCTCCTGCCTCTCAGACTGTGTCACGTAGGCTTGGTCTGTCCAGTTTCTGTGTGTCAGGTCTTATTTTAACACGCTGGACTTTGAATCTTTTAAGAACACAGCGCTTAGGGACCAGCAGATGGCGTAATGGTTACGTTGCTGGGCTCCCACGTAGTCAACCACGGTTAGAGTCCAGGACCCAGTGGCTTAAACTCTCGCCAGGCCCATGTGCGTGCATGCCCAAGATCCTGAGAGGATAATGGAGGAGGATGGATTGCAGCGTGGCCATTCCCTCCTGGGGGGTGATTTCTCACTTTCTGTCTTTCTGTCTCTCTCTGTCTTTCTGGTGAGTGCATGTGCCCTATAGCGAAAACCTCTCCCCCCCAAAAAATAAAGAAAGAAGACCATAGCACTTACATGCCCTGAATGTCACCAATAAAAGATGCTAACAGTGCCCATGGCCCCTTCCAAAATGAGCCCACTCTCTTGGGAGCTGTCATAGTCCACTACAGTGTTGCTAACAGAAATACTTGAGGCTGAGTCATTTATAAAGAATAGAAGTGGGAGGACCAGCAGATGGCATAATGGTTATGTCACTAGACTCCCATGTAGGTGACAGCAGTTTGAGTCCCAGACCTGGCAGCTTAAAACTCACGCCAGGCATGTGTTCATCTGTGCCCAAAATCCCTAGAGGAGAATGGAAAAGGGATTGCAATATGGCCATTCCTCTTAGGGGGTGATTTCTCTCTTTCTGTTTCTCTTCTGTCTCTCTCTGTCTTTCTGGAAAGCACCCAAAAAAAAAAAAACCCCCAAAAAAAAAAAAAAAAAAAAAAAAAAAGAATAGAAGTGGAGCCAGTAGGTGGTATGGAGGTTAAAGCAATGGATCCCACATGGTTGATTGCACTATTTGAGTCCTGGACCTGGCAGCTTGAAAATCATGCTAAGCACGTGTGCATGTATGCCCCAGATCCCAAGAGGAGAATGGAGAGGGGATTGCAGCATGGCCATCCAACCCGGGTGGTGATTTCTCACTTTCCATCTCTATTTGTCTCTCTCCAGTGAGCTTAGGTGCCTATAGCAAACTGAAAGAAAGAAAAAGAAAAAAAATAGAATGTTGACTCAAGATTCCAGTGGCTAGAAAGTCCAAAGGCCTGGGGCTGGCGCAGGGTGGCTCTGTCACAGCACGGCTGACAGAGCAGAAAGGGTGGCAGGCACAGCAGAGAGACGTGAGGCTGCCGTCTTCCTTTGCAACAGCCTGCTCTCTTGGGAAGCAACCCCTTCTCGGGAAAACCTAAACTCGATCTCACTCCATCTCACAGAAACAGCACTGATCCATTCTTGAGGGTGATGCCACCATGATCCAGTCACCTCCCGCTGGCCTCATCACCTCTCAGAGCCATTACACGGGGGGCCAATTTCGAAGCGTGGACTTCTGCAGGACAAGCCATTATCCAACCCCAACCACAGGGTCAGTAGGGAGCACATCCTCACCCAGAATCTACATCCCCTGGCCCAACCTGTAGCAGAGATTGGAAACCTAGAGCTTGTGGGGCTAATGACGTCTTTCATTTCCTTCTGGAGAGCTGCTCCTTGATCATGTGGCCCAGTCCTTCACAGAATGTCCCCCAGTCCTCAGTTTCCTCTTCTTACAGATGACCTCAATGAGAAATCTGCAAGGCTGCAACCCAGGGGCTCCATGGTTGCAGAGGCCCTTCCCTCAGCTGGACCTGCAGTGGACACAGAGGAGTCTCCATGGAGAGGCGATGACAGCCAAGCCCAGTATGGCCCTCAGATGCTCGTCCCTTCCTTGCCCCTTCCCACCTCCTGGAAGTCTATCTCCAGGTCAGTAAAAGGTGAGTCCCTTGTGCAGACACAGCTCCTGCCTCCTGCCTTCCTCCAGAACCAACCAAATCCACTCCCAGAAGAGGCCCTAATAACCCCTTTCTATTGCCCAGCTGGAAAGAGGAGCCTGGGCCACAGGGACACATGGCACCGCCGTTCCTCTCCACTTCACAGGATCGGCTCTGCAATGCCGTATGGAGGAGTCTCTGTGTTCTTGTGTCTCGGATGCACAGCCAGCAAGCCAGCATGACCAGGGCTTCCCATGTCCAGTAGGGAAAACATTCCAGAGTGTCAGTGACCCTTAAGGAAACTGCGCAGTGTCAACTCCTCTGAAGACCTTGGCTGTCTGGACTGAGCCGGGCCATGCGCCAGTGCCCAGGCTGTGACGGCAGCTCTGGGGCCTCAGGGCTGCACGGTCAGGTTCTCCTGAGACCTCACACTAAAAATACACTTGCTGAATTTTACAACAAGATGCAACTATGCTCTGCGCATTTGCTAAAAGCCTGCCCTGCCAATGCATGGATCTGTGAGCAAAACAGCTGCTTGAGTGAGTGCCTCAGCAACATTGAGACCAACAAGGTCATGTCTTCCATTTGGGCCTGAACTTCTTGCACCCGATCGCTCTGTACTATGTGGTTCCAAACATCTTGAAGGGCTAATACTGACCTTGCCCCTTAACTCACCTCCCAAAGGGGATAGAGCCTAAGCAAGTTGGGGATGATGGCAGACACAACTTCGGAAGGGAGAGGACCCTTCAAGTCTTGGCTTGGGCACTAATCTGCCCTCACCCGGGCTTTCCCTTCAGTTCCAAGTATTTGTCCCCTGACTGCATGCTTATGGCCTCTGTTCCAGTCTCCACCTGCTCTGGGCTTGTGTTGTCCAGAATCAAGATGACAACTAAGTCTGACAATACATTTCTATTCCAGCTGGTGGAGTGGAAGCAGGAGTGGTCAAATTGTCTCTCAAATAATGTCCTAAAAGGGAGCAGGTACACTTCCTTCTCACTCATCTCCCTTTGGTTGTCTGGAATACAGATGTTATGGGCAGCCATATTGGACTATGAGTTAACAATCAAGTCAAGGATGACTGTACAGCAGGATAAAAAGGAGTGGAGCCCTCACCCCCAGCCCTGAAATGCCTAGATTTACATGAGAAAATAGACATCCTATCTGCTTAAAGCACTTTTTATTTATTTTTCATATCTTTCCTAGCACTTACATAATGCTGACTAGAATGGCACAGTGGGCCGCTACTTTATTCCTGATCTTAAAAGGTATGCTTTCAAGAGCTCACCATTAGGATATAGTATAAGGAATAAGTTTTTTTTTTTAATATCCTTTTTATCTACTCTGAAAAAATCTTTATTGGATTAGAATGATTTCTTCTTGCATGTTGGTAAAACTTGTAAGAAAACTATTTAAGCTGATTTTTCTTTAAAATATTTTTTAATTATTTAATTTTATTTATTTTTTTTTTAATTCACCAGAGAGACAGAGAGAGAGAGAGCGCGTCTCCACCTGCTCTGGGCTTGTGTTGTCCAGAATCAAGATGACAACTAAGTCTGACAATACATTTCTATTCCAGCTGGTGGAGTGGAAGCAGGAGTGGTCAAATTGTCTCTCAAATAATGTCCTAAAAGGGAGCAGGTACACTTCCTTCTCACTCATCTCCCTTTGGTTGTCTGGAATACAGATGTTATGGGCAGCCATATTGGACTATGAGTTAACAATCAAGTCAAGGATGACTGTACAGCAGGATAAAAAGGAGTGGAGCCCTCACCCCCAGCCCTGAAATGCCTAGATTTACATGAGAAAATAGACATCCTATCTGCTTAAAGCACTTTTTATTTATTTTTCATATCTTTCCTAGCACTTACATAATGCTGACTAGAATGGCACAGTGGGCCGCTACTTTATTCCTGATCTTAAAAGGTATGCTTTCAAGAGCTCACCATTAGGATATAGTATAAGGAATAAGTTTTTTTTTTTAATATCCTTTTTATCTACTCTGAAAAAATCTTTATTGGATTAGAATGATTTCTTCTTGCATGTTGGTAAAACTTGTAAGAAAACTATTTAAGCTTAATTTTCTTTAAAATATTTTTTAATTATTTAATTTTATTTATTCTTATTATTTTTTCATTTGTGATAGGGCATGTGCACTCACCAGATAGAGAGAGAGAGAGAGAGAGGAGAGAGAGAGAGAGAGGAGGCAAGTTGCCAGGTCCAAGACTCAAACCATGGTCGGTCATGTGGGAGTATAGTGCCTTAACCACCACATCACCTGCTGGCCCCTCTTTGAAAGATCTTAATCTACAGATCCAATTAAATTAATGGTTACAGGACATTTCTGTTCATTTACTTCTTCATTTGCTTTTGTCAAGTTATAATTTTCTAGAATGTTGTCTACTTCAATCAAGTTTTTAAAGATAGCATAAAATTATTCTATAATCACTGGAGCTCTGTTGTGGTCTTCTGTCCTCTTTCCTTATATTATTTCTATGTGTCTTCTTCTTTTGTCTTGATTGGAATTACCCAATAATCATCAGTTTTATCAGTCATTTTCAAAGAATCAACTTTTGGCACCACTGATTTCCCCACGGTATGGTTGTACTGTATCTTTGTCACACTTTCCCAGTTTCTTTTTCTCTCTTCTCACCTTCTTTGAACAGATTGTACTGTTTTCATTCCTTCCCTGTCTCCCCTTCCCTTGAACAAGTGTGAGAGTTACGTATTCGGTTGCTGACATCTCACTGGTCATTTCACTTGCCTACTTACCTTTCCAAAGTCTAAAGTTAACCTCACCCTGTTCTCTCTGCTCTTGGGTGTTGTACTTGTTTCACCTTAGTTGACTTTAGCGCCATCAGACAATGTATGTATCATTTTGTCTGCTTTTTTAGACTTAAATGTACATGGGAGTTACTTTCTTTGTTCTTAACTGTGGGCACTTCACATTTTCCATGTTTTTGTTTCTCTGTGCAATCGTAGAGATAATTTCTTCAGATCTAACTTCTATTTCACTAGTTATTTCTTTAACTATATCTAACTGTAGTTACATCAGTCCATTCAGTTTTTTAAACTTTATTTTTCTATTTTCTTCTTTTTTAAAGAAAGTGCATTTATTTTTTTCCATGAAAGAAAGAACCTCCAACAGGGTCCCAGCACCATGCTCTACCTCCAGCCTTCAGCCAGCCCCAGATCATGGGCAAGTGAATATCCAGCATATTCAGGAAGATCTTTGGACTTGAACTGGGAACTTTCCCACTTAGGATTGGCCACAGACCATTGCATTTTACTGCTGCACTACCGTCTGGTCCTTAGGTCCCATTGTTGGTTTTTGTTTTTGTTTTTTAGTTTTTAGTTTTGCTAAGGATGTGTGCACTCATCAGAGAGAGACAGTCAGAGAGAGGGAAAGTGAAAAATCATCCCCTGAGGGGGGTGGAGATGCTGCAGTCCCTTCTCCTTCATTCTCCTCTTGAGATTTTGGGTATGCATGCACATGTACTAAGTGTGTATTTTCAAACCACCAGGTCTGGGACTCAAACCACGTAGTCAGCCATGAGGGATCCAGCTGCCTTAACCATCACACCACTGACTGGTCCTTTTATTTTCATTTTTTTTCCCTAAGTGTTACCATACTGAATATTTTTTTCAAGTTTTATTTATTTATGTATTTATAATCCATTAGATTTTTACTTTCATTTAATAGGTTTTATTTCTGTAAACTCAATTTCATCTTTTCTAATTTAGCCTGAACACTTTTTTATAGTCACACGCTCTTTATTTATATTTTAAATCTCCTTTTAATTTATGTAAGCACACCTAACTTGTATATTCTGGCCTGAAGACACCCAGAGGAGTAATTGTGAGTCACACTCAGCTGGGTGTTGCTTCTTCCAGCTTACATGTGGTCCTTGATTCCAGAGTTTATGTGTCTTGGGCTGTTACCCAGGGCAACCCCTAGAGGTCTGGGCTGACTTGGTTCCCCCCACAGTGGACTGCTGTTGCGATCACCATGGCTACCTCGCATTGAGCCCCAGGCTCTCCTTACCATGAATTTGGGATGTCAACCTCATGAGGATCAGCTGGTAACCCAAACCTCAAGGGAGAGAGGTTCGTTTCACCCAGTGCACAAATCATAGAGTCCCCAGGTGAGGAGCCCAGGAATGGGGTGTGTGGCTATTCTAGTTCTCCTCATGTGGAGGCCATACTAGACTGCCCTTCTCCAGTCAGCCCTGAGCTGTGACCTCTCCAACTCAGGCCCCCAGGTCAAGTTCAAGTTCAAGTCTGTGGCCCAGCAAATGTCCTCCCAGGCCCAGCCAGCCTCAGCACTCCCCTTGGCCCTCCAGGTGCCTGCACACACCCCCATTCCAAATTCTGGGTGTCCATTCCTTAGCTGCCAGCTGGCTCGTGTGTCTAAGAAAACACTGCTCATGTTTTATTCAGAACTTTGGCTTCCAGTGGGGTAATGGGCAGGGAATCAAGTCCCCTGATCTGCCAGAAATAGGAGTCCTCTTTGTGTGTCTGAGGGCCTGGGTGCTAATTGGGCTTCTCCACTTAGACCTGGGGTGGGGAAGGAAGGCAACAAGATGCTACTGGCTGCTGGCAGGTGACTTTCTGCACTGATGCCGAGGTGAGGTGGTGAAATCAGCGAGGTCCCTCCTGAGGCCCTGGGAGAAATGCTATGACTGCCCCAGGACAAAACCAAAGGCGTCTGTCACACAGCAGGTGCAATGCACAAAGGCACTTCCTGCTGTTGTCTCTGCCACATTGACATTTGTCCTTGTTCCTACCTCACAGCATCTGGGTGGCCACTTGGTGAGAACAGATGCTTGCCCTGGCCTTGTCATCTCCATGGCAACCCAGCACTGAGTAATGATGACCCGTGTCACCAGCAGAAATGGCCAACCCACACGGTCACCCAAAGCTCCAGGTGCAGGTCGAGTGGTGGCTGGGTGAGCAGAGGGGCCCTGCACACCCACCCCATCATGGTCCAGGGACCACACGTGCACAGCACCACAGGACACGTCATGACAGACCTAAGATGACATCTGCACACAGAGAGCTTCCTCTGCGCACAGTAGCGTCCTCGTCACTCGTCACCCTGCCAGACCGCTCGTTGGCTCACTTTGAAGACTCTTTGTGGTCCTCTTCATAGTGGCCCGGCCACCATTGGGGATTAGGGGCCTTGCAGGCTCTTCCAGAATAAAACAGCCTCTTGCCTCCTAACTCTCCAAAGCCCTGGAGAGGGTGCTCTGGACTGCTTGTGTGTCTGGGCTGTCCTGAGCCTGGCTGCCCTGCAGGCCCGGCTGGCTGCTCATATGGCCAGTCCATGGTATGTCTGGGTTGCTACAGGCAGCTGGCTGTGGCCTGTTCCTACCTCATAGTATCTAGGTGGCCGCTTGGTAAGGACAGATGTTTGCCCTGGCCTTGGCATCTCCATGGCAACCCAGCGCTGAGTAATAATGACCTTTGACTCCACCTTCCTACTGTCCCAGGGGTGTGTGGCTGGGCCCATGGGGGTAGGGAGTCCTAATTGGCTGGCCTGGGAGGGGATGAGGAGTGGGAAGTCCTGAGTTCTTGCTGGCACCAGTCTCCCGGTCCCCTTGGCCTGGCCGTTTTCCAGTGATAGTGGGAAATCTACCTACCCCTGATGTTGGCCTGGAATTGCTTCATGACCTTGGCATCAGGTCAGAGTCTTCCCTCTTCCCTGCTGGCTCTCTTCCCCATGCGCTACCTATCCTTGGTCAAGGGGTCTCAGACATGGCTGTCCCAGAACCTCACTCTCCTGCCTTTGGCCTGGGCCTTCTGAGAGCAGGGGAGGTAGCTTGGGGCAGGCTGCATGGAAGCCTGGAAGCCTAGGCTCTGCTCCATCTGTAACTTGGTGTTCTCATCTGGGGAGTGGGAATAGTGGTGGCCCACCCCCCAGTCCACAATCTGTAAGTCCCAACACTCCAATTTTCATGGGGTTCCCAGTCCTTGCTTGGGTTGACTCTACTTCCTTCACTTAAGGGATAGGTCATATCCCAGGGTGGCCAATCACCAGACAGTACCCCCAGCTGCACCACCATGATTGCCTCAAGAGCAGCATGTGACCCAATTCTAGTCAGTGAACATCTTCCCTGAGACTTCAAGTGGAATTCAGAGGCAAAAACAGCTCTCCTCACTGGGGTTAGCCAGCTATGGGGACACAACCCTGGGCTGACCACGTCGAGAGAGGGGCCAAAGGGAAGTCACCCGAGCCAAGGGGAGAAGGGGAGTGTTCTGCTGGGAAGCATGAGCCTCATGCTCTCTGAGAGTTCAGACTCCAGCCAGCTCCTTGGCCAGCACCCCGCCCCCTGCCCTGCTCACAGGTGAGGGAAGACGCACCCTCACAGTGCTGTGTTGTTGATGCCATGGATGTTGTGGGACATTTCCTGTACATTCTGGTGAGTTGGTTCAGTGTACCCTGTGGTCATCCTACCTGCTGAGGGTCCCCAGGATGGTCCCCTGGGGCCCAGCAACAGCTGCCCCGCATGTGCACATATGAGAACAGGGGAGTGTGTGCCTGTGCTGGGTGTCTGGGCTGTGCTCCTGGGTCTGTGCAGATGCAGGCACTGGCGCTGGGCAGGCCGGTGACCTCTGGTCCACTTTATGTAGATTTCCCTGGGCGGAAAATCTGCATGACAAGGTGGGTGACTCACCCATCCTTTCTTAGGGAAAGCAGTTCTATTTTTCTCAGACTGTTGTTCACCCAAGTAGCACTTAGTCTTTTGTTTGGGGGGGAGGGGCGGAGAGGGAGAGATTTTTGCTATAGGGCTTGTGGGCTCACTGGTGAGACAAAGAGAGACAGACAGACAAAAAACAAGAAATTATCCTCCAGGAGGAATGGTCATGCTGCAATTCCTTCTCCTCCATTCTCTTCTCAGGATTTTGGGCATGCATGCACATGCAGCCGACATGAATTTTAAACCGCCAGGTCCAGGACTCGAACCACTGTCAACTACATGTAACCGTTATGTCATCTGCTGGTCCCTCAGTCTTTTTTTTTTTTAAACCACTGGGTCCAGGACTCTAACTGCACAATTGGCCATAAGGAATCCAGCCATCTTAACCACAATGCCACCTTACAAAGCTTACAAGGGCCACAGTTCAGACCCTGTGGGTTCCCTGGGTTTCCCCCAATTTCAGGTTGCACACATGTGATCTGTGGTGGCACAGGTGGTGGCTTGTGTGTCGGTGTGAGGATTTAGTAAGCACTTCCACAGGCCCACGTGCCAGGACCTTCACTGGGTGCTGTACTGTGCTGCCACCAAGGAGGGCATTCTCATGCCCGTCTCCCTGGTGAGGAGACTGAGGCATGGGGGCCAGACGAGTGGGCTCGGGGCTCAGGCCAGGCCCCGGGCAGCACGAGTGTTCTCATGTGGTCAGTCCTGACATGGCACAGGACGGGGTGCTTGGCAATGGCCCACAAGGGTGCTACTGGACCGTGGCTATGGGTGGGAGTCTTCTTCAGCCAGAGAAACCGTTGACCTGACACTTCAATAATAGGGGTGGGTGGATCTCTGTGGGGCTGTCCCTCTCCTGCAGTCCTCTCCCTAGCTCTGGGCCCAGGACAGAGGCCACTGATGACTTGCCAGTCATGACCTGGCAGCATGCAGTGACTCCCTGGGCCTCAATGTCTTCATCTATACAAAGGGGTTGATGTGTTAGCTGCTAAACACTGAAGCGTCAGTCACTTCCCAGCTGCCGAGGGTTGAGAGGGACCACGGGGCTCCCAGGCTAGGCTGTAACCCACCACTCAAGCCCCAGCACCCGGGCTGCCTGGGAGCCGCTCCTTCCTCCAGCGGGTTCCTTGGTCTGCTGGTGGCTGCCCAGGCAAAGGGCTCCCCACTGAAGGTCGGGAGGGCCACGGGCAAAGGGAGTGGGAATGGAGCCCCTGGGTGTGCTGCCCATGAAAACAGAGCAGTGACTGGTGACTGATGGCATCCCAGCCCGGGGCTGTGGAAACGGGATGGGAGCCACAAGCCAGCGTCTTCCCAGCACTGCCCCAGGACGCTGAGCGGGGCCCAAGAATGTCTGGGAAAGCGACAGACCGCAGCATGGCAGTGTCCTGAGATAACAGTGCTGCTGGCCCCAGCCTGCGCTCCCTCAGCCTCCCCTGCACTGCCACTTCACAGCTGCCGGGCAGCCGGGGCCAGAGCAAGGCCCACATGGCCTAGGGAAGCAAGAGCTGAACCTGGGGCCTGCAGGTTGGTGATGGGTGGAGGCCGCACCCTCTCCTGTAATGTTTCTGTTTGCACCTGGTGTGAGGAGTGAAAGGCTTTCACACAAATACATGGATTCAGCCCTGACAAGACCCTCCCACTCCACCTGGAGGCCCTTGCCCGACCCCGCCCACTTGACCCCATTCTGCCCCCATCCATCTCTATCCCTACCCTGCCCAGGATGGGACCTGCTTCTGTTGACCCTGCTTCCAGTGACCCCTGCACTCAGCCTCAGAGGACAAGGTCACACATAGACCCCCGCCCCCTTTTCCTGTCACAGCTGAGTGTGGCGATGCCCTTCTTCTTTGAGATTTGCCCCAATATTAAGAACCGCCTGCTTGGGGTGCATTTGTTCATGCCCACCCTGAACCTCCTGCAGGCTCTGGCCATATCCATGGCAGAGCAGTCCCACCGAACCCTCCTTTCTTTCACACCCCTAGAAGGGCAAAGGGGCCCCGGGTGCCACTATGCCCGGGGGGGGGGGGGGGGGGGACTCTGTTTCCTGAATCCCACCTCTCACAC
>NW_006206889.1:755620-759572 GCF_000334495.1 Tupaia belangeri chinensis
TGCGGCGGCGTGCGCGTCCGCGGGGCGGGTGGGGGGGGGGGGGAGGGCTGGACTCTGTTTCCTGAATCCCACCTCTCCAACCTCTCGGCTTAGGTCCTGGGGCTGGAGAAGCACATCCTGCAGTGTCACCGGGAGCCAAACTCCTGAGCATGGGGGTGATGGCTCCACTACTCCTCATAGAGAAAAGGTGATTCCCTCCCCCTTCTCTCCCAATGTGGGGGCCACCAGGTCCGTCCAGCTGGCTCTGCGTGTAGGCCCCAGGTGACCAGCATCCCCAGTGGTCAGGATGGTGCAGCACAAGCCCTTGTAAACAGCTGAGTAACAGGATCAGTGTAGGGCCCGCGCCCTGCCGAGAAGAGGATAGGGACCGTGGCCAGTGACAGCCACAGCCCTGTCAGCCCAACTGTATGGTCGGAGCGGGGACTGTGTTCCCTGGATCTGGGCTCCCATCGCTTCTGTTTCCTCATCTTCAGCCACCTAGAGGGGCGGCCATGTGCAGAGGGCACAGTGAGCTGGGAGGATTGAGCCGTAAGGGCTGTCCACTTCCCACGGGCAGGCTGGGTCCAAGCTGGCCCAGGCGGCAGTCCCACGCATCCTGTGCAGAGCTCAGGGTTTCTGCATTGACTTATGTCCTCTCAGCTGTGGGGAAAGGAGCAGTAATGGAGGGAGAAATGGCTTCTGTCCTCTGACCAAAAACTGCCCTGGGGCTCCTACCAGAAGCCTGCCATCCCTCTGCCCATAGAAGAGGCTCGGAGGGCCCAGGGGGCCAGCCTGGGGCTCACTCCCCTCACTAGTTCTAGGTTCAGGCTCTGTCCTGGCCCTCTATGGGGCCAGCAACTGCTTCCTCC
Source organism: Tupaia belangeri chinensis (assembly GCF_000334495.1). NCBI lineage: Eukaryota > Metazoa > Chordata > Mammalia > Scandentia > Tupaiidae > Tupaia > Tupaia belangeri. Next base: position 756,469 of record NW_006206889.1, read on the forward strand.
TTGGGAATGGCGGCCACGTCCCACTCTCACCAGCAGAGACCTCCACGCCTTCTCCAGCACAGATGCATCCTCTTTCCTCTCTGCAGTCCCTGGAAGGCTCCTGGCAGTGGCCTTGGCCAGCTCCTGGCCAGGACCCATCTGCCACTGCTTCACAGGGCCGTGTTGCCCATGTGAGCAGCCGTCTGCCCAGGTCACGCCTGTGCGCCAGCCTCCCCTGCCAACTCTGCCTTTGCAACTGCCCACTGCTGGTGCTATTTTTGCACATGTCGAGACAGTTCTGACTGAACACCCAGGTCCACTGTCCGGGCAGCCTCCTGCCCAGTTCAGACGACCAGGCAAGTGGCCAGTGGCTCCTGCAACTGAGACAGGTAAGCGAGGTTCTGCCTTCAGGCCCAAGTGGAATGACCAGGTAAGTAGCCACTGTTCCCATCACACTCAGCGCTGTTTCTTTCTTTTCCTCCATTATTTTTTTATTGTGGTAAATACACATAACATAAAATTCACTATTTTAACCATTTTTAAGCATGCAGTTCAGTGGTGTTAAATGCATCCATGTTGTTGTGCGACTGTCACCACCATTCGTCTCCAGAACTCTATTCATCTTGACAACTAAAACTCTGTCCCCATTGAACGCTCGCCCCCAGCCCCGGCACCCACCATGCTACCCTCTCTCTCTGTGAATTTAAATTCGTATAAATGGAATCACACAGGGTCTGTCCTTTCGTGATGGCTTACTTCATTCATCACGTCTTCCCAGTTTATCCGTGCTGTAGTAGAAGTTCCTCCTTTTTCAAGGCTGAGTAATAGTCCATTATAGTTAAATGCCACGTTTTGCTTATCCATCCATGTGTTGGTGAACACGTATTTTAGTTCGTGTATAAAAACATCTTCAGAAGCTCCTGCCTTCAATTCTTTGGGTACGTACCCAGAAGTGGCATTGCTGGATCATGTTGAGCGACCGCCCTCCTGTTTTCCATAGTGGCTGCACCATTTCACGTTCCCACAAACAGACGCAGGGTTCAGTCTCTGCACAGAGTGGTCAGCACGTGTTACTGTGTGTCCGCACTTGTTTCGATGGTAGCCACCCTGTGTGTGTAACTGTTCGCTGCAGTTTCATTATGCATTTCCCCAGTGACTAGTGATGAGCATTCTTCCACATCTTATTGGCTAGTTATATATCTTTCTTGGATTCATGGCTATTCATGTTTTTTAGGGTTCTGCTTTTTCCTTAAGTTAATTTTTTAATAAGCAAAGGAGAGCGAGGCACCCCCAATGAAGTCTCACCTGGGCACGCTCCTCCCATCCCAGCCTCCTTGCCAGCCAGGACCACTGGCACGTCGGTGCACCCAGTGTGTTCAGGTCGGTCCTAGATTCCATCACAGGCCTCCTGTGTGGCTCCAGCATCGCACAGTCACACCCTATTTGCACCACTGAGGCCAGGGCTCTGTTACTTTTTGAGGTGACTTCCACCCATTGGGGCCATAGGTGACTCCTACAGCTAGTAAGCTCCAGGAACAAAGGATGTCTCTTTTCTTGCAAAGGTTCTGGGACAGTTCTCTTTTTTTTTTGGCGGGAGGGAGAGCTTTTTGCTATAGGGTGCTTGCGCTCGCCAGACAGAGAGAGACAGAGAGACAGAAAGCGAGAAACCACCCCCCAGGAGGGATGGCCACGCCGCAATCCCTTCTCCTCCATTCTCCTCTCAGGATCTTGGGCACGCACGCACACGTGCCTGGCGTGAGTTTAAGTCACCGGGTCCGGGACTCGAACCACGGTCGACTACGTGGGAGTCCAGCGACATAGCCATTACGCTAACTGCTGGTCCCCAAGTTCTGGGACAGTTCTGATGGACTCAATTTAGGTCACATGACTGCCCTCGACCCAATCTGTGACCAGGAGAATGAAAGGCTCTGATTGGCTAAGAGTAACTCAGGCATCCACCCACACCTGGAACTAGGAGTAGGGTCAGCCCCACCCACACCATAGTCTAAGAATAGGGGAGGGGGTCCCCAAATAAACATTAGGCAGATGAAAGACATAACCACCACAAGCATTCATCACCACAAAACTGGAAAATAACTGGATTAACAAAGGGGGCTGGGTTAACTAGATTGGTATTTGTGCACAGAACAAAACGTGGAGCAGCTGGTTAAACGGATGAAGCGTGCAGTGGCATGGACAGATGCTCATGACATACCATGGAATGAAAACGTATGACAAGATGGCATAAATAGTATGGCCCATATATATTCAAAATGTCATTTGTCAAAATAAATGCCAACAGTAATTTTATCTAGGCAGTTGGAATATTATTATCAAATTTCATCTTCATTTTGCCAATCTGTATTTAAGTTTCTACATGAAAGACATTACTTTTGTAAGAAGAGAGAAAAGCAGCACTGTTTTTTTTAAAGAAGTTTTTGTCTTAGGGTATGTGTGCTCACCAGACAAAGAGACAGACACAATGAGAGGAAAAGTGAGAAATTACCTCCCCAGGAGGGATGGCCACACCACAGTCCCTTCTCTTCCATTTTCCACCTGGGATCTTGGGCATGCACACACATACTCCTGGCATGAGTTTCAAGCCACCAGGTCCGGGACTCAAACCACAATCGGCCATGTGGGAGTCTAGTGACTTAAACATCTGCTAGCCCCAAAGCAACATTCACAATAAACATGTCCAAGTGTGTCCCAGCCTCCTGTGTCTTCGTGGGTGCCAGGGAACAAGATCGCTACCATGTGAGGAGGCCCCAGCTTGCTCTCAGTCTTCAACTCTGTGGGTTGCAGGGGAGAGCCTGGGTCCAAAGTAGCCTCGCAGGTGACAGGATCTTCAGACCAAGGGTCTTCTCTAAGTCCTCCAATGGCCCTGCCCCATCTCTGCTGGCGTTAAGCCCAGAGTTTTATACCCAGCCCCACAATTTCCCCAAAACTGGACCCCTCCCTTAATGAAGACTCCCACAGGCTCTGTTTGGCCTCCCTGCCTCACTAGCCAGGACCTCTGTCCCTCCTGAGCCTGAGGGCAGGCTCCCTATTACTGTCCTCCCCCAAATAACCCACAAGCCACCAAGACATTTCAGCAGGCCTGGGTGTCCTCGACTGCGACAGCC
>NW_006206889.1:759615-835213 GCF_000334495.1 Tupaia belangeri chinensis
TCCACCCGGTGTCCCACAATTCAAGGCGTGCAGTCACCCCAGATCTAGCTTGGCACAGGCTCCTGCTGGAAGCCCCTCTGCCTGCTACTTCCACCTGCTGGCATTCCGTGGTCCTTTTAGAAAAATTCAAACTCTGAAGCCAAGTATTGATCTCATGGGATGTTGTGTCTACTTCCTAATGAATAATTCACTTGAAGCGGACCCAGCTTCCGTTTGGATTTGGAATTCCTCTGGTCAGACATCCATCAAGCAAATGGATAGAAAGGTTTAATTTGCTGGGAGCACGTGCGGCACCAGCAACCTGCTTGGCGCGGCATCTGTGCGACTGCTAGCCTCCCTCCCAGGCCGAGAGGGTTCACAGAGGAAGGGGCTTCGCCGCCTAGAGCCACCCAGACCTGAGTCAGGGTCAGTGGGGTGGGGGTGCTGCTGAGAGAAGGCCTGGGTGCCAGGCTATTTGCTGGACATCTGGCCTCTTGGCCTCCTGGAGAGAGGTGCAGGGTGGTTGCCGACTTCTGAAAGGCAGGCCGAGGGAACCCAGACACCAGCAGAAAGGCTCAGTAAAGAACTCAAACGATGAGTCATCCCGGAGCTGTGGGAACAGACAGCGGCCCCCACCGAGTTGGAGACACCCTCTTAGGGGAGGCCATACTTGCTTCTAGTAGCTTCTACTAGGTGGCAGCTCCCAGCCCAGCTCCATGAAACACTAGTGGACACCAACAGTGCCCACAAACTGACACCCTGTTTAAACAGCAGAGGCAGAAGCATCCCAGCCCCTCCCAGCCCCTGCCTGCGACTCAGACATCTTGCCTCTGCCCCCACCCCCACCCCCACCCCATGTCTTTGCCTGCTGGAGCGTCACCTGGAGGGGCACGCCCGTGCACTCTGCTGCATCTGCCTCTGCTGGTCAGCTTCGTCAGCACCTTACAGCTGAACTTACGCTGGATAGACTCAGAGCCCTTCTCCACATGCCTCTTAAGGTGTTCAAGGTTGTCTGGCAAGGGCAGGCTGGGCCGCAGCCCTACAAGCAGTATCCTGGCTCTGGAGGCTCCCAGAGGAGTCTTGGCTTATTTGGTGAGTGTGAGGGCTTGCTCTACATGGAACCTCAGGGCCCTGTGTGGGCCGGGTGCTGCAGGCATCCTGATTCCCCCAGGCACATCTTCAGTCCCTCTCCTTTTCTTTTCCTCCTGGGAAGTGCTTAGAAGCCTGCAGCACGAGGCTCTAGGCAGTCTCACTATGATACGAGGTCAGACCTGCCTCCCTGCTGGAATCTTCCAGCAGCGGCCTCTGTGGCTGCAAAGCTCAGTCCAAACTCCATTTCCCATGAAAATTCGCCCCCAGACTTAAACGCATATGAGACCCCTCCTGGGTGGTGCTTCCCTCCTGACAGTTCAGACTTCAAGTCCAGATGTCCTAGAGCTGCCCACAGGGCCTCCTCCCAGCACCTGGCCACACACAGGTGCTTCCCTTGCTCAGCCTCAACGCCAGCCATGCTCAGCAAACCAACCCTGGGTTCCCGTCCTGTGCTTCTTGCCCCGTATTCTGCAAGCAGGCCAGGGAGATGTTGTCAGAGGATCTGGAGGTGACAGGGCAGGTAGACATGGGGCCACTCCTCGGTCCTTTGTTCTTTATTCTGTCCCAAGCAGAGCAGTTGTTTAGCCCGATTTTGGTGTTTTCTTCTATGTGCTCACTTGTAGGAGGCTGAATAACAGCCCCAACGACACCCGGTCCTGACCCCCTGCACATGCCACTGTGGCCTTGTATGGCAGGGTCTCTGCAGAAGTGATTAAACTACAGGTCTTGAGGTGGAGACTCTCCTGAATTGTCTAGAGGGCTCTCAATGCCTCACAGTGTTCTCGTGCCAGGGAGATTTGACCCAGAGGAGGAGGCCAAGGGACCGCTAAACAGAACACACGCCACTGCTTAAGCAGGGGAGGCCAGGCTTCAAGCCCAGGCGCGGGGAGGCAGAGCCCAGGAGAGTGCTGGCACCATAGCTGCCCAGTGAGGCCAGGTGGACATCCCACCTCCCAACTGTAAGGCAGTCGTTCAGGCCGCTAGTTCACAGGGCTCCGCTAGGGCAGCCCAGGAGGCTCACACGCCTTTTGCAGAGCTGCCACCCAGACTGCACGCTGTTTCTCTCGGCAAGTGGCTGCTGCCCGTTCTCACTAGGAAGGAGTGAGAGGTGAACTGGGAGGTATGTGACACCCCGCCCCCCCGCTCAGGGCCTACACCTGCTCTTATTCAATCAGTCGTGGCTGGGACTAGGGGACTCACCCCCCACAGCTACAGATGGGAGACCTGAGAGCTCAGGGGATGGGGCAGCGGGGCCAGAACTCTAGGTGACTTGAGGACTACAGCCCCACGCCCCCACCTCTCAGGACAGGGCTGGGCCTCAGCACATCCTCTGGTTTTCCAGACACCTCCTTATGAACACAAGGGGTCTTCAAGAAGTTCAGGGAAATATGTGGGCTTCAATTTTCTTTTGTACCAAAATAAGCTCATACTTGAACTCCATGTCCTCCAACTTTTTGAATACCCTCATTGAGCATCATAAAACGGGCGTGTTAACAACCTGCTGGCCAGTCCAAGGGCTAGAAAGCTGTCTCCGATGCAAAACAGACTCTCACCACGAGGCACCTGGAAGCACAAGGAGGACTAGTTTCTATTTTAAACCTTGGCTGGGCGTTGTGGGACCAGCACAGTGGCCCAATGACCACCAGCCATAAGGTAATGACAGGAAGCTGGCCAACCACACAGGAGGCCTGTCCCACATGTGGGACAGAGGGGCTCTCAACCAGTCAGGAGTCTATGTGCTGTCTTAGCAGCAGCTGCTGGGCAACCCTTTGCCTTTGTGTTGCTTTAAGTAATTAAGTGGTCAGATGTGACCGCCTTCCTAGAGGAAGGTGTCGGTGACCATCGAGGGCCTGGAGGCTCACACAGGCTGACCCAGAAATTCCATTTTCAGGAACCCACCCTGAAGAAGACTGGCACATACACAGCAGAAGGGCCTAGTGCCCAGCAGAAAGGAATGTAAGAAACCTAGCCCACCCCCACCCCCACATGTTCTCCTGCAGGATCAAGGGCTCACTGACAACTGCTGGGGAGGTTTGGGGGGCTGCCCCTGGGAGGCTCTGCCTGCAGCTCGAGGAATAATCTCGCTTCAGCACCTGCATGGGCCCCGCACAGTCCTGCACTGGCCTCGCAGTGCTGGGAGCTGGGGTGGGACACCCTGTGCTAGGGCGGTCACAGCAGGACTAGAACATACTACACTTAAGGACTTGGAGCAGGTCAGCTGGCAAAGGGACGAGCAATGATTCTTTCCTTCTTGTTACTGCATCCCTGTATTTTCTAGTTTTCCTACAAGAAACATGTACCACATTTTTAATCAAAACCCCCAATTCTTTTTGTTTTTTTTTTTTTTTTGAGAGGTTTTTGCTATAGGGCACAGCAAACCAACCCTGGGTTCCCGTCCTGTGCTTCTTGCCCCGTATTCTGCAAGCAGGCCAGGGAGATGTTGTCAGAGGATCTGGAGGTGACAGGGCAGGTAGACATGGGACCACTCCTCGGTCCTTTGTTCTTTATTCTGTCCCAAGCAGAGCAGTTGTTTAGCCCGATTTTGGTGTTTTCTTCTATGTGCTCACTTGTAGGAGGCTGAATAACAGCCCCAACGACACCCGGTCCTGACCCCCTGCACATGCCACTGTGGCCTTGTATGGCAGGGTCTCTGCAGAAGTGATTAAACTACAGGTCTTGAGGTGGAGACTCTCCTGAATTGTCTAGAGGGCTCTCAATGCCTCACAGTGTTCTCGTGCCAGGGAGATTTGACCCAGAGGAGGAGGCCAAGGGACCGCTAAACAGAACACACGCCACTGCTTAAGCAGGGGAGGCCAGGCTTCAAGCCCAGGCGCGGGGAGGCAGAGCCCAGGAGAGTGCTGGCACCATAGCTGCCCAGTGAGGCCAGGTGGACATCCCACCTCCCAACTGTAAGGCAGTCGTTCAGGCCGCTAGTTCACAGGGCTCCGCTAGGGCAGCCCAGGAGGCTCACACGCCTTTTGCAGAGCTGCCACCCAGACTGCACGCTGTTTCTCTCGGCAAGTGGCTGCTGCCCGTTCTCACTAGGAAGGAGTGAGAGGTGAACTGGGAGGTATGTGACACCCCGCCCCCCCGCTCAGGGCCTACACCTGCTCTTATTCAATCAGTCGTGGCTGGGACTAGGGGACTCACCCCCCACAGCTACAGATGGGAGACCTGAGAGCTCAGGGGATGGGGCAGCGGGGCCAGAACTCTAGGTGACTTGAGGACTACAGCCCCACGCCCCCACCTCTCAGGACAGGGCTGGGCCTCAGCACATCCTCTGGTTTTCCAGACACCTCCTTATGAACACAAGGGGTCTTCAAGAAGTTCAGGGAAATATGTGGGCTTCAATTTTCTTTTGTACCAAAATAAGCTCATACTTGAACTCCATGTCCTCCAACTTTTTGAATACCCTCATTGAGCATCATAAAACGGGCGTGTTAACAACCTGCTGGCCAGTCCAAGGGCTAGAAAGCTGTCTCCGATGCAAAACAGACTCTCACCACGAGGCACCTGGAAGCACAAGGAGGACTAGTTTCTATTTTAAACCTTGGCTGGGCGTTGTGGGACCAGCACAGTGGCCCAATGACCACCAGCCATAAGGTAATGACAGGAAGCTGGCCAACCACACAGGAGGCCTGTCCCACATGTGGGACAGAGGGGCTCTCAACCAGTCAGGAGTCTATGTGCTGTCTTAGCAGCAGCTGCTGGGCAACCCTTTGCCTTTGTGTTGCTTTAAGTAATTAAGTGGTCAGATGTGACCGCCTTCCTAGAGGAAGGTGTCGGTGACCATCGAGGGCCTGGAGGCTCACACAGGCTGACCCAGAAATTCCATTTTCAGGAACCCACCCTGAAGAAGACTGGCACATACACAGCAGAAGGGCCTAGTGCCCAGCAGAAAGGAATGTAAGAAACCTAGCCCACCCCCACCCCCACATGTTCTCCTGCAGGATCAAGGGCTCACTGACAACTGCTGGGGAGGTTTGGGGGGCTGCCCCTGGGAGGCTCTGCCTGCAGCTCGAGGAATAATCTCGCTTCAGCACCTGCATGGGCCCCGCACAGTCCTGCACTGGCCTCGCAGTGCTGGGAGCTGGGGTGGGACACCCTGTGCTAGGGCGGTCACAGCAGGACTAGAACATACTACACTTAAGGACTTGGAGCAGGTCAGCTGGCAAAGGGACGAGCAATGATTCTTTCCTTCTTGTTACTGCATCCCTGTATTTTCTAGTTTTCCTACAAGAAACATGTACCACATTTTTAATCAAAACCCCCAATTCTTTTTGTTTTTTTTTTTTTTTTTGAGAGGTTTTTGCTATAGGGCACGTGTGCTCGCCAGAGAGACAGAGAGATAGAAAGCGAGAAATTACCTCCCAGGGGGGATGGTCACGCTGCAATCCCTTCTCCTCCATTCTCCTCTCGGGATCTTGGGCATGCACGCACACACGCCTGGCGTGAATTCAAGCCACTGGGTTCAAGACTCGAACCCCAGTCGGCCACATGGGAGTTCAGCGACATAGCCATTATGCTTACTGCTGGTCCCCCAAAATAAATTTTTTAAAAAATTGTTGATTTCCACTTTCAGACAAGATGGCACTAGTGCCAGGAACTGGATCTACTTTCCTGCCCAAAACAACTAAATGGCAGATAAAGCCTATGAAGCCAGGGTTTTCAAACTACTGGTCATCAGACAAGAGCTGTGATTCCACAAGAAACACAAAGCAGACATGTGAGCCTGCAAGGGCCCCAGCTGACTGCCTGGAGAGTACCCAGGCCACAGCGCAGTGGGGCCAGGTGGACCAAGTTGAGTGTGCTGAGTGTGCTGAGAACCTGGGGAGAATAGGCAGCCGGAAGCTGCAGGGCAGACGGGCACCCAGAGAGACACAGAGTCCCCAAGTGTGCAGGGGGCTCTGGGCAGCAGATTGGATTTGTAGTTAAAAACCTTTCAAACACACAAAATACCCAGGCTTAGATGGCTTCACTAAGGAGTTCTACCAAACATTTAAGGAAGAACTATTAGCAATTCACATAACCTCTTCCAGAACATTGAAAAGGTAGGAATTTTTCCCAAATCAGTCTATGAGACCAGCATTATCCTGACACAAAAATCAGACAAACACATTATAAGAGAATACAGAAAAATATCCCCAGTGAGTGACTAGCAGGAGGCATAATGATTAAGGCGCTGTATCACATGGCTGATCATGGTTTGAGATCCTGGTGGAACTCCTGGTGGGCGCATGTGCATGCACACCAAAATTCCAGGAGGAGATTTTGATCTGACCTCTATCATAGTGAGACTGCCTAGCGCCTCATGCCTTATAACCACTGCCCAGGGGTTGTGGTGTGGACATCCCCCCTGGAAGTGATTTCTCACTTTTCCTCTCTGTCTCTCTGATGAGCACACACATCCTATGCCAAAAATCTTTTTTAAAAAATCCCCCAGGGCCAGCAGGTGACATAGTGGTTGAGGCACTGGACTCCCACATGGTTGACCACAGTTTGAGTCCCAGACCTGGCAGTTTGCTTTCTCACTTTCTCTCTCTGTCTCCCTCTGGTAAGCATGTGTGCCCTATATAAATTTTAATAATAATAATAATAATGAATAAGATTAAACGAATAATTCTCTTTTAAAATGCTGCATGTGACTGGAAGATGGCATAGTGGTTACACTGCTGGACTCCCATGTAGTCGATTGTCATTCACGCCCTGGACCAGGTGGCTTAAAACTCATGCTGAGCGTGTGCTCATGCATGCCCAAAATCCAGAGAGGAGAATGGAGAAGTGATTGCGGCAAGGCCGTCCCTCCTGGTGAATGAGTTCTCACTTTTTGTCTCTGTCTCTCCAGCAAACACATGTGCTCTATAACAAAAATCTCTAAGAAAAAATATCCCCCATAAACATATATGAAAAATTCTAAATATAATGTATTAAGTTGAGCTCAGCATATATAAAAATATTGGGTTACCAGAGAAGTCATGAAATGTTTTTCTATGCAAAAATGTGTCGTAACTTTTCTGACAACCCAATATAATGCATCATTACCAAGCATGCTTACTCTCAAGACTTCATTTGAAAATCAATCAAGGTAATATACCATATTAACGAACTAAAAAGAAAAACAATACAGTTATCTCACTGGACAGCAAAAACATTTGACAAAATCTAATGTGCATTCTGATAAACACTCTCAGAAAACTAGAAGTAGAAGGGAGCTTCTTCCAGCCAATAAAGGGCATCTCTGAAACCCCACAGCTAAAATCACACTGAACAATGAAAGATGAACGCTTTCCCATATGATCAGGAACAAGTTAGGAATGTCCATTCCCAATACGCCCACTCGGCATTGTCCTAGAGGTTCTAGCCAGGGCAAGAAGAAAAGAAACAAGCCAAAAGTATAATGAATTTGAGAGGAAGGAGTTAATTTTTTTTAATGTTTATTTTCAGAGAATAAGTTCATCTATGTAGAAAATCTAAAGGACTCTACAAAACCAAATAAAAAACTAGAGCTAACAAGTGAGCTAAATAAGGTTGCAGAATCAAGATGGACATACAGAGACCAATTGTACTTCCATATACTAGCAGTGGACAGCCAGAAACTAAAAGAATAACACTACTGTAGTCTGAATGTTTGTCCCCTCCAAAAGGCATGCTGCAATTTAACTGCCGTTGTAACAATATTAAGAAGTAGGACCTTTGAGAGGTAACTAGACTCCACCCTCATGGGTGGAATCAGCACTGTTAGAAACAGGAAAGTTTGGCCTCTCATTGCTCTCTCTCACAGTCTTGCCTTCCACAACGTGGTGGCACATCAAGAAGACCTTCATTAGGTGCCAGCAACTTGACAGTGAACTTCCAACCTCCAGAACTGTGAGACAATCAATTCTATTCTGGGTTATAAATTATCCGGTCTCGGGCATTCTGTTATATCAGCACAAAGCAAACTAAAGATAAATGTTACTTATCATAACACCAAAAAAGGGCTGGCAGGTAGTGTGGTGGTTAAGGTGCTGGACTCTCACATGGCTGACCACAGTTCGAGTCTCAGACCTGGTGGCTTGCTTTCTCACTTTCCCTCTCTCTGTATCTCTGTCTCTCTCTCTGATCAAATTAAACATTAATAATGGTAATAATAAATAAATAGTCCTTTAAAAATAATAACACCAAAAAAATGTAAAATACTTAGAGATAAACCTGACCAAAAAATGTGAAGCACTTGTACATGTAAAATAAGAAAACATGCCCAGCCATAGAGGCATATGCAATAGGACACTGTGGCATAGTACTGAGCCATATCAGAAGGCCCGGAGTTTGCATTTAGGGTTGTCCAGAACATGCCCAAAGGCACACTATGATCCTGGCTAGTTGGAAGGCTCTGGGGAAGGATCCTATGTGTCTCTCTACTTAATGAAAGAAAGAATAAATAAATTTTAAAAATAAAACCACAAAAACATTGCTGAGAAAAATTAAAGGAGATCTAAAGAAATGGGAAGTTTATACTATCTTCATGGGTTGAAAGAGTCAATGTTCTGAGTATATAAATTATTCCCCAATTGATCTACATATTCAACAAAATCCCAATTGAAGTCTCAGAGGTTGTATTTTGGACAGAATTTAACTGATGAACTTATTTTAAAATTCAGAGAGAAATACAAAGGGCCTATCATAGCTAGGATAACTTTGAAATAGAAGAATAAAGTTGAAGGACTTTCACTACCTGATTTTAAGACTTTACAAACCAAGACAGTAATCAAGATAATGTGTTTATATAATAGTCCAGAAATAGACCTACACACACATGGACAACTGATTTTGACAAAAGCAGTTCAGTGAAGGAAAGAGAGTCATTCTAACAAATGATGCTGGAATTGGATAAACATATGAGAAAAATGAATATGTATGTGTGCCTCAAACCATGTATAAAAATTAACTCAGAATAGATCATAGATCTAAGTGTAAAAACCAAGATTATTTAACTTCTGGAAGAAAACTTAAGAGAAAATCTTTGTGACTTTGGGTTAGGCAATTTTTTTTTTTTAATTTAGCAGCAAAATAAATTGGTAAACTACATTTTATCAAAATCTGAAACTTCTGGTTCTCAGAAAAGAATGAAAAAATTGGGAACAAACTGGGAGAAAATATTGTTATTTACAAACAATATATCTGACAAGTTTTGTATCAGATGTATAAAGAACTCCTACAATCCAATAATAAGAAAACTAGCATCTTTATTAAAAATGGGCAAAGGATGGGCCAGCAGGTGGCATGATGGTCAAGGTGCTAGACTCCCAAATGGCAGAACCACAGTTTGAGTACCAGACCCAGAGGCCTGAAAATCATACTAGGTGAATGTGCATGCGTGCCCAAAATCCTGAGAGGAGAATGAGGGAGAAGAGATTGCAGTGTGGCCATCCCCCCTGCTGGAGTGGGTGGTGATTTCTCACTTTCCCTCTCTCTGCCTTTCGCTACTGCTGTCTCTCTCTGGCTAGTGCATGTACTCTGTGGCAAAAAAAAACTTTTAAAAAGTGGGCAAATTCCAATCCTGGGTATCTACCCAAAGGACAGGAGAATGTTCAATCAGAAAAGCGCTTGCAGGGACCAGCAGTTAGCGTAATGGCTATGTCGCTGGATTCTCACGCTGGGCACATGTGCGTGTGTGCCCAAGATCCCGAGAGGAGAATGGAGGAGAAGTGATTGCGGAGTGGCCATCCCCCTAGGGGGTGATTTCTCGCTTTCTATCTCTCTGTCTCTCTTTGTCTTTCTGGCGAGCGCACGCGCTCTATAGCGAAAACCTCTCCAAAAAAAAAAAAAGAAAATGAAAAGCACTTGCACATCTATATTCATTGCAGCCTTATTCACGATTGCTAAGACGTGGAACCAACCCAAATGTCCACAACCGGATGAATGGATTGAAAAAGTGTCGAAGTGAATGAAAAGAAAGATAGAGTTACAGACGCCCTCAATGCTACAAGAGCTGCTGTTGAAGAAGGCATTGTTCTAGGAGGGGGTTGTGCCCTGCTTCGGTGCATTCCAGCCTTGGACTCACTGACTCCAGCTAATGAAGATCAAAAAATTGGTATAGAAATCATTAAAATAACACTCAAAATTCCTGCAGTGACCATTGCTAAGAATGCATGTGTCAAAGGATCTTTGATAGTTGAGAAAATTATGCAAAGTTCTTTTGAAGTTGGTTATGATGCTATGCTTGGAGATTTTGTGAATATGGTGGAAAAAGGAATCGTTGACCCAACAAAGGTTATAAGAATTGCTTTATTGGGTGCTGCTGGAGTGGCCTCTCTGTTAACTACAGCAGAAGTCATATTCACAGAAGTCCCTAATGTATAAATAATAATTAAAATTAATAATAAAAATTATTTTACAAAATGGGCAAAAGATGTGAACAGAAAATCCACCAAAGAAGAGATATATGGATAATAAAATAGAACATTAAAAGATACTCTCAAAGATCTAAGCATAAAACCTCAAACTATACTAGTGGAAAACACAGGAAAAACTCTTGGAAACATTAGAATAGGCAACAATTTCTTAAATAAGACTCCCAAAGCACAGGTAGTAATCCCCAAAATAGAATAGACAAGTGGAACTACATCAGGCTAGAAAAACTTCTGTACAACAATAAATAAATTAATTAATTAAGAGACAACCCTCAGGATGGGAGAATATATTTGCAAACTATGCCTCAGGTAATAGACTGGTAACAAGAATATACAAGGAGCTCAAGCATCTTACTCACAAAAAAGTAAATGATCCAATTAAAAAATGGCCAAATGAGCTGAATAGGTAACTCTGCAAGGAAGACTTATGAATGGCAAAAAATATATATGAAAAAATGCTCAACATCTCTTATCATAAGGCGAATGCAAATTAAAACCACAATGAGATGCCACTTAACCCCAATTAACATGGCTACATTTAAAAAAATAAAGAAAGAATAAAAAGTGTCAGCACGGCTGTGGTGAAAAGTGAACCTTCTTACATTGTTGGTGAGAATGTAAATTAGTACAGCCACTGTGGAGAACAATATGGAGGTTCCTCAAGAACTACCATATGACTCGGTAATTCCACTTGTGGGTGTTAACACAAAGGATAGGAAAACACTCAGTTGGAAAAACACTCACACATCCATATTAACTGCAGCATTATTCACAATTGCTAAAGCATGGAACCAACCCAAATGCCCAAAAACAAAAGACTGGATTGAAAAAATGTGGCATATATACACTAAGGTATACTACCCAGTCATATAAAACAATAAGACACTGACATCTGATACAAAACAGTTGAATATAGAAGATTTAATGTTAAGCAAAGCAAGCCAGACTATGAAAGAGAGGCATTACATGTCTCCTCTCAATATATACTGAGTGCACTCTATGGCAGAAACTGAAAGATGAAAAGGTGCAATATCAAGGAGGGCAACTGTAGATACCAGAGACAGTATAGATAGGATGAGTAACAGGGAGTGTGAGAAAGGAGATTGGAGAAAAAAAATATTTAGCAACACATGAATAAAGAGTAATGTGTAGATGATAATGTACATGGTCATATCATTCACTTGATTGATATGCTGGGAAAAAACATTTTGTACACTGTAAAGATGTACAGCAATTAAATATAAGTTTTTAAAATGTAAAACAAATAAGAAGATGGCATCAATAGTCACTTATTAAAACCACAGTGAGAAGGCCAGCTGATGGCATGGTAGTTAAGGTGGCTGGTTCCCACATGGCTGGCTGTGTGATTAAAGTCCTAGACCTGGAGGCTTGAAAAACACACTGGTGTGTGTAATGCATGCCCAAAATTCTGAGAGGAGCATAGAGGAGAAGGAATTGAGGCATGGCCATCCCCCTGGGGAATAAATTCTTACTTTCTCTCTCTTTCCATCTTTCCAGAAAATGCACATACCCTGTAACAAAAATTTTAAGAACAAAACAAAATGACACACAATGAGATACCACTATTTACCTATCAGAATGGCTACAATGAAAGAAAGAAAGAAAGAAAGAAAGAAAGAAAGAAAGAAAGAAAGAAAGAAAGAAAGAAAGAAAGAAAGAAAGAAAAAGCTATACCAAATGTTGGTGAAGACTCAGAATTCTATGGACTAAAACTTTTTCTTCAGTCCACAGTGAGAATGTGGGAAAGTTCACACATGGTTAGTTGAAGCACTAACCCCCAAGTATGACTATATTTGGAGACAGTAAGGAAGTAATTAAAGTAAAATGGGGCCATAAGGGTAGAACTCTGATCCAATAGGGTCAGTGTCTTTTTAAGAAGAGATAACCCAGAGCTCTTGCTTTCTCTCTTCATCCATGCACCAAAGAAAGGACATGTGAGGACAGGGTAAGAAAGTGGTCATCTACAGCCAGGAAGAGAGCCCTCGCCAGAAATCAAATTAAAAAGTGTTTAAAAAGTAAACTGAGGCCCAATAAAATTGCAAAGAGTTTAATTGGGCAAACAACTATTCATGAATTACACAGCTCCAAACCAGAACTGGTTCAGGGCTCCACTGAGGGAACACATAGGATGGACACAGAAATAAACCAAAGAAAACATTTAACTGGTTGCAGTTATGCAGCTGCCGTATCCTATCAGAAAGCCCCTGGCTATGTAAGTTTGTTGGCTGCTTCTGACTCCTCAGTATAGGCATTCATGAGAAATGGTTTAAGCTAAGTCTCTTATGTTTTCAAATTAAGAGTTAGCTCACCTGTGAGGCCTCTTTTTGTCTACTCAGGGCTTCCTCACGCCTGGTCTCCATTTTAATTTGCCTTACCAACTGACACCTTGATCATGGACTTCCAGGATACAGAACTGTGAGAAATAAATTTCTATTGTTTAAACCACTTAGCCTGAGAGGTTTGTTATAGTTTCCAGAGCTAACTGATCCATAGAGCTACTGAGAATGTGAGAAAGCTCACACATAGTTAGTGGAGATGTAAAATGGTACAACCACTTTTGATAACAGTTTGACAGTTTCTTAAAAAGTTAATCATAGGGCCGGCAGGTGGTGTGGTGGTTAAGAGCACTGGACTCCCACCTGACCAACAGTGATTCAAGTCACAGACCTGGCAGCTTGCTTTCTCACTTTCTCTCTCTCTCTGTGTCTCACGTGTGTGAACTCTCTCCCCCTCTGGTCAAATTTTAAAAATAAATAAATAAAGTTAAATAAAATAATTATTTATATTAAAACAAATGTTAATCATGTACCTCCCATAGGATCCAGTCATTCCACTTCTATGTATATGTGTATCCCCAAGGGAAATGAAAGCATAGGTTCACACAAAGAGTTAAATATAAATGTTCATAGCAGTTTTATTTGTAATAGCTGAAAACTAGAAACAGTCTAAACATTCACCAAAAGGGAAATGAATGAACTGTGGTATATCCATACAATAGATTTCTACACGGCAATGAGTAAAAATAAGGCATTGATTCATACAACATAGATGAGTCTCTAAATAATGATACTGTGTGCCAAAGAAGAGCCTCTTTTTTTTTTTTTTTCAGCTTCAAAAATATGAAATAAAATAATGGCAATGCATAAAATTAAATTAAATAATTATTTTAAGAAAACATTTAAGGGACATAAAATGGAAAATTATGCGCTCGCCAGAAAGACAGAGAGAGACAGAAAGACAGAAAGCGAGAAATCACCCCCCAGGGGGGATGGTGACGCCGCAATCCCTTCTCCTCCATTCTCCTCTCAGGATCTTGAGAACTCACGCACATGCGCCTTGCGTGAGTTTAAGCCACCAGGCCCGGGACTCGAATTGCAGTCAACTATATGGGAGTCCAGCAACATAGCCATTATGCCAACTGCTGGTCCCAAGAAGAGCCTATATTGAGGGGATCCAAATATATAAGATTCTAGAATATGCAAACTAGTCCATGGTGACAGAAGGCAGACCAGAGGTTGCCTAGGGAAGGGACAGTGCAGAAGATAGGAAGAAACTAGGAGTGGGGGGAATGGTGGACATTCATTATATTGCCTAAGTCAGTAGAGAATAGTTTCCTGGATGTACACATATGTCAAACCATGTCAAGGTATATGCTTTAAATAAGTGTGTGGTTTACTACATGTCAGTTTTACTCTATAAAGAAAGCTGTTTTTCAAATTCTAAATGATGACAACTGCTAAATGGTCGAATAAGGATGGACAGAAAGTCTCTTATAAAAATGCTGACAAAAATGGTCAGAATCAGTTCCTTTATACCTCTAGAAATTAATCAGACTTGCAGTAAGGAATTTATCCAAGAAAAACAGCTGAATCTTAGTAAGAGCAGTTGGCTTTGGGGCATTTTATTTCTCTCTATTCCTGTCTTCCCTCCTCATTTCTCGGTAGCCTTGAAAGACAGTAGCCTGAAATCCTGGTGAAAGCCAACAATATGCAGCCACTGGTAGGGACGGAACAGAGGTGGAGCTCCTTCAAAGCACCGTTCCCAGAGAACTTCCATGATCTGACTACCAGTTCTCTGGAAGATTCTACTTACAAGGCTATCTTTGACTGACAGACTAACTTGAAGCTCAACTGGTAGGAACATGCATTTCTTCCAGGGCATTAGTTTAAATAAATATATATTTTTTTAAGAGAGAAAAAAATCAAAGCAAAAAAAAAAAAAAAGAGGCAATTGCTTGATATTGCTACTACATGAGGCAGTGGATAGTTAAAGGGATAGACTAACAAATAAAAGTTTAAAAGGAAAAGTTAGAGAGTAAGAAGTCCATTGGGGGATTTGAAGAGCTGTTGCATATCCTGGGAGTCTAGAAGGCCATGCGCTTCCTGAGAGTTGTACATACACTTAGTAAAGACCTGGGAAGACTATACTCTCTCCTTGGGCTAATCTTTAGAAAGAAGTGAAGGATATGACAGAGTTGCCAAATATTAAAGAGCCCAGCATAAACACAGAGCCCTCAGCAAAGACTGGTAGACTCTATAGATCCAAGTAAAGGATATGTCTGTCCAATCATTCGCTGATCATTAAGCTAATAACAGAAACTTCAGTGGGCACATATGATAAAAAATACTGACTTTAGTTCAGGAAATCACTAAAAAGCAAACAAAAATAACAACAAATAGAAACAACAAACCTTGGGAAGGAAGTAAATTTGATTTCTGAAGTTGTAACATTATATAACTTTAAATTTTCAGTCTCAAAAAAAGTGCTAGAGACTGTCATAGAAACAAGAAAATATGTCCCACATGAGGGAAAAAAAAATCAATAAAAAACACCCCTGAGGAAGCCTATATATTAGAGTTAGTAGACAAAGAATTTAAATCAGCTATTTTAAATATGCTCAAAGAACTAAAGAAAACTATGTACAAATAACTAAAAGAGAGTATGAGAGGGAACCAGCAGTTAGCGTAATGGCTATGTCGCTGGACTCCCACGTAGTCGACCGCGGTTCGTGTCCCGGACCCGGTGGCTTAAAACTCACACCGGGCGCGTGTGCGTGCGTGCCCAAGATCCCGAGAGGAGAATGGAGGAGAAGGGATTGTGGCGTGACCATCCCCCCTGCGGGGTGATTTCTCGCTTTCTGTCTCTATGTCTCTCTCTGTCTGTCTAGTGAGCACCCGCGCCCTACAGTGAAAATCTCTCCAAAAAAAAAAAAAAAAGAGAGTATGAGAACAATGTACCACCAAATAGATAAAGAACATCAGACAGAAATTTACAAAGAGAGAAAGAAAGAAAATCAAAGAAAAAGAAAAGAAATCCTGAAATTGAAAAACACAATAACTGAAATGAAACATTCACTGAAGGGACTCACCAGCAGATTAGAGCAGCAAAAAGAAAAGACAGAAAAATAAAAGAATCAGCAAACTTGAAGAAAGGTCAACCTAATTTGAAGAGAACAAAAAAAAAATGAAAAAAAAAAAAGAGCAGACTTTCAGAGACCTTTTGGACATCATCAAGCATAACAAAATACACATAATGGAGTCCCAGAAAGAGAGGGGAAGAAATGGACTCAAAGATATTTGAAATAATAATGGCCAACCTAATTTAAATGAAAAAATTATCTACACATCCTAGAAGCTCAACAAACTCCAAGTGGTAAACTCAGAGACTCAGACCTAAATACATCATAATTAAACTGAAAAGTCAAAAACACAGAGAGAATCCAAAAAGTAACAAAGGAGAAGTGACTAATCACATACAAGGGATTCTAAATAAGATTAACAGCTGATTTCTCATCAGAAATCATGAGGTCAGAAGGCAGTGGAACTACACATTTAAAGTGCTGAAAGAAAGATTGCCAACTAAGAATTCTATATATAGTATGGCTCTCCTTCAAAAATGAAGGAGAGAGGCCAGCAGGTTGCATAGTGGTTAAGGCGATGGACACTCCCACATGACAACCATGGTTCAAGTCCCAGATTTGGTGACTTGCTTTCTCACTTTTCCTCTCTCCTTCTCTGTTTCTCTCTCTTCAAATTAAAATAAATGAATAAGTAAAATTAAATAAATAATTATTTTTTAAATGAAGGAGAAATTAAGACAATAAACAAAATAAGTAGCAAATAAAATTATAAGAATATATTATGTACACTTTCTAAGTTTTTGTTTAACTGCCAGAGGTCATATGTGTTCTCCAAAGAGAGACAAAGAGATAGAGAGAGAGATAGAGGGATAAAACACTCCCCAAGTGGGATGTGGTCATGCTACAATTCCTTCTCCTTCATTTCTTTATCCTGTAGGAAATTTGGGCATACACACATGCCCAGCATGTTTTTCAAGCCACTAGGGCTGGGATTTAATCTGTGGTCAGTCATGTGAGTTCCAGCTCCCTTAATCACTAAGGTACAAGGCCATCTCTGAAGTTTTGGTTTTTTTTTTTAATTTCTGGATGGCACCTGCACCCACCAAATAAAGAAAGAGAAAGCACTCTCCAAGCATTGTGATCATGCTGCAATCCTTTTTCCTTTATTTTTCTATCCATTATGATATTGAGAATGCAAAAGCATGCACCTGGCGTATTTTTTAAACCACTGAGGTGAGGATTCAAACCATGTTTGGCTACGTAGGATCCAGCTCCCTTTGCACAGGGCCTAACTGTTGTTCTGAGGCCAGTCCTGATGTATGGTTTTTTTGTTTGTTTGTTTGTTTGTTTGTTTGTTTAATGAGAGTATCTACCTTCTGTTTTAGAAGAGTGCTACAGGGAAACACTGCTGGAAAAAAAAAAGGACACTAGACAGTAACTCAAAATGACAGGAAACATAAAGAGCACCAAAAAGGAAATTATATAGAGATAAATATAAAAGAGGTATAAATTTGTTTTTGTTTGGAATTCAAATGGTTCAACAGTTACTACAGGACCCAGAAATTTCACTCCTAGATATATATTCAATGAAATTGAAAACATGTCTGCACAAGAACTCATACATGAGTGTTTATGACAGCATTATTTTAATAGCCAAAAGGCAAACATAGTCCAAATACCCACCAACCGTTGATAATTTTTTAAAATGTGGTATAGCCATTCAATGGAATATTACCCAACCATGAGTGCATGAAATACAGACACAGGCTTCCACATAAAGAAAGCTTGAAAACTTTATACTGAGTGGAAGAAGTCACAAAAGACCACATACTATATGATTCTCTTCACGTGATATATCCAGAGTAAAAGCAGAGATAGGTTAGGGTTTTCCAGAGGTTTAAAGGGAAAGGAGGACAGGGGAGAACTGCTGATGGTAGTGGAGTTTCTGTTTGTAGTGATGAGAACATTCTAGAACCAGAGAGTGCTGGTGGCTGTACTAAATACCAATGACCATATGCTTTAGAGGGATAGGTTTCAAAGTCTGTGGATTATATTTTATTTTGTTTAGCAGGGTTTAACTGAGGAAGAACAAATCAAATCAGGCAGCCTCTAGAATGGCTTCCAAGGAACTCTGGATAGCCACATGGTGGGGTGACATTTATGTGCAAGAATGGGAAAATGACATATAAAAAACAGAAGTGAGGGAATGAGGTAGAGAAATAATTGGATTGGTTATAGCTTGATGCTTGCCTTCATGAATGGTTTAAAGGGTGAGCTGTCTGTAATTGACTGAAATATAGCTGCTATGATTGGCTGTAACTTAGCAACTTGCTATGGAAGCAGACTTCCAAGTGAGATTGTGGTTTGCCTACTGAAACTCAAGCAGGAGTTTGGACGTCTTCACTGGCCAATATAGTTTAACAATTCTCCACTTTTGGTAAGACTCTCAATTTTGAGAGATTGACGAAACTTGGGAATTCCATGCTGAGATCAAATATATCATTTATGATGATGTGGTTTATATTTTTAAGTTTTAAAAAATTCTTTTAGAAGGCTGACCCCATAGTGCTTAAGTTTTAAAAATTTCTATTAAAAGGCTGACCCCATAGTGCAGTGGTTAAATGTAGTGTATTAGGAGTCAGACCCCACGTGACTGATTGCAGTGTGAATCCTGGCCCCCAGCAGCTGAAAAAACATTCCAGGCATGTGTGTGTGTGTGTGTGTGTGTGTGTGTGTGTGTCCCAAACCCTGAGAAACAGAAAAATGGAGAAGGGATTGTGGTGTGACCATGTCCCATTGGGGGGTGAGATCACTCTCTCTCTCTCTTACTCTCTTTCTCTAATAAGCACATGTGCCCACTGGCAGTTGATAATTTTTTTTTTTAATTCTGTAAGGATGACTTTTTAAAAGATGTTAGCTATGGAGACTGGCAGATGGCATAATGGTCAGACCCCATTGGACTCCCACATAGTTGACTGTGGTTCAATTTTCATACCTGGCGACTTAAAACTCATGCCAGGCACATGTGCATGCGTGCCCAAAATCCCAAGAGGAAAATGGAGAAGAAGGGATTGCGGTGTGGCCACCCCGCTCAGGAGGTGATTTCTCATTTTCTGTCTCTCTGGCTCTTTGGTGAGCGCAAGCACCCTATTTTTTAAAAAATGCTATTATTAAAAGGACATGCCAATCTGGGCCCTGGGTGAGTTCCAATGCCCACTATACGAGGAGCAACCCTGTTATGCTTTTAGGCTGATGGGGCTTGCCAGAGCATGGAATGCCCACAGATGCCACTGTCCCCCTCAGCAGCAGGCTGGATCTGTCCTGACCCAGGGACGCCCTTGTGCTGAGTGTGCTGGCGTCTGGCTGCAGCAACCAGTTTCTGGCTGGCTCCCAGCCCCGCCTGTGCTCTCCAGGGCCTAATCCGCTCGCAGCTGCCATTGATTTCTAATTCTAAGGATGCTATGTTTATAGTGTAGTGAGCTGAGTTTGTGTGTCTGCTGGAGGTTCTAGGAGCAACCTGGGACAGAAAGGGTGGTGTGCTGGCTCCGTTCCTCATCGATAACTTTGTGTCCCAGCCCTGACCTTGGTTCTGTGGCCAAGAGAACACAGGGCAGAGTCAGGCCATGGCCAGGCTCATGTCCCAGCGCCGAGTCATGGAAACTGGATGAAATGACTACGGACTTCTTCAGCCAGGCCCCACATCTGACTCTTCAATATTGGGGCCACACCGTCTTCAGCTATTGAATCTGCTTCCTGGGATACTTCTGACTGTCGACAAATCCTGCCTTGTTCAGTGTGCCTGGCCAGCACAGTCGCTGTAGCCTGCAGTGCTGGCCTGTCTTCCTCGATCCCTCCTTGTTCCCCACTGGCCTTGCTGTGGATGTGACCAGGGATACCTCCCACCTGCCCTGAGAGGCATCTCCTGTGTGGACCCTGTGGTAAGTGGCAGGGGTGAGTACTGGGAACTCAGCCCAGCCTGTTTCCCCCTGTGCAGAGCAGGGCCCAGGCTGGGTCCCTTCCAGAAGCCAGGCTTCCAGCCACCCACATCCTTGCACAGCTTGGTGCCTATTTGGTTAGTGAG
Source organism: Tupaia belangeri chinensis (assembly GCF_000334495.1). Lineage (NCBI taxonomy): Eukaryota > Metazoa > Chordata > Mammalia > Scandentia > Tupaiidae > Tupaia > Tupaia belangeri. Next base: position 779,540 of record NW_006206889.1, read on the forward strand.
GGACTCCTGTAGTGGGGGTTTCATCTTCTGGAATCCATCCATGGGCTGACAGCGGGGGCTGCCCCCACCTTGTGGATGAGGAAACTGAGCCCGAGGACTGACTGGGGCGGGGCTCAGGCTCAATCTCTTCCATTCACTGTGCCCACTGACCAGCCACCCAGCAGTTCACATCCTCACTATGAATGCCCTGCCCGAGGTGCCTAAGGATCTTTGAGGCCCTCTATGAACAAAGGGGCAGCCTGGGGTGACAATGTTGGGCCTGGTGCTAACCCAGCTTCCTCTGAGCCTCAGGTGGTGTGAGTGTAGACTCTGGGCCCAACGTGGGAGTGGAGGTTGCCAGAGGATCTTGGGAAACAACTGAGTTGGGGGCCAGTGTGACTGGGTTGGGCCACCCTTGCCCAGATGGGCAAAGGGCTGGGTGCAGGCCCCTGCTCTAAGAGGGTCAAGTAGGCACCTGGCCCTAAGGCAGGCTGAGCCCCAGACTGGGCCCCAGTGATGAGCTATGCCCCCATGGGGCCATTCCACACCTCCCATTTTCAAGGATGGTGTCCCCACTAGGATCCCACAAAATCTATACTGACTCAGCCTCCAGTAGGTGCATGACTGGCAGCTGGAGAGCCTCAGAGGGGCCATGTTTCCATGGAAATAAAAGAACACACCTTCATGGCCAGAAGAGCTGTCCCAGCCCAGTCCCAGCCCATTCCCAGCCCCTGGCAGGGGTATGGTCCCTTCCCACATAGGACACAGGGAAACAGTGTCAATATCCCCATTTGGGACTTCTCTATGGCCTGTTTGGGCACCAGAAGTCTGCTGTGAGCAGGGCTTTCCCTGCCCCATGGCATCAGCTCTCTGGCTCGCAGGGGCAGGGCAGGGGCAGATGTGCAGCACTTACGCCACACCCCACACACCCTACTGCTCATTACACCTTGGGGAAGCACACAAGGAATTAGCAGGCAGACCTCAGACCCCAGACTCCAAGCAGGGGCTGACCCCTGAGCTGTGGACTGAGGCTACCTGCAGAGCAGGCGAGCAGGACTGGATTCAACATTGCATGAAGGGGCCCTTCGGCCTCCAAGGTTGAGGGGAACAGAGCAGTGGCCTCTGACTCCCAGGACAGGCTGCTGTCGGTTCCTATGGTGCCCTGTGGGAGGCCAGCCCCTGGGTCCTCTGCCCTTAGGATGTTAGTCAGCAGGGTGTCCTCATTGCCTTGGCTGGATTCAGGTCTCATTCCGCAGACATGTGTGGGACTTAGGAATTCAGGACATCCAGACTCAGTCCAAGCTTGGCCAGGAACCAGCCATGTTGGGCAGCTGAGCCTCAAGGTGACCTGGTAGACGAACTGGGAGGTGGGCATAGCTCCCATGTCCCCGGATCCTGCCTCAGTCTTGGCCTGTCTATGTACGTCCCTGCTGCCCCAGCCCCAGGACCTCAGGTTCAGCTGAGCAGAGTGAGTGGTCCAGGTCTCAGTCTCAGGCCCTACTTCCCTGCCCCTGATCTCTTCCTACCGAAGGGCCCCTGGGCTCCTGTGGAACTTTCTCTCCCAGAATGGATGCCCATCTGGTCTGTCTTCCCTGGGGCTTCCTGCTGTCATCTCTGTGCATGAGTCACTGGGGCTGGAGCTACCAACAGAGAGAAATGAACTGGTTATCAGAGATCACACTCAGTAGCTGGGCCCCGGGTCTGTTTGTGTTGGCCTCCGCTGCTAGCAGGCGGATTCAGCCGGCCATGGAGCTGTGATGGCAAGCTCAGAGGACAGAGCTTGTTAACCAGCTAGCCACTGAGGAGCCCCGAGGACAAGGGCCAGTCAGTCCAGAGAGAGTTCGTAGGACCCAAGTTGGATTCACGGAAATCTCTGGGACAGAAGTACCACCTCCAGTTCTGGGCTTTAGTGTCAACCAAAGCTTAAGCTGAGTCCCTATGGAAACCAGTAGAAGTGGTTTCAGTTTGCTTTTTTCAAAACGCCACGCAAATGGATCATGCAGGATCTAGACTGTAGGACCTGTCTTTTTTTCCCTTAGAAAAGTTCATTTAAGATACACTTGGGGACTAGCTAGTGGCATGGTGGTTAAGGCACTAGATTCCCATGTGGCCAACCATGGTTTGAGCCCCAGACCCAGTGACTTGAAAATCATGCCAGATATGTGTGCTTGTGTGCCCAAAATCCCAAGAGGAGAATGGAGGACGGGACTGCAACGTGGCCTTCCCAGGTGATTTCTCACTTTCCCTCTCTCGGCATCTCTCTGGCAAGAGCATGCAACCTCTGGCAAAAACCTTAAAAAAAAAAAAAGTAAAAAAGTCCAGATATTAAAAAAAAAAAAAAAAATCACCTGTGTTTAAGACTCCACGGCATGCCACTCCGTGGTGTGAACATGCCACAATTCACCATTCATCTGTTGAAAGGCATGAGTTCTTTCCAGTTTTGGGTGATTACAAAGTAGGTACCTATAAATGTTCACACACAGGTTTTTTGTTCATCTGGGGCACCCAGCAGGGGCTTCTGCTGTACCCCAGGGCTCTGTGGTTGCAGGGTCTGCACAGTGAGAAGGCAGCCTCCCTGGGGAGTTCTGAATAGGCATAACCAAAGGAGTTCTGGAGCCCCCCACAGGCTCATGGGCCAGGCACCAACAGCAGCTCCACCCGAGAAACTGAGGCTCCTGAGCGTCCACCTGGTGAACTGAACCCACAGGGAGGGGTGGAGGGCTCTAGCGTCAGAAATCCCGCAGCCTCCTGTAGCTCCTGCGGCCCCGGCTGTGTCATTCCAGCTGTCAAGATCAGCACCCTCCTGTCTCCCTCGGCTCAGGCCTCACATGGTGAGCTCCCCGTGCTCTGCCTTCATCTTATAAGGACACAGGTGATGACTTTGCAGCCACCAGGCCATCCGGGACGACGTCCTTATTTTACAGACCTTAACTTAATCCTGTCTTTTGCCGTATAAGGCGACATTTACTCTTTTCCCATACAAGGGTAATAGTCACAGGTCCCAGGGTTGAGAAAGAGAATCTCTCCTTGGGGGCCACTTTCCAGCTGGCTACTCAGGCAGAGAGGGCTTTCCCACAACGGTCTCAAAGCGGTCACTTCTGCCGTAGGTGGGGAAGACTTGGGCTTCAAACAGGGCATAAGTCGAGTTAGGACCCTTGTATCAGTCCTTGTTTCCTGTTCGACTCGGGCACGTGAGGTAAGTGATGACATCACTGGCAACAGTGACTCATCTGTTCTGTCTCAGTGAGCTGCACTGTGGCAGGTCCTGACACACACGCGACGTTGGCGCTGCAGGCTCCTGGTTCGGCGTCTGACCTTGGAGAGGACTCCTGGGTGTTTCACTGTTGACCACGAACAAGCTCACTGCTCAGGAAGGAGTCTGTACTATTCTGAAGCCTCTCCCTCCAGACTTAACCTTCGGTATTTTTTTGGTTTTGTTTTTTGTTTTTTAGCAGAATTAAATGATCAGGGCAGGAAGTATCCCTGTTTAGGAAAGATCACAGAGTGAACCCTTTAGGCACACAAACACCAAACTGATGCACCCTGAGTGTCTCATGGAGAAAACTACAAAGTAAGCCTTGGCTTGGCTGTGAGTATTTCCTGACAGTGAGGCCTGATACTCTTTCATGTCTGTGGCACCACAAATGCAGAAGCTGGTAATCTTATGGCACTCCACAATCAGGAGGGGCACAGGGCATGAGCATTGCCTGGCGGAGGATGGATGTGGGGCTCTGGAGCTGACTGGCTGGCTAACGTGGCCCCTGGCCCGTGGCAGGAGGAGGGGCTGGGGCAGATCAGATGAGCCGTCCAGGCCGCCGCCTCACCCCAGGAGCCATCATGACCTCACCATACAGGCAGGGGAGGGGGCGGGAGGAGCTGTGTCTGAGCTCATAGTCTGTCTGTGACACACAGGAGCTTCTCGTGGGAACTTGGGAGAAGATTGGGGCCCACGTTTCCAGCCCAGGGCCTCTGGCATCCGCTGGGCCACATTCCCAAGTCCCAGCACAGCGAGTCCAGGGCCTCACGGCCCACTGCACTGGTGCAGGGTGAGCTGGACACAGCCCCACCCTCATGCTGCAGGGCCAGGCACCTCAAGGCTAGGCTCCCTCCCAGCACTGCAGGAAAGCAACCGAGCTGGTGCCGAGGAGACGTTTCATGGAAAACATGACAGCAAAGACTTGCTCGCTATTGCAGAGTTTGCAAATATCACAGAATAATTGGAAATAATCCTGGCCTGGAAAACATTTCACAGAAACAATCCATTAGCCAAGAACTTTGGGAAAAGTAGACAACAGAGGGAAGCCAGGCCTTTGTCACCCTGAGACATTCAGATCCATGAGGGAGAGCCAGTTTTGCTCTGTGCTAGTTCTGAAAACAGGTGGCTTCTGGGCCTGCAGCCTTCCAGGTGGGAGCCTTGCTTTGCTGTCCTGCCATGTGCCTCTCATGGCAGTCAGGAAGGACTGGGCTGTGGAGCATATAGGCCTCAGACTCAGATCCCACAGCGGCTCATTTCTACTCCGGCCTCTGCTACATGGGCGGCAGGGAACTGGCCCTCATGAGGGCAGGCTTTCGGAGCAGGGCTGCCTAGGACACCTGGGGCAGCAGGGATGACACTGGCCTCCCAGCGAAGCAACATATTTCCTGGGCCAAAGTGGTCAGCTGGCCAAGTCAGAGTAGCAGAAAACGCCTGCACTGAGCCATGCCAGGAGAGGACAGGGGTTTTGTGAATGGCTCCTGGCAGCACCCAGTCTGGGCCTGAAGGGCGGCTCCACAGCTGCCAGGAAAAGGTGAGTGGGGAGGGCTCTGCCCTACCTACCAGGCTGATGGAGTGGCAGAGCTGGGAGGGGCTCCTGGGCCTGAGTCACTCAAACTGAGAGTCCAGAAGGTCCCTGGGAACCATCCAGAAGTCCAGGAGCCTGGTGGGTCCGAGGCAGGGGACAGTGGGGAGGAAGGGGGCTACGAAGGCTGTTTAGTATTAAAGCCAATCCCAGTATGCTAGGGGTCCTCCTGTGGAGCAGAGGGGTTATGGGCCTCAGGCGTGGCTGGGTGTGGGAGGGTCACCATCAGAAGAGCTGTACAGCAGCAAGTACTTGCACAGCAAGGGCAGCAGCCCGAGGAAGAAGCGTTCTCTGTCACACAAGATTTGGCCGGCCCAGACCCCACCCCACAGTGGGAAGCCCCAAGGAGAGGCACTGTTCTGCTGGTCCTATTCCAACCAAGCTGAGTCTCACTCCTGGATCATCTCTGTGTCCTGCACACACTGCCCCAGTGCCACCCATACCACCTATAGGGACTCCGCCCTGGGCCTCGTGGAGATTTCCTTCTCCTGTGTCCAAACCAAACCAAACCAAAACTCAGCTCAGGAAAGCCCTGCTCTGTAGGACCTGCTTATAACCATGGTGTAAACACTCCTGCTGGGGCTGATGGTAAGCACAAGCTGGGAAGAGATGCACACAGTGGTTGCTGGGCTATGCTGCCTCCTCCAGCACCCTGGGCACTGAGGACCTGCTGGGGCTGGGCACAGAGCAAGTTCGTGCATGGTGGGAGGGAGTACAGTAAACAGCTGGCGGTTCCTAGAGCATTCCTGGTGCTGAATGCCACCTCCCCCCACATGCAGCTTGGCTCTCCCTCCCCCCCACCCCCGTGTTGTGCAGACCCATGTGGTGGTTTTGTTGAATGTGGTTATCCTTCCAGCTCTGCTCTGAGGCCTGACTTCCTGACCAGAGGGATTACGAAGTACCTACTGACCCAGGGCACCAGCTCTGGAAGATACTGCAGCACCTGGCAGCAGATTGGGGTCTGCAGAGCATGTCTTCCTCTGCCAATGCCTGTGGTCACCTCATGCGTGAAGGAGGCTTCTGACTACTGCATCCCTAGCTTGGCCCTGGGGACCACTGGGCTGCCAGCTGCTGTCTCCAGGAAAAGATGGCGTTGCCGTGGCCAACTCAGGGCCTAGACCTGGTGCTAGGGCCCTGCTGCCAGCCTATCCTCATTCCTAGGAACATCCTCAACTGTGGCCCCCACTGGGTCACATCCACAGGGTGCATATGCACCACATGAGCAGCCAGGCAGCCCTGCTACACACGGGCCACTGCTGACCGGGAAGCTCAATTGTGAGCAAACAGAGCATTTCTGAAATTACGAGTCGATGGGAAATGAAGGTACTAGGTCACTTATCAAAATGCGGTGTCCGATAGCCTTGCAGAAACACCCACTGGCTGCTGATCTTAGCGGTGCCACTCCCCACCCAACCCCGGAAAGGCCCAGAGGCAGGGCCAGCCCAGGAGCATCCACGGCCCATCCAGCTCTCACTGCTCTTTCCAGGGCCAGCGGGAGCACACCCCTCGCTGTGAGAAAGGAGTTCAAAAATCAACCAGAGCCTGCAGGGGTGTGGAGAACCAGAGGCGGCCCTCACGTTAGTGGCCATCCTGAGGGGCTATGCCCAGGCTCTGCCAGCAATGGGCATGGCCCAGGAGGCAGACCATAACAGAGCTGGCTTCAGTGCTGGAACCCTGTTCCCCGCAGTATGACTGTGGGGGCCTTGGGGCCATCTGACTCTAGACAAGAGGGTCCTAGGCAGCCTTGCAGGGGCAGTGGGGCCAGCCTGTTTCCAGCCCACAGGGCTTAGAGATGTGCACCCAGACTGCCAAGCCCAGGCCGGGGGCTCTGCCCACAGGGTGTCAGCTAGTTGGGGTCCACCTGCCCCCTGCTTAGCCAGGGTGGCTCACAACCCATCCCATGGCCCCTTTCTCTGGTCATGGGAAACGTGAGGCTCAGGCAGTGTTTAAGAAGGGTGAGTCCCTGTGGCACAGAGAGCCCCCAGGTCCGCCAGGGTTTGCAGTGGCTCCCACTCAGAGCTGCAAGATGCGCCTGTGGCAGCTCTCTCAGCTCCTCCAAGGTGTTTTAAAAATGGAACCAGCAACAGCACCTTGTCCTCGGTGCAACAACAAAGCTGCAAACATGGACTAAAAATAAACGTGTCTCTCCTGGAGGCGACAGCACTGAGCTTGTGATGCCACCCGGCAGTGCAGCGAGCTCCTTCCCTGCACAAAGGGCACACAGGCTTCTGGTGCTGCAGAGCTGAAGGGGCTCCAGGACCTCAGGCCACCAGACTGTATCAAACCCCTGTCCGACAGCTAGGGGCTGCACGGGCTTGCTGGCCACCTGCCCACATGCACTCAGACTCCCGCTTCTGGGCTAAGCCAACATGCACAGCCCAGAGCCCCTGTGGGATCTTCTTGATGTGCCAGTGGGTGTCCTTGTCAGTGGTGGGGACTGGCATGTCTTGGAGGGAGGCTTCTCTCCGCTGTACCTTGGCCAAGAGTCTCAATCCAGAGCTGGGACCTTGGACACACTCCAGGGGTCCTCTTTCTCCTATGAGGGTAGGACTCAGCTGAGAGGCCTCTAGAGGCCTGGAGTGGGAGGCAGGCGGCTCAGAGTGTGGCTCAGGCCGGGTTAAGGCCCAGGATCCTTGCTCACTCCATCTCCTGACCTGCTCAATCAGGATGTACCCCAGGATGGCACCCTGGGAACTCCACGTGTGGCCAACACCCTTGCCGTCCACCATCGTGTGGGTGTTCCCTGGGTACACAGAATGGGGGGAAGCTGGGACCCTCTCCTCAGCTCATCTCACAGTTTGCTTCATCCTGCCAAAAGGTTGCAGTTCAGCAGACAGACCTGGAGCCAGTTGGGAGGGCTTGTCAGATTAACGGTCACATGCAAAACAGAAGGAAAGGGCCGGCTCCATGGAACAGAGATGATGGGCTGCTCAAAAGAAGTCAGAGCCCGCCTGTTGGCCACAGTTCAAATCCCCAGCCTGGTCAGCCTGAAACATGCCAGGCGCACGCATGTGCAAGTGCACAGGGTCTGATGGGCTAGAGGCTGGAGGAGGGGGCGTGTGGCCTGACCAGACGCTGTGGACGGTGCTTCTCTCTCTCTCCCTCTCCTCTCTCTCAAGGATGGACACGTGCTATCATGAATAAAGGAGAAAAATCCCAAACAACCGGAGGAAAAGATCGAACTCCAAGAACCAGCAAAGTGCTGCCAGGCACTGCGCAGAAGTTCAGCTCCAGCAGGCTGAAGTTTAGAACTGACTCTGCAGGGTGACCCAGATGGGTCCCAGACAGACTCGGCGTGGCCCCTCCTACTACCTAAGCTACCAGTGCTTCCTCCCAGCAGGCAGGGTCCAGAGAGGAGGAAGGCCACAGAACCATCCTGGGGTGAAGCTCCCCTCTCAGCCCCAGTCAGGGCTGGACTTAAAGGGACAGTGGCGGGAGAGGCCCCTCTGACCTGCTGTTTCTGGGAGCAGATGCCTGAAGCAAGAGGCTGTGGCCTCAGGGCCACCAGAGTCCCCAGGCCTCCCAAAGCATGCCATGTTGCCCAGCCAGGGGCGGTGCACCCAGGCCGTGGGAGCAGTTTGAGAAGGCTGACTGTTACTGGGCATTGTCAGGGCCCTGCTCTGCAGCTGGGCTGAGAGGGGTGCAGAGACATGGCAACTTGGGGCTGGGTGGCCTTCTGTGCCCTGGTTGCCCGAGGCATGATGGCTGGCCTGGGCACCAAGCAGAGCTCACATCACCAGGCACTGCTACATAAAAAACAGCCCCAGACCTCAGTGGCTTCAAGTGGCCATCAGGCTTGAGCCATGCAGTTTCAAAAAGTGACTTAGCTGGGGAACCAGCAGTTAGCATAATGGCTATGTCGCTGGACTCCCACGCAGTCCACCGCGGTTCAAGTCCCGGACCCGGTGGCTTAAAACTCACACCGGGCACGTGTGTGTGCATGCCCAAGATCCCGAGAGGAGGATGGAGGAGAAGGGATTGCGGCGTGACCATGCCCCCTGGGGCGTGATTTCTGGCTTTCTGTCTCTATGTCTCTGTCTGTCTGGCAAGCGCACGCGCCCTATAGTGAAAATCTCTCCAAAAAAAAAAAAAGTGACTTAGCTGGTACTCAAGGGACTATGGACAGTGCCTGGGCTGTCTAAGATGGCCCCACACAGGACTGGCCCCTCAGCACATACCCACCAGGCCTGCCCCAGCCCCCTACCAAGCAGGACCACAACATCTTTTATTACCAAGGGCTGGAGGTGCCTCATCCTGCTGGGTGCTGTCCATCATGCAGGCACCCCCATACCATAGAAGCGAGGCCAGTCAAAGCCTCCACACCGGAGCAGAGCACTGGGGACCAGCCTGGGGGCCACACAGCCTGGTGAGAAGCTCTGGCCATCCTTACATTCTAATGTAAGAGGCTCCCCTTGGGCAGAACGTGAGGCAGTGGGAATAGGCTCCTTGCAAAGGTATGCCCAGGGCAGAGGGGTGCATGCAGGAGGAACAGGGCCTCAGAGAGTGAGCCCTGGTGACTCCTCAGGAGATCCTACAGCCAAGGCACTCCAACCAACCCTTCCAAGTGAGTGACGCCGAGGTTCGGGAGACCAACCTTTCTGTGCTTCGGTTTCCTCCACCGTGAAGCTGGCTAATGGCACCTAAGTTGGGATGGGGGAGGACAGAGCTAATGATAGAAGTCCCGGGCCAGCGCTGTCTCTGTGAGGGCTGACTCTGGCTGTGTGGGTCCTTCCTGTTGGGGAAGAGATACCAATGGGAGAGCAACTGATCACATTGACTGCTCCTGACTGGTGCTCATCAGGGGTCTAGGGTGTCCTTTAGAAGGAGCCATATTCTCGAATGTCGAATGTCGCAGAGCAAGCTCCTGGAATGTGACTTACCACAGGCTGAGAGAACGCTCACATTTTTCTAGGTGTGCATAGTGGAAACAAAACTCAAATATTATCACCAGGCTAAGTTTGTTTTACAGCCGCCTGTAATTTATGACGGTACTTGTTTGGATTTCATCTAAACAACTTTCCCTCATTCCAAACGGCTGCAGTCTCTCCACTTCGGGCACGGCCGAGCCAAGGATGGCAGCTCCAGAGGGTATTCATCCCGCAAGGAGGAGAAGACCCTGTCGACAGTGAACAGTAGGGCCGGGGAAGGGGTCCTCTCAGCAGCAGAGTCACCATGCAACATTCCAGAAGTTTTGACCTCTGTTTTCTCCTGGGGCCAAAGCCAGCTCCAGGCCTGGGTTGACGTGCTTCTGTCAGTATTGAGGGGTCTGCTCAGAACACAGGGCCCTACAGGGCTCTTGACTACCCTTCCTCACCTGGGAGCTCAGCTCCCTCAGCTCAGCCTGGAGTGGTGGGCAGAAAGGGCAGGGCCAGAAGAAACATGCATCTTGTTCTCTGCCCTCCCCCAGCACTGAGAGACAGAGAGCTGCTGATCAAGTCACTGGTCTCAGAGGCAGTGGGACAGAGACAGAGACCAATGCTACTGATGAAACTAATGTCTTGCCATTCTTCAAAGAGAAGCGTGTTCCAAAACACAGAAACGCCAACAAAGCGTTACAGAACTGGGGACATCTATAAGCCCTGCATAAAGGAAACGACAGGAAGATGCTCAGGAAGGTGTGAATGGCAAAAACTAACACGCTAATAACTCATGCTAATGCACACTGCTATGTCGGACCATGCACCCCAAATTCGTGTACTGGAGTTTGGTTGTACTAACAAGGTGTTAAGAGGACATGTAACCTCGGGAACCAGCAGTTAGTGTAATGGCTATGTCGCTGGACTCCCACGTAGTCGACCGCGGTTCGCGTCCCGGGCCCGGTGGCTTAAAACCCACACCGGGTGCGTGTGCGTGTGTGCCCAAGATCCCAAGAGGAGAATGGAGGAGAAGGGATTGCGGCGTGGCCATCCCCTCTGGGGGGTGATTTCTCGCTTTCTGTCTCTCTGTCTCTCTGTCTGTCTGGCGAGCGCACATGCCCTATAGTGAAAAACCTCTCAAAAAAAAAAAAAAAGAGGACATGTAACCTGATTATGGGGTGTTTCAAGGTGGAACCTTTGGAAAGTAATCTGGCACCAGGGTATTGGTGGGTTTATAAGGTGAGAGGACGAGATGGAGACACGCAGACACAAATACTCACTTTGCCCTCCACCATATGACCCTCCAGCAAGAAGACCCTAATCAGACACAGCCTCTGGGCCTCAGTCCTGCAAACCATGAGCCAAATAAGCTGCTATTCTTAAATGATCCAGACTCAAGTACTGCTGATATTAGCAACAGAACATATACTACACTGACAGTACTAGCGTACCATACTAACATACGATACTATCAGCTCGTCTGAATAGATTATGCTCATCACTAGTACTAGTGTAGTTTACTGATGCCTAGAACTAGTGTACTACACTACCGGCTGATGCGAATGCGTATGTACTATACTAACAGCTAATGCTAATAACCTACACTAAGTTAATTGCTATGGTTTGAATGCATCACTCCAAAAATCCATGTGTTGAGATTTGGCTTCTATTATGAGGGTATTCATAGGGTGGAGACCCAGTCTGTCTATAGCACTAAGAAGTGAATGGGATCATCAGGGTTGACTCCCATGGCTGAACTCTGGTGGCTTTTTGAGAAAATGGGTGGAGCCTTTAAGAGGTAATGGGACTGAAACAATCATCAGGGTTGGGTCTCCATGACTAACCTTGGTGGCTGTATAAGAAAGTAAGGACAGGCACTGCCACCAAGGAGCAGCCCTTGCCATGGGATACCCTGCACTATGTCTGAACTCTGCAGTCTCCACAAACTAAAAGGGCTTCACCAGATTTGACCCCTTGACCATGGACCTCCAAAACCATGAGTTCAGTAAAACATTTTTTTATGGATCACACAGTTTCATGTATTTCTGATACGGCATCAAAATCACATTAAAACAGAGGGACCAGCAGTTAGCGTAATGGCTATGTCGCTGGACTCCCGTAGTCAACCGCGATTTGAGGCCCGGACCCGGTGGCTTAAACTCACGCCGGGTGCGTGTGCATGCCTGCCCAAGATCCCAAGAGGAGAATGGAAGAAAAGGGATTGTGGCGTGGCAAATCCCCCCTCTGGGAGGTGATTTCTCGCTTTCTATCTCTCTGTCTCTGTCTGGCGAGCGCACACGCCCTATAGCAAAAGCCTCTCCAAAAAAAGAAAAAAAAAATCACGTTAAAACAGAAAACTGCTATCAGTAACGGGGGTGGGGATGTTACTAAAAAAGAATATCTGAAAATATGAGAGCAACCTTGAAATTGGGTAATGGGCAGAGGCTGAAGATTTTGGAGAAGCAGGCTAGGAAAAAACCTACATCCTGTAGGGTCGACAGGTGGTGTGATGGTTAAAGGCACTGGAGTCCCATGTGGGTCACTGTAGTTTGCATCCCAGACCTGACAGCTTGCTTTTTCACTCCCCCCCCCCCACCCCCGTCTCTCTCTGGTCAAATTAAAAAATAACAAATGTTAAAAAATAAATAAAATAAAAGTAAATGAAAAAATATTTTAAAAAACGGGCTGGCAGGCAGCATGGTGGTTAAGGGCACTGGACTCCCACATGACTGACCATGGTTCGAGTCCCGGACCTGGCGGCTTACCTTCTCTCTCTCTCTCTCTCACCATGGTCAGCCCTGTGGAAGACAGAGACATGCAAGCTCCTGCCATGTGATGCCCTATAATGCCAACAAGAAGACAATCACCAAATGCAGCCCTTCACCTTGCCTTCCAAAACCTGAACTAATTAAACCTTTCTTGAATCATTCAGTTTCAGATATTTCTGTTACAGCAATAAAAACAGACTAAAGCACTAGTGTACTATACTAACTAATGCTAATACACTATATAAGGGGTCTTCCAAAAGTTTGTGGAAAACGCATATTATGAAAAAACTATAGGGCCAGCCAGTAGCATTGTCGTGAAGGTGGCTTGATCCCACATGGCCAACCACAGTTCAAGTACTAGACCTGGTGGCTTGAAAAATCACACCAGGCATGTGTGCATGTGTGTCCAAAATCCAAAGAGGAGAATGAAGGAGAAGGAATTACAGCATGGTCAGCCCTCCAGGGGGGTGATTTCTCACTTTCCCATCTCCATTCTCTGGTGAGTGCACATGCAAAACTAAAATAAAAAACATAAAACTATGCATGGATATCAACATTTTTTTGTGCCAAAAATAAACTTAGTTGAATTCTATTTGCCATGAACATTTTGAAGTCCTCTCACACTAATACACTACACTAACACCTCATACTGCTGCCCTATAGCTAATAGCTAATACTTATATACTATGCTAACAGCACTGTGGTACTATACTAACAAATAATACTAATGTACTATGCTAACACTATACCGACGTAGCCAGTACTAATGTACCATGCTAAGAGCTAATACTAATGTGCTAACAATACCAATGTGCTCTGTAATGGCTAGTATTAATTTACTAACAGATAATACTGGTGTACTAATAGTTAGGATTAGTGCTATACTAATAGGTATATTAATAGCTTATGCTAATAGCTAATACTGAATATTTTGGGTTTTTTTTTTTTTTTTTTTTGAGGTTGTTGCTATAGGAAGTGTGTACTATAGGATATATTTGACAGAAATGTCAAGGAGATTATAGGTTATTACTGACCATTGGCAGTAACTCAAATATAGAGCAATTATGTGTCTCGACATAGTTCATAATTGGGTTGATACTGAAATTGAAATATAATAACTTACTCCATATCTCCTGAAGCTGAAACTCAAGGTATGTGCCAATATGTTTTTTCTTCCACTGAAAGAAATAAAGTCGACAATCTTAAATTGTAAATTTTTGGGTTTTTTTTTTTTTTTTTTGAGTGTGTGTGTGTGTAGAGGTTTTTGCTATAGGGCATGTGCTCGCCAGAAAGACAGAGAGACAGAAAGCGAGAAATCACCCCCCAGGGGGGGATGGCCACACCGCAATCCCTTCTTCTCCATTCTCCTCTCAGGATCTTGGGCACGCATACACACACACCTGGCATGAGTTTAAGCCACTGGGTCTGGGACTCAAAACTGCATGGGAGTCCAGTGACATAACCATTACGCCAACTGCTGGTCCCAATACTAAATACTTTAATAACAGCTGATACTAATATCCTATAATAATGACTAATACTAACACACTCTAATAAACAGCTATCATGATACTACTGCATTATACTAACAGCTAATACTGATACTCTATATAAATAATAGTGATGTACTCTCATAATGGCTAATACCAATACACTGTATATCCTAACAGCTAATACCAATATACTGTACTAACAGCTAGTACTAATGTACTATGCTAACAGCTAATACTAGTATGTATAATAACAGCTAATACCAAAGCCCTACACTAATAGCTAATACCAATGTACTGTAATAATAGCTAATACTAATGTACCATCATAATAGCTAATACTATTGCACCATAAGACCCACTAATACTAACATACTAACAGATAATACTGATGTACTATAAGAATGGCTAATATAAATCTCAGCTCCCACTTACTGGGCCTGTTCTAAGTACTCTAGTATTAGCTCGCAGAAACCTCTCAAACCTCTGGAGCAGAGCCTGCGCAAGTCTTGTTATAAAGGGCTCGTGGGAAGCACAGGGAAGTGGCATGGCTGCCTGGATCAGTCAGCTAGAGCAGACAAGCCAGGACAAACTGTGGTCATCTGGCCCCTGCACTGCTCCTGCCCCTCCAGGAGGGCTCCTCCTGGAAGAGGGAAAAGCACCTCCGGGACGGCAGCTCTGCATCAGAAAGATGCCAGGCGCCCAGATTCCTCCACAAGCAAGTTCCCAGGGGCATTTTAAGGACTTGGGTTTATCAGCACTGCTGTTTTTCTGTTTGCCAAACCCACCACTGCCTCTATCTCTGTTCACATATTCCTCCTGCTTCCGGGGCTTTACAGTTTATCTTGTTTTTCTTTTCTACAGTCTGGAATAGCATGTTCAGTTCATTTATTTTTTATTCACTCTTGTTTTTAATAAAAACATTTCAGATGATAAGTTTCCCTCTGAGTGCACTTTTGGCTGCCTTCTGGAGGCTTCGCTGTGCAGTGTCTTCTGGCTGTGTCTCTAAGCTCAGCCGCCATGGTGTCATTCCCTGGCTCAAGTCCCGTCAGGAGCATCAGCTTCATCTCCAAATCTCACGTGCTTTGGTGCAACGTGGATGCTCGGTCGCAGTTTTGCCCTGTGCTTGCAGAGAACACATCATCTGTCCAGCAGTGCTTATGGACATGTGTGCATGTCACTGCTACAGAAACACAGGGCAACATGTAGGCAGGGGCCTCTTTCCATGGCGCCAACGGCAGTGGGAGGAACAGAGGGATTGAGCAGGCCGTCAGGTGAGACTGCCATGGGAGGCTCCTCCGTGGTTGTTGTGGAATGAGGTTTGATTTGTTATCACCTTACAGAGATTCTCATCTATCAATATTTCTGGCCTGACTTGAGGTAGCACCGCTCTCCCAATGGCAGAAGCGACAGAAAACATGCTTCTCTACTGGTCACCACGTACTGGTGAAACTGTGTAACAAACAACCCCACCGAGCCAGTGCCTGAGCATAACTGCAGCTGATGTCTTGATCCCATAAGCCCACCATGAGCCACCAAGCTCTGCTCTGTGGGGTCCTCAAACAGGACCCAGGCTGAGGGACTGGCCACGTCCACATACTGGGAACATGCTTTGTAAAGTGTGTTTTGTCACATGCCGACTAGGAGGCACAGCAGGTCCCGAGGTCCAGGTAGAAAAGGCCTGGCCTATCTAGTTAGGAAATTTGAGGGGAAGCCCATGTCAGGACATGCAAACCCAGAGAGCAGGTGGTGGTCCTGGCATCGTAACTGGGTTCATGCGAGTGTCGGGACCAGGATAGGAGTTTGACAGTGGGATATCTGAGGGCCAGGCCTGTGTCAGGGCCCTGCTAGGGTTAGTGTGGCCTATACAGGGATGGGAGAGCAGTGGCCCTGCAGAAGCCCAGGACTCTTACCCTTGAAGAAGTTCAGGGTGAAGAATGAGGATGAATGAGCAACCAATCAGGCCTGAGAATCAAGCAGATGCCCAGCCCTCGGAAGACCTGCCCAGGACCTGACTCTGACCCCAGGGTCTGCAGTTTTGAAGGGCAGAAAGAGAGTGGGTATGATTTCTGACCCTCTAGGACTGACAGCACCAGGTAGGGTGGGAACAGGCGGCAGAGTGGGACCGGGCCTAGGGCTGAGCAGAGGCAAGGGGATGGAGTGACAGCACAAGCCCCTCCCCACCAGCAGCTGTGCTGAAAAGCTGTGATGCCAAGAACTCAGATGTTAGGTGAGTTGCAGGGAAATGTCAGGCCTTAAAGATAGCGTTGTCACTTCTGGGCTCAGCCAGGGACAGGCACAAGCTGGGAGAAAGCAGATGCTTCTCAGAAATGTGGACTGGGAACAGAAGGTCACAGGCCAGTCCACTCGTGAGCAGAACTGAAGGCCAGGCCAGAATCACAGCAGAGAAAACAGCATGGCCAAGGGCCGCTCCACACCAGGTCAAGACCCCAGTCCACCGAACCAGGAGTCACGGCACCTTCACCCTGCCGGCAGGGCAACTGGGACGAGCATGTGATGTTTGCAAGCACCAAGGAGCTCAGGACAAGCCTGCGGCTCCTTGACGGAGATGCTTGGCAGCCAGGATGGCAGCTCATTCCACTCTGCACACTCATGTGGCAGCCACAGCACTGCTGCTCTGCCTGGGACATGATGCCAGCGAGACACACCAGCCTCCCTGGCCAAGGTGCCCGAGAAAACGACAGCATCTGGAGCCACATGAATGTCAGATGAGGCTACTCAGGTCTCAAGGCCTCTGCCTGGTCCAACAGGTAGGGACATGGGGACAGGACCGGCAGACCAGCCACTTGCGAGCACTGCAGCGTCCAGGGACAGTCACCGCCCACCCTCCTGGCCCTCAGGTGGGGTGGGAAGTGCCAGGAGATGCTGCCCAGTCGGGGTGCAGGTGCTCCAGCCCCCAACCCTACCCAGAGCCATGGAGCCTCTCGGCCTGGGGGTCCTTCCCATCCACCTGAGCCCTCACCGTGGTTTCATGGGGAATCCATCCCTGCTTGTTACACCAGGGCTCTGGGCCTCACCTCTCCTGGTGAGCTGTGTCAGGCTGCAGGGAGGGCACAGGGCACCAGTGAGCCCCTAGCTCAGGAGGAGGCTGTGGAGCCACCTGGGAGCCAAGACTGAGAGCATCCCTGAGATCCCCTAAACTGTGAGATGGCACCCCCACACCCCTTGGACACTGGGCAAATTCCCACATGAGTCTGCAGGGATCAAGGCCAACATGGCAGGCTAGCTGACTCCTGGGTCCCACCAGGTCTCCTCTGCCCAGGTCTGTGGCAAGGGCAGAGTCATGTGACCAGGGACTAAGGGCCTGAGAGGTCTGCCTCCTCCCAGGCCAGAGGGCAGGGTGACTCGTCCACATAGGCCCTCCCTGCTTGCCTGGCCTTCCTTTACTCTGGGGAAGGCATGTGACTTGGCTCTGACCAATGTGGTATAAAAGGACATCACTGGGTGGGTGGGCCTCTGAAGAAATCCTTACAAAGGAACAAAGTAGGCTTCTCTGTCACTTCTGCCATTTGCCCTGTGCTTTCTCCTTTCTGCCTGGAATGTAGATGTGATGGCTGGAGCTGTAGTAGCTATGCCACAGCATGAGGATGAATCAAAATGGTACCACCTTGGCTGCTGCTGGAACAACAAAGACATGGACCGCCCATTCCAGACCTCTCAGTAGGAGAGGCAGCCTCCCCGCATGCTGGACATAAGCTGCCACAGCTGGGGTTTCTATCACCAGTAGCGTGTGGTAGAGACAGTAGATGACCAACAACCCCTCTTCTTCCTTCTGGGCCCACTAGACCAAGCCCCAGCGTCCTACATGAGTGTGGCATGAGACAGAGCTTTGTCCCATTTCTGGGCCCAGCCCAGGGACAGAGCCTCATCATAAAGCAGCAGGGCAGAGGGAGGGGCTTGACCCCCACCGTGTCCTGGGGGGAAGTCACCTGCCCAGGCCTGACCTCTACACCAGTCTTCAGGGGTCACTCCAGAACACAGAGCTGAACGCCGTCCTTGCCCTTGCTCTCACCGTCTCTCCTTCCACACATGTTCCTCTTCCCCTCACCCAGACCTCAGGAGTCACCTCTGGGGGCCCAGCTGAGCTCACACGCGACAGTCCTGTCTGCCCCAGCAGACTAAGCTTCATGGGTCTCCTGCCGGCAATGTGGCACAGGTTGACCAGACTGGGCCAGCTCTCTGGCTGAATGGGACAGAGCCAGGGCACATGCAGGAGCAGCGCAGAGGAGACAGAGGCTACTGCCTGGTTCTCACAGGAACGTGCAGACAGGACTCCAATTAAACCATCGCATAATTAGAAGCTGTCCCTGGCCCAGGGGAGCAAGGAGCTGTGGTGAAGATAATTACCGATGTATAGAAAACCCAGATGCCAGGAGTGGGGGGCAGCTGGTTCCAGGGTAGGGGGCTCTGCCTCCCAGAGGGACACTGGCCACACCACTCCCCATGTGCCCAGCCTGCACCACTGTCACCACTGTGTAGTCACCTCCACCAGGTATAACAGGGAAAGGGGTGAGACCAGCGGCCACAGGTCTCTGCAGGTCAGCTTCTTCTGTTGTCTCCAGAGATGGCCTGGGACTATGAGTGAGTGGTGTGTGTGCGTGTGTGTGGTGTCCATGTGGTAGGTGTGAGCACATCTGTGAGGTCTGTGCTCTCTGGCCGCAGGGAGGGAACAGAGCACCCAGTGAACCCCTAGCTTAGGAGAGGAGGCTGCAGGGCCAACTGGGAGCCAGGACCGAGGGAATCCGCTGTGTGAGCACTGGACATGCATGCAAGGGAGGACATCCATAAGTGTGACTCTCATCCCTGAACTTGAAGGGAGGCAAGGACTGACAAGGAAAATAGACCATCCTGTTTTAACACTGCCAAGGGCTGGCCCTGCTCCTCCTGTGCTCTGTGGGTACCATCCCTCCATCTCACAGGCCTGAGCCACGGGCAGAAAGTCAGGTGAGTAAGTGGAATCAGGGGGCACAGAGAGCAGGCCCTGGAGCACAGGAGTGGAGAGGCAGAGCTCAACGCCCTGCTGGGCCTAGGAGGCAGACTATACTCCTAGACCTCAGTTTCCCCAAGCGGAGAGGAAGCTTCCCAGCCGTGATTCCACCTTGCTGGGCCCCAGTCCGTCTCCAATGGGCCAGATGAACAAGGGAGCCTTGCACAGACGCACTGGGAGAAAGACAAGTAATCACTGATTGCTTCTGGGTAATATTCTGCCAGAAGTGTTAACATTAAGATTTCTTAATCTTAAGGAAGACTTAAAGACAGTCCAGCATCAGGAACAGGCCTCTGAGATCACTTTAGCTCACATTATTTCAACATCTCCAGAAGAGAAACAGTTTAATCAGGCCTCTCTGACTTTCGAATACATAGCCGCCCCTACCAGAAGCCCAGACACCCAGCACAGACTACAGAAGGGTATAAGGCCTGCTCGCTATCTGCACCAGCCAGTGCTGGCCCGACATCCCGACGCACATGCTGACGGCAGTGCCCTGGAAAACTGCAGTCACAGGATGGTGCGAGGCAGGCCTTCCTCCTGCCAGCCCTGGGCAACAGCAAGGGGCCACATGCAGACAAGATCCAGGCGGCCACCAGCACCACCACGAGCAAGGCTGTATCACTGCTGTTGTGCAAGGGAACCTCTCAGAAGCAACGTGCCATTGTCTGTACGACACTCGTCCCGTCATAGCTCACTGGCTAGCTGGGAGCTGGGGCTCTGCCTATGCCCCGACCCCACCCTGGCTGAGGCTGCCAGCCACTGACCTCCCTCTCAGCTCAGCAATCTCACAACCCCTAATTTAACTCTTGCTCAACTAACATCGACTAAGACGGGCAATGGCCCAGCGAGGCAGATGCAAGCACAGGCCCACATGCAGTTGGGACACTGCCATCCTCTAATGACCGATACATCAGTGTGAACCCAGACACAGGGCCCACAGGGCCCCATCCCAGAGTCCGGCCACTTCCCAGGGAGCATGCACATTCAGTAGCCAAAGAAACTGCAGGAAGGCCAGCAAGTGGCATGGAGGATAAGGTAGCTGGATTCCACATGGCCA
The DNA here is from genome assembly GCF_000334495.1 of Tupaia belangeri chinensis. Lineage (NCBI taxonomy): Eukaryota > Metazoa > Chordata > Mammalia > Scandentia > Tupaiidae > Tupaia > Tupaia belangeri. The sequence continues at coordinate 799,539 of NW_006206889.1, forward strand.
ACTACATGGTTCAAGTCCCAGACCGGGCTTGAAAGGCACAAGTACATGCATGTCCAAAATCCTGAGAATGGATGAGAGGGAACTGTAACTTGGCCATCTCCCCTGGGAGGCAGGAGGGTTGACTTCGTACTTTTCTTCCCTCTCCCTCTGGCAATCATGCATACCCTATAACAAACTTTAAAAAAACTGCAGGACCGAGGGCTGCCCATGGGACTGGCTCCCTCACTCACTCCCAACTGCAACCTGAGTCACACTGAGACTTGGCCCACCCACCCCAGGGGCAGTCTAGACCCCACAGCCCATACTGGCAGAGAAAGAAGAGCATGCCAGGAGAGAAATGTGAGAACCAAGAAAGTCAAGCCCCCAGGGAGACCTTCATGTCCTCTGGATGCTGGTGAGCACACCTGAGGGCAGAGCTGGCACCCTGGGCTCTGTTGGGCCCATCTAGGTCGTTCTGGTCTCATTCATCGGTTCAAACCATCAGTAACACCTGCTGGCTCCTAGCCCAGGGCTGCCAACATAGCAGGATGACAGCAAAGACCCCTTGATGGGTGAGGATGTCGGATGATCAACACAAAACACAGGCATGTCATAGGCCAGGCGCAGAAGGTGCGAGAAGATAAATGCAGGGAGCAGAGAAAGAGAGTCCTAAGGTCTGGGAGCACAGTGGGCAGGCAGAGGGTGCCTGAGCAGACACCTGGATGTTGTAATCCAGAGCCCAGCCTGACCCACAGCAGGGCCTCAGTTCTAATAACTCTGCTGTGTTGACCCAACACCCACACCATGCTGGTGGTGATCAACTGTCAACATGTACCCATCTGGGGTGGGGACCTCCTAAAATCCTGGTATCAAGCCCAGCCCAATCGAGGCTGTCTCCTCAGGATCCATGCCCACCAGGATCCTCAGAATGGGACTCTATCTGGACAGTCTTGCAGATGTAATTTGTTAAGAGGACACATTGGGATAGAGGACCCAGATCCACTGATGCTGTCCTCATGAGACAGACACAGGGCAAGGTCTTGTGACCACAGAGATGGGCACAGGAGTGATATGGCCACAAGCTGAGGAACCCAAGGATACAGAACGGGTGAAAAGGGGCCCTTACCCAAAGCCTCTGAAGGGAGTGTGGCCCTGCTGCCCCTGAGATTTCAGACTTCAGGCCTGTAGGGCTTAAGATCACATGTGTTGTTTCAAGCCCTCCAGCCAGTGGTAACTCGTTGGGTATCCCCAAGTCCCCAAGAAATGACAGAAGGCAGCAGCCAGAGGAGTTGAGCCTGGTTCAGACCCACAGACCAGGAGACAGTCCTTGGGAACATCCTACGGGATGTCTGTAGTCACTTAGTGTTCCCTGGGCCTCCCCATCATGGCAGCTTGTAGCTGCCACACTCAGTGCAGACAGGACAGAGCAGGCAGGTCAAGTCCTACCCTGGGGAAGGGACCTGGGGAGCCCATGGCCATGGCTCAGGAAGGCTGTTCACTCTCAGGCCTTTCACTTGCTGTCCCCTTGGTGGGCTGTCCCTTGCCCCTAAGCTCCCTCTGTGCTGGTGGACTCTACACTTCCTGGAAATCCATGCAGTCTACTCCTACCTCCCCACCCCCATCTATGTGCCAGCCAACACTAGGCCCAAGACAATATCCATGGCAGAGTCTGTGGGCCTCGTGCCCAGTGGTGCCTGCCAACCCCCACCTCCATAAGGGAGGGCACCAGCCCAGACCAGAGCTCCCCAGGGGGCCCTGCAGACTGGCGCCACAGCACCTCCAGCCCCAGGAGGCTTTATCTGTTTAGCCTTCAAGTCAGGAAAATAAACTCAAGGCTTCAGAGTTTAAAAGCGTGAAAATTACTGAGCTGTAGGCCCTCTTAAGTTCATTACCAAGTGATTCATGTTCATTCTACAAAGATTAGAAAATACGCACACACAAGTTACTACAACCATTCACTCAGAGCTGCTGTTTTGGGAAGCTGCTTCCAGATGTCTGTCCATGCAAAGGATTGGTTGTCAGGGAAAAAAAACAAACAAACTGGGTGACCTCCCCTCTATCTGGAGGTCCCAGCAATGTCTAACAAGTAAAACAACTGCCACACAAATGCTCTGCTCCAGAACTTGTGTCCTGCTGCCCCAGGGACCAGCCTGTCCCAGGGCTGCCCTGGCTGGGCCTCAGGACTCTGCTCCAGTAGAGGAAGCCAAGGTGCCAACCCTCCCATTTGTTTCTCAGGCCACTTTCATTGGATGATTCTGGGTCTATCAAGTCAACAGGACACGCCCCTCCAGCCCAGCTCCAACCTATGGTTCCTTTCAGGCCTTTCTTAAAGAGGTCCCTCTGACCAGGTCCACACTGGTCCTTCTCGTCCCTCCGAACCCCAAGAGCTCCTCTGTTCTGGCCCCCTCCCTCAGTGCCCTCCTCCACAGGAGGACTCCAGGCACCATACAGAGCACCACAAACCACGCCAACCTACGGCCAGACCAGAGTCAGAAGTAGGTTTTCTCTTAAAATAACATTTAATAAATACAAAATGACTATAAAAACTCCAGAGACTGTACAGAAAAGTGTGAAGCGGAGAGTGAAGGCCTGCCTGCTGGCTGCCCCGCTGCACTGTCTGTGTCCCCACAGGCTGTCCCAACACTTGCTTTACTGTGGACACCGATACCACAACTACCTCTGCAGTGCTTCTCATGAGCCAGGAGCACCTGGACTGTGTGCCTGCAGCAGATGTGGCCTGGTGGTGGCTGGTGCTCTGGGGACAGCTGAGCTAGCTGAGGGCATCCAGGACCTGTTACTGTGCTCTGTCCTCCTTTTTTCCTAATTTGCCCCCTGCCTTTCAGAGTGTCCACGCTGTGCCTGAGGACACCTCGTCTGTACTTATCCAGGGTAGGAAGCCCAGGGCACCATTTGGGGGCAGGAGACACAAACTGCTGGTCCTCAGGCTGACATCTCCCACTCCTACCCTGCCTGCCCTCAGTTCATGGGCAAGTCCCTACATTGCACTAGGGGACACCTGAGGAGCACCCCAAACTTCCCACATCCTGAACATGAGGATTCAACAGCAAATGTTCTCACAGGCAGACAACCAACCCACACGAGGTGACCTGCTCACAGAGCAGCTGAGGCCAGGGCCAAGCCATGCCTGGGCGGAGTCTGCTCAGTCCAGGGGACTGCTCTGCTGTTCGCCACCAGGAGAGCACACAGGTGGTGAGTGGTAGGCCCTGAGTGGTGGAGGGAGTATGGGAGGGGCCCCAGCCTCGGAGGGAGAGTGCAGGCCTATGGGGAGGATGGCAGGCAGGGGAAGGCAGTGTGCTTCAGAACTGGGCCTTGGTGTCACAGAAAGGGCAGCTGGGAGTAAACAATGGCACCCATAGAGCATTCAGGATTACACCTTTCGTGACGACATAGATGCCTCCACCTGGTCAAGTAAAGAAACTGTGCTGTGTCTCTGAAGGTTGTTGAGCAGATGGCCAGTTCCCCCCAAGCCCACTGCGTCACTGTCCTGGGATGAACCAAAGGACAGGCCCTGGGTGCAGAAGAGGGTGCAAAGCATTTCACTATTCCCAATACTCTGCTCCTCACTTGCCCCAAGGAGTCAACAAGACTGGGGAGGGGTGTCCTCGGCCAGTCCCCTCTCCAGATGCATCTACTAGTGTGAGGTCCACAGGGCTCAGAGCTGGTCATTGCCTTCCAGCTGCATCTGCTTGGCCAGCTGCTGCCCAATAACCAACAGGGGGCTGGCTTTGTAGGCCGCACTGGCCAGGAGCTGCTGGAACCGAGTCCTTTCTTCCTCCCTAGAAAAAGAGATCAGAGGTCAGCAGGTGTAGGGCAGGATGTCCAGGCCCTTGGCCAGGACCAGCACTCGGCATCCCCATGGCACAGCCTGGCCCCCTACATGCAGTGGACAGCAGGGGCCCAGGACCACCATGGGACAGTTGGCTGCCTGGGCCCTCCAGCCTCCACACCCACCCCTGGAGTTCCAGTGGGGCCCTTGTCCCACTGCAGGCGGGAGGGAGCTGACAAGGCTGCTACAAAGGCAGGAGGCTATGCACGAGGGGCAGTAGCAGCAGCTGCAGACCATGGCCTCAAGCAAGCAGCACCTCCCTACACATGATCCAGACAGACAAGGGCCAAGAGCAGGAGTATGAGCGAGGCCTGGCAGCATAGCCCTATGGACCCTGATGCCTCAGTGATGGCCCAGCATGCCCTGCCCTATCCTAGTACCACCCCAGTTCCCACTGACTGCCCCATAAATGAAGGCCTATAGGTGGATACCCATAAGCTAGGAAGTCAGCTCCACCTTGGTTCAATGACATCTGCATCATAGTTGACCAGTGCTCACAGGCATGAATGCAGGGTACAGACCACCCTGAAACCAACCCCAGGAGCAGGAAGCACATGCCCAAAAGCACAATGGGCTGCAGGCCCACTGGGCAGCTGCAGGTCCACAGGGCACTTGCTGCCCACCAGTGGCCTCAGAATGGACAGGTCCAGTCCATTCAACCCCCTGGACACCACTGTGGATATCCATGAGAAATGGACAGGGAACAGACTGGCTGCACCACAGGCAGTGAGTAGTTGCTTCCTTCTTCTCGCCCAGAAATCGCCCACAACCAAGCGCCACTTGATTGGGAAACCAGAAGACCATTAGCCACAGTGCCTCGAAATGCAGAACCATCAACCAGGGTGTGTGGGAGGAGGCCAGAGGTCCAGATGCAGACAGAGCTGTGCATTCAGTATACTCTGGGAGAGCCCACTCCCCCACCTAATGACAGAGGGAGCCCAGGCAGCTGGCACCAGGAAGGGCAGGGGAAAGAGGCAGGAGGGAGAAGAGAGAAGAGCTGCTATGGCCTACAAATGGCCTTCAGATGCAATGGGAAGGAAGGACTCGCCTCACAGAGACAGGAAGGTAGACAAAAAAGGAACAGGCATAAAAATCTATAAAGAGACAATAGAAACTCAGGGCTAAAAGTTATCTAGAGTAGAAACAGTGGTGAGAAGATGATAGGAAAGACGGATCAAACAGATCCAACCAATGCACAACAGGCACCCCTGAAGGGGACCCAAAATAATGACATAGAGAAATATTTGAAGCTGTAACTCAATACAAATTTTCAAACAGCAGTGGGACAAAGAGGTTTTAATCTATAAGGTGAAAAAAAATCACAACAAGCCTCAGTAAAAACTGACACAAAATGTTCTATACTAAAAAATATCTTAGCAAAGTTACTTCAAAGGCCAAGAAGAAAATCACTCTAGTAGCAAACTGAAAAATCCTCCAAGGGTGTAAAATTCAGGCTGCCTCATGAGACTTCCCCAAAGCAAGTGCAGTGGAAGCTGGGCCATGGCTATAAGGAAGCCAAGAAAGTGTGGCCTATGGATTCCGTGCCTGAGATGACAACTGGATACAAATTTCTGCAAAAAGAGCCAGCCCTGCTAACTGCAGGCTGGTCCCACTGACAGGGCGCTGAGGTGCAGCCAGCAAAGGGACTTCAGCCACAGATCCCATGGGAACATGCATCACATCCACATCACCCCAAATACTGCCAACTGAGGGAGGGGATATTCTGCTCACGGCCTCACTACCAAGCAGGGGGTTGCGTCCCAATCCCCCACCACAGAAGCATTCCTAGTGGGCAGCCAGCTGCCTCACTCAAGGCCCAAGTGCAGAATGCTATTTCTAACTTCTCTCTTAGTAGAAATTTTTAAAACATCACATCATTTAAAATGGTTCCGCAGCCGAGGTCAACATTTAAAGCAAGCCAAGAAATCAGAGCGGGGTCAGAAGTTCTCTTGCAGGTCAGGTGTACTCACAGGAGCTGGCGTCTCTGGGCAGCGCTCATCCGGCTGAGCTCCGCGGGCCGGGGCTTGCTGCTCACCTTGCTGTGGACACACAGAAGCCAGGTCAGCACAATGCTTGCTGCACTAAGAACCTTCCCTGGCAGATGCTGGTACCTCCCTGCTCAGAGCAGCCACTGCGCTGGCCCAGCTGACCCCATTACCACAAAACCTCAAGTCCAGGCACCACTGCCCAATGGGCATTTGGCCACTGTGCCAGGCTGGGCATCCATAAAGAGGGCCTGCCCCTGGCTCCTGACTCCCGCTAGTTTTCACCACACACTGAACCTTTCCCCCACCCCACCCCACCCAGAGGCCCCCCTGACTGAGGCCTATGTACTGGCAGACTGGGTGGAAATGGCCCGCTGGGTAGAGACCCCACCCTGCAAGCACAGGCAAGTCCCTGCAAGGTAGAGAACATGTTCCCGCCCTGCCAACCCATCTCTTTAGAAAAGGTACACAGCTATTTTTAAGCTGGTCCCATGGCCCAGTTATTAATGGAGCTGGATCCCACATGGCTGACTGCAGTTCAAATCCTGGCTCTAAGAAGCTTGAAAAACATACCAGGTGTGTGTGCATGTTTGCCTCAAATCTTGGCAGGGTAGAGAACAGAGAAGTGATTATGGCATGATCGCACCCCCACTGGGGGGGAGTGCTTTCTCTGCACACGTGCCCTCTGGGAGTTAAAACGAGTAGGATGCTGGTGCCAGGAATTCCCCACAGTGCCTGCCCTGACTATACCACTGAGGACTCTAGCTGAGCGCCCTGGGTGCCCGCACTGAGCCAGGAATTGCCCACTGGTCCCTGACACTCCCTGCCATCTTCCATACCAAGCTGGACCTCAGCTGGTGGCAGGAACAAGGTGAGAGAGCACCCTCCATGGCTCCCCATAGGGCAAGCACTTGTCTCTGGCATCACCCCATATGGGCTCTCATATCCCTGTAGACAAAGCACACCAGGGCAGCCCCACCCACTGGCCAAACATCAGAGACCCTCACTTCAGACCTGGGCAGAAACAGGATGGGCCCTGTGGGGAGATCACACTAGACTTTCTTCCCATGCCTCTGTGGCCTGGCCTGCTGATGACAAAGGTACCACTCAGTGACAAAGAGAGCCAGGCAGGGTGGGAAAACTGCTCAGAGCCCTTGGGCTCACACTTAAATTTAGCCTCCAGACCAGGAGACCTGATCTTTTATTCATGTTTCTTTTAAAATATGAATGAGAGACTTTTTGTGTCTGCTCAAAATAGTGCCTGAGCCTCACTTCCCTTCAGTCCCACCCCAGCCCATGTGGGAAGGGCTCTCAGGGCCCACCAGGATACCAGGCTTCTCGTGCCTCCCAGTCCTCCACTAGCTCAGAGCTCCAGCTGGACCAGGGTACTTGGAGGTGCTCTGGCTCAAGGATGGAAGTGCCCTTCTGCCCACAGGGGCTCGACCAGCCTCAGAGCACTGATGCCTTCCCTTCAGAACCTCAGGCAAGCCCCTCTGCCCCAGGAGACCTCAGTTTCTCCACTATAAATTGTCCCTTTAGGGCAGGCTGTGAAGATGCCACTGGACACCACGGTGGACACAGGGCTGCAGGCTATGAAGTCTCTGTCCCTCTCCCAAGCCTATGAGGGTGTAATGAGCCCACACAAGAGAGCTCCAAACAGTTAGAGCTCAGAAACACCAACAGGGCAGAGCCCTGGTCTTAAGATGGAGCAGTGAGGACAGCCCCATACACCCCTGCAGAGGAGCCATCATCTCTGACACTGCTGTGGCTAGCTCTCTACCAGCCATGCTGGCCTGAGACCTGGGGAGGTGTGGACTCTGCACTAGCCCAGGGGTGCTCTGGGCATCAGGGGCAGCAGGTCCGAGGCATGGCCAAAGCAGTGGGGTCTCATGGCCGCGTACCTACACCCACTGGCCTGGGGCTCTCTCTGGCCAGCACAAGACCAACTTCCTAGAGAAGCCCATGTTACCAATGAGCAGGTCACTGGCAGTGGGACTCTCTACAAATGATTCTGGTCTCAGAAAGCAGCTGTGACCCCTCCAGCCAGAGCTTCAGGGCCGGGACTGGGACTGTGCAGGCCAGGTTGGCTATGCAGCACTGCCTGCCCAACTCAGAGCGTCAGAATCCCCCACCCACTCTGCATGGCAAGCATCACTGGGCCATGCATGGACCTACACAGAGTGGATGGACTAGGGCCTTAATGACTGGGGAGCCTCAGCATATCCCCTCCATCTGCAACCCCAGGACATGCCTGGAAGGGGCAGGGAGGACAGAAACACTAGTCAGCCATGAGTGTGCATGGCAGGCTTGCCTCAGAAAGTCACCACCTGGTGTGTACTGCCATGAATGGGACTTCTCACCAGGAGGACTCCTGCCCTGGGGAAGGCAAGGGAGAGGGCATCAATCCAAGGCTCCAAATACTACCTGTGAAGAACAACTGAGGCCAAGCCTAACCTAGGAGCTGAAGACCAGGAGACAGTGGTCACGGAACCCCAAACTTTTTTCTTTTTTTTTGGAGAGATTTTTGCTATAGGGCGCACGTGCTCGCCAGAAAGACAGAGAGAGACAAAGAGACAGAAAGCGAGAAATTACCCCCCCCAGGGGGGGATGGCCACGCCGCAATCCCTTCTCCATTCTCCTCTTGGGATCTTGGGCATGCACACACACACGCGCGCGGTGTGAGTTTAAGCCACCAGGTCTGGGACTTGAATCACAGTCAACTACATGGGAGTCCAGTGACATAGCCCTTATGCTAATTGCTGGTCCCAGGACCCCAAACTTTTGACATGGGGTGGGATGAAGGGACCAGAGACAGAGCACACCAGCCTGCTGCCTAGTGACAGCTCTGAAGCACGTGTAGCTCAGTCACACTTGGTCCATAATGGTCATGAGGCCAACTCCACAGGAAGGAGACACTTGGAAGTGCCCTGCCTCAGCCTCCCCTGGGCCAACAGTAACCCACATCTTTTCACTATAGTAAACCACGACCGTGACGGTGACAGCGACCCATGAGTTCTGGGGGGTCCTTCTAAGAGTAAGTGGTCTTGGGAACCCCCACACTTGCAGCTAGAGTCAAAAGTGAAGATGGTCTTAGAATTTGGCCCCCTAACAAATACACTCACACACACTGTTCTGATCTCTCAGAGGTCAGGATGCCTTAGTCTGTTAAGGGTTACCTAACAGAAATACCTGGGAGTGGGTGATTTTACAAAGAAACATAGGTTTGCTCAGCCTTTGGTTTAAATGTTCAGAATCAACTACTGAGAGGCTGCAACATAGCAAGGGTAGCATCGTAAGCAGGGCAGAGCGTGGTCTGTGTCCACATGTCCTGTGCCTGTGTACTGTTGTAAATGTGCCTGTGAAATGTCTTAAAAAGAGGCCTTGTAGGTCAGCAGGTGGCGTGGTGAAGGTACTGGGCTCTCATGTGGCTGACTATGGGCATGGTTCGAGTTCTGGACCTAGAGGCTTAAAAATCATGCTAGGGGACTGGCAGGTGACATGGTAGTAAAGAGCACTACCCACATGGCCGACCATAGTTCAAATCCTGGACCTGGCGGCTTGCTTTCTCATTTTTTCTTTCTCTCTCTGTCCCTCTCTGATCAAATTAAAAATAAAAATAAAGGAAGTTAAATAAAATAATTCTAAAAAAAAGAAAGAAAGAAAGAAAGAGAGAGAGAGAAGGAAAGAAAGAAAGAAGAAAAGAAAAGCATGCTAGGTGCATGTGCGTGCATGCAAAAAACCCACACAAAATCCCAGAAGAAGGGATTGCAGTGTAGCCATTTCCCCTGCTTTGTCACTTTCTCTCTCACTGCCCCTATCTGTCTCTCGCAAGAGCATGTGCCCTATGGCCAAAAAAAACCTTAAAAAGGGGAGGGGGGGGCTCATGTTCTGTTTTTATGAACCATCAGAACTCTTGGGGCACCCACCCTAACCCCCCAATATCCTCCCAAAGTCCTCACCTTCGGCACCACAATCAAATCAAGTTATCACCCTCTTAATCCCACTACAATGGCTGACACATGAATTTGGGGGTATCCATACTATAGCAGAGAGCCTCGGAGCAGGAGGCATATTTGGCACAGGTGTTTGTTCAGAAACTCTTCATTACAAGGAATCAGGCTGCTTGGGGACATGGCTAATGCTAGGATGGGATCCAGAATGCCCGAGATAGGCTTGGAGCACCCTGAAACACTGAGAGCAAGGAGGTGCTAAAAACCACCCCACATCAATGGGACACATCAAATGGACCCAGGAGCCAATGAAAGGACTCCCAGCAGCCAAGGCTGGGATAGTTCTGGCAGCCAATAAAGTCGTACTGGACAACAGCCCAAAGTATAAAATAAATATTCAGAGTCCGTGCTGAGATAAATCAATGGCTGATAAACAAATGGGGTAGAAGAGTAACTGTCCTGTGCTGAAGAGTCCAGTAATTGGGCTGGCCCCATCGTTTAGTGGTTAAGGGAGCCACAGTCCACATGGTTAACAACTTGGTCCAAATCCAAGCCCTGGTGCTTTGAAAAACATGCAGGGCCAGTGTGCATGTATGTCCAAGTTCCTAACAGAATGGAGAAACGGAAGAGAAGGGATTGTGGGGTGACCATGTCTCACCAGGGGTACTTTTTCCCTTTCTGTTTCCCTCTGGTGAGAGCATGTATCCTTTGGCCACTTAAAAAAAAAAAAAAAATCAGAAAAGTGAATGCAGACACCCTCTTCAAGGAGGTGAAGCCCCATGCCCTGTCACCATGCACTATGCAGGTGACATCCTCCCAAGAACACACCGTGGGTAGGGAGGGAACTGTGCAGTGAGAAGCCTGAGCGCGACCTCAGGTGGATGTCACCCTCACAGTGGGAGCAGGTAGTGCTGTGTGCCTTGGTATGTGACATGGTGGCACTTTGCCTCTGTGGGCTTCCTCCCCACAACCACAGCCCCACCTCTGTTCACAACAAACATCAGATGCATGCCAGTCGACCCCAAAAAGCCTGGGGATTTTGTCGGAGTTGGCCATGTCATCAGAACCTGAGAATCAGAAACTCTTGACCAGGGAAACCCAAGGAGACAGGATGAATAGATGTCTTGTATGTCATAGGTGAGATCCTGAAACTTAAAGTAGGGGCTTCCACCCTGGAAAGCCAGCATGGGACAACCTGGCTATGCAGCATACCCCTGCCCGCCCTTCCCTCCCACGAAGCGTGGGAGATCCCCAGATGTGCCACTGCCTGCAGCCCCTCTTTCTCTCCAGACAGAAATCCAATAGGAAAAAGTTGTTTTATAAAAGGCAAAATTAGAGACACAAGTAAGTGATGAACACCTAGCAACCGGGGTAGCACAGAAAACACCAACCCCTTCCCACATGCCTCAAAGCAGGCATGGGCATCCACACCCAGGCCAGGCAATCCGAGCCGCCTTTCATGGAGTACTCCAGCTGCCCCTACCCTGAACATGGGCATGACTCCACTGTGTAGAAGGCCAGTGGGGTTCTCAAGAGTCCACAAACCCCGGGAACCAGCAGTTAGCGTAATGGCTATGTCGCTGGACTCCCACGTAGTCGACTGCGGTTCGTGTCCCGGACCCGGTGGCTTAAAACTCACGCCAGGCGCGTGTGCGTGCGTGCCCAAGATCCCGAGAGGAGAATGGAGGAGAAGGGATTGCGGCGTGACCATCCCCCCTGGGGGGTGATTTCTCGCTTTCTGTCTCTATGTCTCTCTCTGTCTGTCTGGCGAGCGCACGCGCCCTACAGTGAAAATCTCTCAAAAAAAAAAAAGAGTCCACAAACCCCCATGCTGGCTAGAGGTATTTGTGTGGAAGCTTGTGTGCAGGGCCAGATCCCACTCCCCAGGGCTGGGTGCTGCAGGGTCTCTCCAAGGAGCACCCAGCCCACAATAGCAGGCAGGATTGCTGTGCACTCTAGGCGCCAGCTCTTGGGGAGAGCAGTGAGGAGTGTGTAATGCTCGTGGTGACTGGGCTTTGCCCCTTCCCTGAGTACATTTGCAGAACAGAGCACACGCATCCCCCCACTGAGGCCAAAGGCTGGGAGGCTGGGACTATGCCTCTGCAGTCAGAGCAGCACTCCACCAGTCCCTACCCCATGAGGTCATGCTTGGGGGCTAAGGCACCTGGAGGTCTGCAGTGTGATCCCCGCTCACTGTGCCCTGTGATGGCCCTGGACACAGAGCATATGCTCCCTGGTACACCACAGGCACAGTGAGGTGACAGGAGAGTGTGCAGTGCTGGGCAGGAGGATAGGGAAAGGAGACTGAGAAAGGGATGCTGGAGTCACCACCTGCAGAGGAACAAGAGTCCAGTGGGTCCCTGGCCAGGAGTAAGGGGAATGTGTGCAGGTGCTTCCATGCCACTACTGAGCATGCAGAAGCTACACATGAGGCGGGACAGGGAGCACCAACATAGCTGGTCGGCAGAACGGTGAATGAGCCAGACAGTGGGCCCACGGCCCTAAAACTGCCCTATGGACTCAACCAGAAGAGGGAGGCTTTCTATATCTAGACCAGGCTGGAGCCCAGACTCACCCTGCAGCCCGCGTTGGACATAAATCAGTGGCCCTATTCCCTGAAGAGCCCCCAGGCCTGGACACTCACCGCCTGGGGGGCCGCTGGTCATTGGCCTCCAACTCATGCAGCTCAGGTAGTGCATCCTTCAGGGGCTGTAGGTCACCCACTACCACTGTGGCACGCCGCTTTCGCTCCTCCCGACGCTTCTGCTCTGCCAGCTTTATGGCCTCAATTTCTGAGGAGAGGAACAAGGATTAGAGAGAACCCATGTGAGTCCCTGAGTCCCCGCATGGGCCATGCAGAGGCAGCAGCCCAAACTGGCAAGGGCTTACAGTGGGGAATCAGGAGCTGCAGGGAGCCTGCCTGTGCGGTGTGTCCTCTTCCCTGCTACCCCACACTGTGCTCATAGAACCTAGGGAAGGCTGCCCAGGGACTTCCCCTAGCCACAGAGTAGGGCTGTGTAATTACAGGGCTAAGTGGGGGCCGCCCAAGCATGGAATACAGGAAGGTGAGGCCAGCCATCAGCAGGCAGGGCCATAGCCTGAGATTCAATTTCCATTAAAAATGTACTTACTTTGAGCCAGCTAGGGGGTATAGTGGTTAAAGCAGCTGGAAGCCATGTGGTCAAGTACACAGTTCAAGTCCTGAATCCGGTGACTTGAAAAACACACCAGGTATGGGACCAGCAAATGACATGGTGGTTAAGGTGCTGGACTCTCCCATGGCTGACCAAGGTTCAAGTCCTGGACCTGATTACTGGCTTTCTCACTTTGTCTCTCTCTCTGGGAACCAGCAGTTAGCGTAACGGCTATGTCGCTGGACTCCCACGTAGTCGACCGTGGTTCGTGTCCCAGACCCGGTGGCTTAAAACTCACGCCGGGTGCGTGTGCGTGCGTGCCCAAGATCCCGAGAGGAGAATGGAGGAGAAGGGATTGCGGCGTGACCATCCCCCCTGGGGGGTGATTTCTCGCTTTCTGTCTCTATGTCTCTCTCTGTCTGTCTGGCGAGCGCACGCGCCCTACAGTGAAAATACTGGACTCCCACATAGCCTATCACAGTTCAAGTCCTGGACCTGGTGGCTTAAGGATTACACTGGGCTTCTGTGCATGCAAACCCAAAATCCCAAGAGGAGACTGGAGAAGGGATTGTGGCATGGCTACCCTCCATGGGGGGGGGTGCTTTCTCTGTGTGTGTGTCTCTTTCCAGCAAGCGCATGTGTCCTCTAGCACACATTTTTTTTTTAATGCACTTATTTCAACACATCTCATTAAATACACCTTCAAATATGCTATCTGCCTACATGGGTGGGCACGCAGATCTGGACAAGGTCCTGCTCTCCCAGGATGCAGCAGCAGAATGAGGGTCCTGTGATGCCCCCCTTCCCAGGGAAAAAAACCCGAGGAGAGCAACAGGTAGCTGCTCTCCAGTCATGCCTCCTGTCAGGCAAGTGGCCCATATGGCAAGGTCTGGAAGGCCACTGAGTAGCAGAGGTTTGGTTTTGCTCCAGCTGCTGACAAAGACCACCCAACTCCTGGTCCTCAGCAGCCCCCAACGCTGTGGGAGAGGGCTCAGAAGCTGTGCCTCTGGAATAGCCTGAACTATAAGGAGATGACCCAGTGCTTTTCAATCCTGCCTGGTATACGAGAAATAGTTTCCTCAGAATCTCATCGAGGCACCTCTTCCCAGAGAGCCAACATGCCATAGAGGGTGGAAGTGGCAGCAGAAGGAAGTGCAGGCTGCTCTGGGAGTAGAGAGGCCCCAAGGCCAAGGATCCAAAAAAGCAGAGCAAGACCTGTCCTTTCCAGGGAGACAGACAGGAACGCCCAGACACACAGAGTGGGGACGGGCCCAACTAGGGGCATCCAGGGTGTGCAGGGGTGGTTCAAAACAGACCTGGCAGCATGAACCACATCCACAATAGCCAGCGGTCCCAAGGCAGAAAGCCTAGTCACCACAAGATATGGCACAGCAGGACTGGACAAAATCCATGACCCTCTCAAAATCAAAGCTACAGCAAAACCATGAATATTACAAAGTTATATAACTAGCAGTTAATATAATGGCTATGTCGCTGGACTCCCATGTAGTCGACCGCGGTCCGCGTTCTGGACCCGGTGGCTTAAAACTCACACTGGGTGCATGTGCATGCGTGCCCAAGATCCTGAGAGGAGAATGGAAGAGAAGGGATTGCAGCGTGGCCATCCCCCCTGGAGGGTGATTTCTCGCTTTCTGTCTCTGTCAGGCAAGCGCACGCACCCTATAGCAAAAAAAAACTCTCCAAAAAAAGAAAAAAAAAGTTGTTCCTTGACAGAAAATCTAGAGTGAATATGGTAAATGCATCTCATGGCAGTACATCAGACGCACGCAGTTACGCTCAGAACAAGGAACGGATGCTGTGATCTCACAATGAGCCCAGCTGGCAACTCAATGCCCTAAAGAGGGCGGGAGAGGCAAGACCTTGCTGGGAGTGCCATCTTTGTCTCTCTTGCTCATGGAAGAAATAAAACAAAAAGCAGATTATAAACAACAGAAATTAAAAGTGTAGCAAAAGAGCCAACCATCCCAAGGGACCCACACAGAAGCAGTCCCAGGGAAGCTTGAGTGGAAAGCAGTGATTCAAACTAGCTGGCCATATTCCTGGGAAATTAAGCTGCATCTCCCCCTCACTACTCCTCCACGTTAATTATGCAGAAATTAAATACTACAAATAAATAAGAGTCAAAGGCCACTGTGAAAGCTGTTTGACTCCAAGAAAGAGAAAATTACAATCAGGAAGTCCAATTTTTACTTATAGGTTGGCAAGTTTTAAAAACTTTTACCAACATCAGAGTTAAGGAGAGTCTGGGAGCTGCCAGGTAGGTGGTTATTGGAGGACAACTAGGGAAGGAAAAGGAAAAGGTCAGGTACAACACATGGCCATCCCCTTCCCCCATGGGCCAAGGACTCATAGCACTGGAACATCTGGAAACGGGCCGTCTGATGGAATGTGGCAGCACTGCCCCGGACCCGGTGGCTTAAAACTCATGCCGGGTGCATGTGCGTGTGTGCCCAAGATCCCGAGAGGAGAACGGAGAAGGAACTGTGGCATGGCCATCCCCCCCTGGGGGGTGATTTCTCGCTTTCTTTCTCTCTGTCTGTCTCTGTCTGTCTGGCGAGTGCATGCACCCTATAGCAAAAAAAACCTCTCAGAAAAAAAAAAAAAACTATCCAATGAGAAGTCTTTATGACAAACAGTGCTGAAACAAATGAATATACATATTGCAAAAGAAAAAAAAAGAGACCTTGACCACTAACTCATACTACAAACATTAGTTCAAGAAGGATCAGAAACCTAAAAGTAAAAGCTAAAACTAAAAAGTTTTTAGATGATAGGAAAAATGTTCATGACTTGAGATTATGCAAAATTTTCTTAAACAGGACACACACAAACATAATAGCCTTATAAGGAAAAAATATAGAAAAGATTTCTCAAAATCACACTTCTGGGCCTAGCCTGGCGGCATGGTTGGAAGTAAACTAAACTTCAGAGTTGGAAGCTCTAAAGCTGAATGCAGGTTCTCACCCTAGGCTGGCCTGAAAACACACAAGATACATACTATACACAGATACCCAGGCTCCAGAGAAGCCATAACAAGACCCTATGGAAGGCATTTCACTCTCTTGTGTATGCACATGTGCTCTCTGCCACGAGTGAAAAAAGAAACTAAAAGAAAAATTAAACTTATGTTCATCGATAAAAAATAAGATGGACCCCCACATGTCATCTATAGTTCAAATCCCCAGCCCAGTCTACCTGAAACGCACTGGGCATGTGCATGAGTGCCCAAGATCCAAAAGGCTGGAAGGAGATTGTGGAATATCAAACCTTGTGGAGGGTGCTTTCCTCATGCATGCATGCACATCCTATCACGAATGAAAGAGAAAATGTGAAGAAAATGAACAGGGAAATCACAGAGTCTGGGAGAAAAAAAATTTGCAAAATATACACCTGCCCAAGGACTTGTCAGTAGATTATACAAAGAATTCATGAAGTTCATTAATAAAGGCAAGAAGCATCATGAAATGTGAACTTCACAGAAGATGAAGCACAAATGGGTAGTAAGCACATGAAAATGCTCTTTAATGGCAACAAAAATTACCACCACTACGATATACCATTTCCCCATCCCAGTCGGCCAAGACTGACGAGACCTACACCACACACATCGCAGAGCTGTAGAGCGAGACGCTTACATACCCACTTTGGAAAAATGTCTGGCAGTTGCTTATAAAACTAAACATCCACCTACCCTATGACCCAGCGTTCCATTCCTAAGAATTTACCCAAGAGAAATAAAATATGTCCACAGAAAGATTTGTGAAGAATGTTTGCAGCTGCGTGAATCACAGCTAAAAATGGGGAAAAGCCCAGGTGTCCATCAATAGAATGGCTAAGAAATGGAAATTCATACAGTGAGAGGCAAGGGCCACAGCAACGGTGACATACAGCCTGGACAGGTTACAAACAACATCCGAGCAGAAGCCAGATGCAAAAGTACTTTCTACATGATCCCATTTATAAGACGTCCAGAGCAAAAAAGCGAAACTTAAGAAAAAAAAAAAATGAGGTCAGACAGTGGTTACTCCCTCTGGGCACAGGGAATCTGAGCAATGGTGCTGGCCACACCCTGAAAGGGGTTGGGCTGCATAGACACATTCACTGTCAGAAATCACTGAGGATATACTTAAGATATGCATTTCATAGTATGCAATAAGATCTTCAAAAGAAAATAATATAAACAAGTACTGAACTCTAGCTGATTATTTATGGGAAAGTGTACTGATACCTCCAACTTTGGAATACAAAAAACACTCCAAGTATTGATGAACAGATAAAAAAGAATAGATGAACAGTCATGTGATCAAGAAGTAAGGGAGTAATTATAAAATCTGCTTGGTGAGTACAAGGGTATTACTAAAATTGTTCCCCCTTTTTCTGGGAAATTGTTCACAGTAAAATATCGAGTAGAGGCCAACAGGTGGCATGGTGGTTAAGACAGCAGATCCCACTGCTGACTCTGCAGTTCAAGTCCCAGAACTGGTGGCTTGAGAATCACACCATACGTGTATACATGCATACCCAAGATCCTGAGAGAATGGAGGAGAAGGGACTGCGGAGTGTCCTGGGGCAGGGGGCTGATTTCTCACTTTCCTTCTCTCTCTCTTTCTCAGGTGAGTGCACATGGCCTATGGCAAAAAATATTAAAATAAATAAATGAAGGGATTGCAGAATGTTCATTCCCCTGGGAGGTGATGATATCTCACTTCCCCCTTCTTTCTCTCCATAGCAAAAACAAACAAAAAAACCTGCAAGGAAAAAAATGTATATCATTTTTTAACATGTGAGAATCTTAAGAAAATATTCCAGAGACCAGCAGTTGGCATAATGGCTTTGTCGCTGGACTCCCATGTAGCCAACTGTGGTTCAAGTCCTGGACCTGGTGGCTTAAACTCACGCCGAGCACATGTGTGTGCATGCCCAAGATCCCGAGAGGAGAATGGAGAAGGGATTGCGGTGTGGCCATCCCCTGGAGGGTGATTTCTCGCTTTCTGTCTCTCTGTCTTTCTGGCGAGCACGTGCACCCTATAGCTAAAAACTCTCAAAAAAAAAAAAAAAAAAGGAAAATATTCCAGGGACCAGCAGATGGTGTAATGGCTACGTCGCTAGACTCCCACGTAGTGGGCTATGGTTTGAGTCCCGGACCAGGTGGCTTAAACTCATACCGGGCACATGTGCGTGCATACCAAGATCCCGAGAGGAGAATGGAGAAGGGATTGCGGCATAGCCATCCCCCCTGGGGGGTGATTTTTCACTTTCTGTCTCTCTGTCAAGTGCACGCGCCCTATAGCAAAAACTTCTCCAAAAAAAAAAAAAGAAAAGAAAAGAAAATATCCCAAATTAATTTGACAAAACCAGCAGAATCACACTGAAAAGATAACAGTGAGAAAAAAATTCCTCAAATTTGACAAGAAAACCTTTAAAAAACACTAGCAAATACTCAGTATCATGAAAAATAACGACATTCCAAAACACAGTGAGTAAGGATTGTATCAAGCTATAGTGAAATATCTGGCTGGAAATGCATGAACGCTCCCGCTGCACAGGAAGACGCAGAAAGAGTGGGAAGGATGACCAGAGCCTGAGAGGAGCCTGAGCCCCAGCCTCCCACCCACACACTGCTGTGCATGGATGCCTTGTCACACGCACGGCACTCTGGGATGACACACTGCCCTGTGGGAGCTTCACAGCTACAGATATTTCTGAACATAAAAATGAGGAGACTCAGGCATACATGTGTTGCTTTAGTAACTAAAAATCTCATCATGGGTACCAAAAATAGGCAGTTTTACAAAGTGCTGAGAGTGGCAACTCCCCGAGACCACCTGAGGGAAGAGGGAGCCAGGTGCTACAGGTGACCAGCAGATTCTGCCTACCAACTGCCCCATCTCCTGCTGCCCAGGCCCCCTGACTGCCCTCTGTGCCTCAGTTGTCCCTCAGCCACTGTATGCAACCTCTAGAGTCCCAACCAAGCCTCTTGGGCACCTGGTGTGGTCCCCAGCCTGTGTGGTCCCTGGAGCAAGGTTGGCCCAGCCACCCAGAGACCGGGACTTGGTACTTACTCTGCAACCACCGCTCCCGCCGCAGTTTCAGTTTTTCCTTCTTGGGCAGGATGGTTTTTGTCTCTGTACCTGGGGACAGAGAGCAAAGGGTGAGGCAGCTGTCCAGAATGACAGCTGGAGTCCAAGCCTGAACAGCTGAGGACAAGCCGGGCAGATGCTGAAGGTGCACGGCAGTGCCCCTAGCACCCTGCCACCATGGTGGTGGTAGTCTGTGCCTGGGTGAGACAGCCAGTCTGGCCCTGCCCCTCACAGGGCTCCCTGCTGTTGGGGCCACAGTGGTGAAAGACTCTCTAAGCACAGTGTGTTCTGAGGTGATGGACTGGCTGCCTACCGCTGAACCCCTGGAAAGCCCAGGCAGGCATTTACCAACAAGGAGGCCTGCCCACCACTCCCTACCAGACCTCCAAGGGACACCTGTCCCCACACCCTTGAGCACGCCTCACTGTGACCCTGGCTAGCTGCCCCAGCACCTCCCTTCCACGGAGGCAGACACAGGTATAGGGAGTAAAGAAACTGGAATAGAACAGGTGCTGCATTCCTGTCCTGACCCCTCTCCAGTACAACCCCAAATCTCCCCCATGACCACAGGATGACAGACGTGGACTCTGGACCGCCTGGACTGGAGCTTGGAGAGAACGTGGTAACCCAGAGGAAGGCACCTCTTGCTGTGCTCACCACCCAGGAGAGGCTGATGCAGCACCACCCTGGGTCTCAGGGCAGCAGAAGCAAGTGCTGCCTGGACCTGACAACCCAGGAAATAAGGGCATTGTCCATAGAGCTGGGGGACTCCCAGGCCACAGGAAGGCCACATGGCCACCCCAGTCCTTGGGCAGAGCTGCTGGTGGGCTGACTCACGTGAGAATGACCAAGACAAGACTGTTCTGACCCCTGTAGGTTGGGTCAGAATGCGCTGGACAATGGGCAGAAGGACAGCTTGCTGCACAGGAGAGCAGTTCCATCCATCTTCGAGTTAGGGGTGTCTGGCACCCTGCCCGCCCCAGGCTCCAGCCCACATGGACACAGGGGTAAGAGGTTGGAGGTGGGGAATAGGTGGAGGAGTGGAGTAGGACAACACAGGGAGCAACACAGGGAGCAACACAGGGAGCCCGGTGACGGCACGGGAACGAGGGGCTGATGCTGAGGAGCCTGGGAAGACCCTGCTAGGCAGTACTAATGAGCACCCCCTTGCATCTGTTGCCCTGAGCCCAGATACGTAGAGCCCCAGCCACAGGTCCACGTCTGTGCCAGAGCTGTCGAGCCAGGGCCTCACTGTGCCCACTATCAGACTGAGGAAAGACCCACTTCTCTTCAGATGGAGGCTCCAGCGGAGGCACGCGTATCCTTAGCCTTCACTGACTTTCCCTGAAGGACACGGTTTCAGCCTTAAGACACACATCCCCAAAACACACCTCCATAGGGTGCATGTCCAGAATTCTGTGATTCCTGTGCATTTCCCTGGCCAGTTCGCAGCTCCATGAGGCTGGAGGAAAGACAAAGTAGAAACAGTTCTGGCGAGGAAGGCGGCCATCCTGGAGCGACTTCAGATTTCACTGCAGGACCAGTACGAAGCCTGCCAAGTCCGTGACGCTGCAGGGAGTGTAATCCCTCCAGTCCTGGATGCCGGCAGCCCTGCGTGTCCCTCAGACGTGCTTGCGCTGACCTACTTTCCTCCACACTCATCCCTGACTTCACTCCCTGACCAGGGGCAGGGAAGCTGCGACCTTGCTATCACTCTCAGCCGCAGGGCTGCTCAATATGGGGAGTGAGGCTGCATGGGGCCGACAGTGAGCCAGCCCCTGGGATCCCTGACGCACCTCTGGCTGATCTGGCCACAGACCCCCCTCTTGTCCCGCACACACACATTAGTCACCAGGCCTGGGGTGAGAGCAGCTCTGTGTGGTGTCACAGGCCAGGGGGTTAAGGGGTGAAGAAGTAAGGTGTCCATGAGGTTGGGCACAGCACCAGACATAAACATGGGGGCGGTCAGGGCTGCAACTGGGTTGGGGGACCTCTTTGGGGCACATAGAGGCTGGCTAGGAAGTGGGGTTGGCCCTGCAAGTCCTGCATTGAGGGGGGCATTATGGCCTCCCAGGAAGTGTCAGCTGAGGACCCCTCACATATAGTAGGAGGTCACTTCATCCAGACCACCACTTGCCTCTCCTTCCGCTCTGAAATGACTCAGAAAGAAAAGGCAGATTCTGAGATGGCAGAACCTGACCCACAGTCACCCACGTGGTGCTGGGATGAAAACGGGGCCAGCCTGGTCAGGAATGTTGAAAATGCTGGCACTAGGCCCCTTCCTGGCTGGGCCCTGGGGAGCTCCCAACACCCAATCTCCATGGCACCAGGGAAACAGGACCCAAACACGCGGTTCCCATCAGCTGCTAAGGACTTGGAACACAGCAGCCCCTGCAGAGACTGCCTGGAACTGCAGGCCCGCAACGCCATATCCTGGCCTGAGGAACAGGAGCAGGAGCTCATAGAGACCTGCCCACCACTCAGAAGCACCTGTCTGCTCCTCCCAACAGCTCAGGGGCACTGAGCGAGACACTGGGGCCAAGGTCACATGCAGACAGGGCAAGTGTGTGCACCCCACACAGATGACAAGCAACCTTATGAAGTCAGCTTGTCTGTGCAGGTTTCTAACTTGGTAATGAGGCACATGGCCAAGCTAGCAGACCAAACCTGTGTGGCTGCGTACTATGAATGTCACGTGAGTAATCACCATAGAAATAGCAGCCCCAGCGAGCAGTCTGCTGAGGGTGGTCCCGAATGCCATCCTGTTTCTAGGCAAGGTGTTCAGTTGTGGTGCTGTCCCAGGCCTACCCCAACCACAGCCAACTGTAGTCATCAGAATGCCGGATGGCCAGGTGGTGACCCGTGGTGTGGGCATGGGCTGCCTAGAAGTCCCTCTGATGAGAAAAGCGAAGCTGAGCCACCGTTGTGGCAGCATGAACTCTGCTCTGGAACATAGCCAAGTGGCTGCCCTATCAGAGCTGTGGCTTCTCAGTTTGAAAAGGGGGCCATGTGGCAATGGCACACAGTGTGGGTGAGGGGTCCTGGTTCTAACAGAGGAGCCTCATGCACCAAGCTTAACTGCCTAAGCTCAGTAAGAAATGACACTACACAAAAGTCACATGGAACTGTGGGCTCACCTGTCCCCAGAGGACGGAGGATAGGTATTGCATCTGTGGAGGATGTAATTCATGGGGTATTGTGGACATGTGTTTTAAAGGAACCATACAGAAAAGCCAAAGTGAGATTGGCTTTTCTGCAAATGACACCAAGAAGCTGTGCCACTCATTTCACGACGAAGATCTGTCTCACGTGTTGGGTGCTGGAATCGTGTCCTGGGCATGGGAGTCAGAAGTAACTACGGTTACAGAGCTATTGCAGAAGCAGGCCCACAGACCTAGAGAATAAGGTGAAGTACTCCGTGCTGTGGCCCCTCTTGACCCTGAGTCCTCGGCACCACAACTGCCTGGTGCACGCAGCCCAAAATGCACCTATAGGGCTGGCTCACCACTGCGGCCAAGAAGCGAATCATCCACCTCACTCTCCACCACAATAAAAGGTCTGGACAGATTTAGTATGTGAAGAAAAAGGGAAACTGTAAACGTGCTACAAAAAATGAAGTCACAAAACACAAAGAAAACAAGTTTTACTACATAGAAATTTAAAACATGTGCAGGGAAAAAACTGAAAGAACAAATTCAAAATGAACTACCAAGGGGGGAAACATCTCCAATACTAAAGCAGGTCACCTTCCTATACAGATTTTGCAAAAGCAATAAAAGACTGACAGACAGTGAGCAGCTGGTATGGTAGTTAGAGCACTGAATTCCCATATGGCCGACCCCAGTTCAGGTCCCGAACCCAACAGCTAGAAAATCATGCCGGGCACATGAGGTTGCATGCCCAAGATCCCAAGAGAACAGAGAAAGGACTAAAATGTGGTTCACGCCCCCCCAGGGTAGGAAGGGTATTATTTCTCACTTTCCCCCTTTGTTTCTCTCTCCAGTGAGTGCATATGCTCTATGGAAAAAAACAAAAACAAAAACAAAAAACACCCAAGACTGATAAAAGAAAAACTGGAAAAGGACACAGACAGACACATTACAGAGAACCAAGGACTAACTGAGCCTCCTTGGTTGGTGAAGAACCACATGTTTTATGACAGGCCCAGTGTCCACCAGGCACACCGGTCTGTGGCATAAATCAGACAGAAGGATATCGGTGGGCACTGACTGGCAGCTCCCACAGGGTGGCATACATAGAAGTGATTTAGCACTATTTACTGACCTCTAAACATTCATATATTTGACTCAGCAATTCTGCTACCAGGTATTTTATTTTGTTTTTAAAGAGAGATTTTTGCTACAGGGTGCAAGCACTCACTAGAGAGACAGAGAGACAGAAAACAAGAAATCACCCCCTAGGGTGGATGGCCATGCTGCAATCCCTTCTCCTCCATTCTTCTTTCAGGATTTTGGGCACGCAAAGAACATGTGCCCCACGTGAGTTTGAGGCTAGCAGGTATGGGACTCAAACCACTGTTGACGACATGGGGAGTCCAGTGACGTAACCATTGCGCCATCTGCTGCTCCTTGCCACCAAGTTTTATGTACATGCACTCATATTCACAAAGACTTGTCTCAAGGACGTTCCCTTCAGTACCATCTCATCATACAAAACCTCAGCCCTGAGGAACAGCATGGAGTGAGGTGTTCCCAGAATGGAACCCAGTGAGGCTCAGTCCCCAGACCAGCACAGAGATGAGGTGTCCCCAGAATAGAGCCCAGTGAGACTCAGTCCTCAAAATGGAGTCCAATGGAGCTCAGTAACCCATAACAGCATGGAGTGAGGTGTTCCCAGAATGGAACCCAGTGAGGCTCAGTCCCCAGACCAGCACAGAGATGAGGTGTCCCCAGAATAGAGCCCAGTGAGACTCAGTCCTCAAAATGGAGTCCAATGGAGCTCAGTAACCCGTAACAGCATGGAGTGAGGTGTCCCTAGAATGGAAGTCAGTGAGGCTCAGTCCCCAGAATGGAGTCCAATGGAGCTCAGTACCTCAGAACAGCATGGAGAGAGGTATCCCCAGAATGGAGTTCAATGAGGTAACAACTGGTTTGTGCACACCTATATGGGGAAAAGACTAAGGGGTCCACAGTAGGGAGCTGGCACCAATGATTGCTGTGTTTGAGCTTTCTAGAATCATGTGCTGTTTTTTCTGATTTATTAACCAGATACAATGCCATGGCATGAGCTCAACAAAGCACAGCTTTCTCTTGAGTCACAGGTGAGCTCTCTCAGCAGACAGAACACCCCAGTACAGAGGTCATGAACAGAGAAGCACAGAGCACTCAGCCAACCCGGCCACTGTCCTGGCAGCATCTGAGATCCTGGCCACCTCCAGTAGCACAGAGTGACTTCTGTCCTGCCTGTATGCCAACCAGGCTTCTCCGGGTTGTCCTCAGAAAAGATTCCATGTGAGTCATAGAAAAGGGACAGTCCTACCTAGGGTCCCTGTGCCCACTTTTGCTAGTTGAGAACGGAGGTGCCAAGTAAGCACCTAACGTGCTGCACAGCCATAGGTCTGAGGACAGGACTGAGCACAGCTCACACCCACCCTGATGCCATGCCAACCGGCAGCTCCTGACCTGCAGCCTGCACTGACCCCCAGGGGACATGGCCAGGAAGGGAAGGAGAAGCCTGGAAGCAGGTGAGTACTCGCAGTCACCCCTCGAGCACTTGCTCCTCGAGCTCAGGAGGAGGCACTGGGAACCTAAGTCTCAGGACAGCAGCCTGCAGTCGCCAACGCACTATGCCACCTTCCCCACTCGCAAGCTCTGTTTGTGACTCTGGGATGCCCGCCAGTCCAGCAGCCCACGAGGAAGGATGGTAAGTGGCCCAGCAGGAGATGGGCACCACTGCACAGCAGGAACGTGCTAAGAACCTTAACAGCACCCAGTCACTGAGTCCAAAGTGTCAAGTTTGGAAACAGCAATCCACATGCTCAGATGATTATCTCCAAGCCCACCATCTCTAGGCAGGAGGGGTTTGAAGCCCAAGATAGATGGCTGAACAGCAGCACCCCAAACAAGGATGGAACACCCAAAAGAGCTACCTCCCTTGGGAGGACAATTTGGAAGTAGCCTGGGACAGAACCACAGGGAGAGAACGTTCTGGGGCAAGCCTGCTGATAATGCCGGAGAACCTGAGGGCCCCTCAAGGCCAGAGGTTTCAGAACGTAACTCCAGGACCAACTGAACACCATACCTAGCAGCAGGCAGCCCTGCCTCCTCCCTCCCAGCCATCACAGGAAGGAGCAGGGATGTGAGTCTCATGGGAGACCCACAGGGTAAGCCTGAGATAGCGGCCCGTGACCTCAACTGCTTGGCAAGAAAATCCAGGCTAGGTAAGACTCAGGCACATGGGGTCTGCGATAACCACAGGCAGCCAGTGGATCCTGTCTGAACCAAGAGCACAAGTACATTTCAAGGACCTGCAGACCAAGGTGCTGGCCGCCTCCTGAATGGGAAAGATGGTACCATGGGCTCCAAACCAGGTGAGTGACTAGCAGGGGGTATGTCTGGGTGAGAATCATGTACAAGATAACACACACACATGTGTACGCGTGTTTGCTTCTGGAGCCAGGACATGGGCTCCTACTCTCCAGGGCTGCTTATTTGTCTGTGCTATAGTGGGCATACCCCATGTTTTCAGTTATGAAATGTTCAGTGTTTTGTTTCTATGGGGGCAGGGGAGTTGGGAGGGAGGTGTTTTCAGACTGGGTCTCACTCTTGTGCTCTTCTGTCACAGCCTCCCAGCTGCCAAGATCAAGGGCGTGAGCTCCTGCACCTGGCCTGTCCAGGCTGGCCTGGGAACTGAACCTAGACTCCCACGTGGCCCTAGCTGTATGTGGCAACACCTGGCCGACAATGCCACTGCAGCTAAACCAAAATGCTCCTTCTTACAAATGCAGTTTTTGGTGAGGGTGGTTTCGCATAGTCAGGTCTTTGCCACGGGCATGGCAGTGAGGGAAGGCGCAGCTGGGCAGTATGTGTGGAGGACCCAGCTGGCATGCCACACTGCTGGTGCAGCACCTGCCGGGACTCAGGCAGGACCAGGTGAGGGCACATCATAGCCCAGACTCCTGAAGTCAGCCTTTACTCCCTGCCCACCTCCCCACCCCTCCCCTGTGCATGCAGCCATCCCACCTCTGTGAGATGCTGGCCACCCCATCAGGCTGGGCTCCTGGCGCCCAGGATGGTACCTAGATGTGGTCTCCTCGTGAGCTGAGTGAGCCTGCTGCATATTCTACTACTGTACATTTAGGCATTGTTAAGACAACTTGAATGCAACAAAGGCCTGGCTGGTAGGGAGCATGCTCCAAGTCGCTGCCCCTGCTGTGGGACAGTGAAGAGGTGGGGTCACTGTGATTCTCACAGGCACCATACTGCCTTGTCACCTCTGTACCTAAGTTTCCCCAAAATGGACTAATTAATTCCCAGAGCCCAAGAGGATCTTACAGATAAAGGAACTTATTATGGAATGTCTCTTGCTGTCACCAGGAACAGAAGACAGGACAGGACAGAACTCAGCAAGTTGGCTCCTGACCACTGTTGAGCTGAGATGGAGGAGATAACTGAGCACACAGCCTGAGACAAACCCTCAGTACCTTGTGACTCTACATGGGCAGGCCCAAGAGCTGCCACTGAGCAGGCCACTCGGAAACACCCACCAGGCCTGCCAATCCCTTCTCCACAATGCACCCTCCCAGCAGGTCAGGCTTGAAAGCAGCAGACACAGGCTCCCACGGCTACTGGCCAGTGGAGAAGCATCTCACAACGGGCTCAGTGGGGCCTACATCCTCCCACCAGCACACATACGACGGCCACCACACAGAGCTATGAGCATGACGAGGGTGTCACCCGTCTTGCTCCCCAAGCAGTGACCCATGGCTCAGTCCTGTTCTTGCTGTACCATGTGAGAAGGCAGGTAAGCAATGAGCATGTGCTGCCTGGCCTGTGTAGAAGTCCCTGACTACACAACTGTAGAGGGACCACCAGCAGTTAGCGTAATGGCTATGTCGCTGTACTCCTTCCCATGTAGTCTACCGCAGTTCAAGCCCCGGACCCGGTGGCTTAAATTCACACTGGGCACGTGTGCGTGCCTGCCCAAGATCCCGAGAGAAGAATGGAGGAGAAGGGATTGTGGCGCAGCCATCCACCCTGGGGGGTGATTTCTCACTTTCTGTCTCTCTGTCTCTGTCTGTCTGTCTGGCAAGCACAACATGCCCTATAGTGGGGGGAAAAAAAAAAAAACAACCTTTACAACTGTAGAAAGGGTCTCTTAAGGGTTGTTTTTATAAAAACCCCAAAAGACAGGCTTCTAAACCCCCTCAGACCCTTATGTGTCAGAAGCTCAGGTTTGTGAGACTCCTGGCATCCACCCGCCTCTAGTGGAGCCTGTCCTTCCAAACCTGGGCCAACCCAGGAAGAGTGCCATAGATTTGCTGCCCCCTGTTGGACACATCAGCAGTACAGTGCCAAGGAACTCATAGGAGAGACCACCCAGGCAGAGAGGGTGCACAGAACTCCCACTAGCTTGGGGGTAGATGGGAGAGATAATGGTCTAGTTGGCAGTCACCTGGGCAACCTGGAGAGCCAGACCTGTCCTCTGCCAGGTCTATCCATCCTGCCTATAGCTCTGCATTGCATGCCAGGTGCCTATTTGAGAAGAGAGCAGACTTACATCCTACACATCCCTGCTATGAGAGAATGAAGAACCAGAAACAGAATTCTACAGTGTGCCCTCGGACCAGCTCCTCCTGATGGCACAGTGCCAAGGGACACAGTCACCAACAGCATCACAGCTGTTGGCTGGGCCACCAGACATGTACTCAGGCTCACCATAACAGCCTGAGCTAGTCACAAGGTAGGGAGGTACCTGGAATGGGGGAAGCAAGAGTCAGGGTGTTCACTCTGGATCCTCCACAAGCTCAAGGCCCCCGCAGAGCAAACAGAGAAGCTGGAAGCTGCTTCAGTTGGGCAAAACCGGATTCTGCAGCTGATGGGGGCTGTCTTTGCAGGGGTGAAGGGGCAGCTCTAGGCCAGCCTTCTTCTATACCCACAATTCCTTTCCTCCCCAGCAGTGGGCAAAGCCACAACACTTCACGGCCTCATGGCCCATGGCTGCAAGATGCACAACCTCTGGTCATGAGAAAGAGCAAGCCCAAGGAGACAGCAAAGGGCTGGAACAGATGTGGCTTCAGGGCTGTTGGCTCCCAAGACTCTGGCAAAAGCAGAGGAGACACCACCAGCAAAGCACCCCCAGGGACCCACAGACCCACAGCTTGCAGGGCTGCAGGATGCAGAAGGGTACAGAAGGGTGCAGAAAGATGCAGAGGTGCACTTGGGGCTGGCAGGGGCCTGCATGTGCATAGGGGAAGCCATGCAGCAGGCATCTGTCTACTGGTGATGGGCCACAGCCTCCTCAATGCTATTTCTTCTGACTCAGCCCAGGGCGAGAAGAATATGGCATTAATCCAGACAGACAGGCACCCACAGACAGCCCCACCTTCACAGCGACATCACTGGCCCGTGTAGCACAAGCCTCGGTTCCACCAGGGCCCTAGACAACCAGGAGCCCTGAACAATGTTGGAGAACAGGCAGGGGCAGGGTGGGGAGAGGCTGAGACAGAAGAATCCAGCAGAGACCTAGGGCACTTAGACACTTCCCTAGCAGCAAGAAAGGGCCTTGGGCCCCAGATCAAGGCAAGCACCACCCCCCAATACCTGTGGGACTGCCCACCTGGTGTCTGCCCCTATGGGGTTGTGCACCATGCGCTCTGGTTCTTCAGACCAAGGGGCAGAGGAAGCCAAGCCTGTTCCCTCCACATGGACCCTCCAGGAGGCCTCAGGGTCACTTGTATCCAGCCCAAAACCACAGCAGTTGGGCTGGGGACACAGAGATGCCAGGCCAGGACCACAGCCTGTGCCACTCCCAGGATGGAGTCTGTGCTAAGGTACAAGGTGATGGGCCACAGAGATACCCACATGGCAAAGTACAGCCCCAGAGGGTGGTGCCTCAGGGACCACTCTCAGAGGACTGCACTGCAATTCAGATCACCTGCTACTGAGCCTTCCCAGGGCCATGGAGGCAGGAATCATAGCCACAGCGAGCGCAGGGCCATGGGTTCTTCTTTACGCCTAAAAACCAGCACTGGCTCTGACTCTGGGCTAGGGATGGGGATCACCGGGACCCTCTACAACAGGAAGGAGTACATGGCCCAGGTGGATGAGGCCACACATTGTGCTCTCTGGGGCCACTGGTCTGGTCACCTCACAGGGTCCTCCCTAGAGAGAAACAAGGAAGGGGCATTTGTTAAAGATACCTAGATCTTTCTAGATGCAGCTAGTCCTGAGCAATTAAGAGGTAGGTCTGTGACCACTTTGTGAACAAGGGGACTGAGATTTGGAGAGTCCCACTACTTATGAACAAGGAACTGGGACCAGTCCAACTTCTAGGCAACCAAAGCCCACCTACACACAGCCTAAATCATTTGACAGGACGCAGTGATACCAAGTGATACCAGGCACCGCTGTCAGGAGTCCACAGCTGTTAACTCCTCTTAACCTTAGACCTGCATAACTTAGGGGTTAAAAATCTCCTTTGTGTTGTGGGTTTCTGGGGCCAGCAGGTGGCATGGTGGTTAAGGGCACTGGAATCCCACGTGGCGAAATTGCAGTTCAAGTTTTGGACCTGGCGGCTTGCTTTCTCACTTTCTTTTACTTTCTCTCTCTCTCTCTCTCTCTCTCTCTCTCTCTTGCTTACTCACTCTGTTCCTCTCTGGTCAAAATTAAAAATAAATAAAGTTAAATAAAATAATTCTTTTAAAAAAATGAACCTCCTTTGCACAAGCAAAGCTAGGCTGTGTGACAAATGCTGGTAGAAGTGCTGGTTGGCACAAGCAGAGGCTGGACGCAGTGTCTACAGCCCAGCCTAGAGCACCTGGGTGGAGGCCCAGCCTCTTCTGAGGACCCCTAGCCCTGCCAACTGTGAGGACATCTGTTCAACCTTCATATGCAATGCTGGTGCTGTGAACTGGGCATCTACAACACAGTCCTTCCCAGCCCACGGTTTACAGGTCAGACCTCGCAGGTCATCCTCCTTTGTGCTCCCCTTTCTTGGCTGAGAGGACATTTACACCCTGGGAAGTGAGAGCCAATGATACCTTGGTTAGAGCAGCCTAGGAAGCTCAGAAACTGTGCAGATCAAGGCTACAAAGAGCTGTCATGCTGCCTTGAGCATCAGACATGGTGGCCAGGCTGCACACTGCAGCAGCTATAAGAACCCCAAGCAAGAGACAGGAGGGAACAGTCGTGCCAGCCTAGACAGCACTGAGAAGATCTGCTGTCCTCCCGGAGCTCTAAAGCAGGATCCTCAGGGTCCCCAGAGGTTGTCTGCAGGTGTGTGGGGTTCCCATAGCCTAAGTGTACCCAGTAACCAAGATAGGTACGACAGGGAGGGAAGGGTGCCTGGGGTGATAGAAGTGGGCAGCTATCCCTGCAGCCATGCCCAGGGAGGCCCCACTGTCACTCCCAGTCTCATAGTAAACCATGGCTCCATCCTGCTGCTTCACCCTGTCTGAGGGGACAAGACGTGTGGTTCTCACTGCCAAGTGCCAGCCTTCGTAGCTGGAGCAGCCAGGGCCATTCACAGACACCAGCTCACCCAGCAAAGAGGAACCTGGTCGTGGGGAGCTGGGTTTTACAGAGCAAGCAGCCAGTGGGGAATGAGCACTCAGCGCAGACACAGGACAAGGCAGCGCTCTGACTGCTGTTAGGGCACTAGCAGATGCTTATCTCGCTGTCCCCTGGGTCCTTGGAGATCTATCCCAGGCAGGCTAGAAAGACCCTGGGACTGGCTGGGCATTTGCCACCTCGGCCACAGGATGGACATCTGTGAACAGGAACCCACATTCTCGCTGAGTCCTGATCTGGGCCAACAGTTCAGAATGACAGACTGACAGACTGAGAGACTGCCATCACGGCCACAGGCTGAGAACCATGTGCTCAGGAGCAGACAGGGGGACACCAAGTGGCCAAGAGCCCAGTGCCAAATGACTGAGCTCTGATGGGGCTGGGTGAGCCTGAACTGTGCCAATCTCAGAGCTGCGTTTCCTTCAGCTGCTCAGCCTCAAATTGCAATGCCCACTTGGAAGGACCCTGGTGAGAAACAAACGAGAAGGGGGAGCCTATGAGTAGGGGGGAGCCTATGAGGGCATCCTCCAATACCCTCCTACACCAACATGAGGGGGCGAGGGGTGGGCAAGCAGCTCCTCCTTGTGGGGCCAGAGACCTGGGGTACCTTCCCAGGTACGTGTACCCAACAGGCAGGACAGTGTGGAAGGGAGGAGAGAAGGAAGGCTGAGAAAGTAACATGCAAGAGGGGCAGGAATCATGGAGATCTCATTAAGAAAATCGTAAAGACTCATTATAAACCCAGAGAGAACACAAAGCTGGCCTTGTGCAGAGGGTCCCAAACAGAAGTAACTTCCTGTTAATTTATTAAACAATAAAGCAAGTTTCAAAACAGGAGGCAAGGAGGACTTTAGAAGCAGTGTTGTTACAGGGCCAGCAGGTGGCGTGGTGGTTAGGGACATTGGACTCCCACATGACCAACCATGGTTCGAGTACCAGACATGACGGCTTGCTCTCTCACCCTCCCCCTGCCACCCCATCCCTCTCTGGTCAAATTAAAATAAACAAATAAAGTTAAATAAAATAATTTAAAGAAAAAAGTCCTTAAAAAAAAGAAAGAAAGAAAGAAAGAAACAGTGTTGTTACCACCCACCGGCTCCCCCAGAGAATTAGAAGGAAACCTGCTGGAAAAACCTAACCACAAGATGGACCAGGAGAACCATCAGTACCAGAGAACGTCCTTTGCAGTACTTTTTAAAACTCTTGAGAGTGACTTATATGAAGTAATACAGAGCTAACTCTGTAAGATTAGATCACTCATTCAAGTTTAAGAAAGTGACCAAAACACCTCAGGGAGAGACTCTGTGAACCTCAGGGAGAAACCAGGTTCCTGTGGCTCTGCCCTGTGGGGCCCACACTGCTGCCCACATGCCCCCACCCCCAGATCCCTGGTAGCAGCAATCCTGTGTCAGGAAGGTGCTGGGGCAAGACGCCACTCAGAGGCAAAACAGAAGCTGCAACCTACTCTGGGAAACTATCCTGATAAACAGCCAGTGAGTGGGAGGGATCCCATGCCCAGAGGGGGCAGGGAGGACAAGGAAAGAGAAGACTCCACAATGAGACTGTGAGACCATGAAAACCTGCAGCAGCAAGACAGCCCATGTGACCCACAGAAAGCAACCGATATAACTGCAACCCCCACTGAAGAGCTGTTCACAAACTGCAGATGAAAACCTGGAAAAATTATAGAAGACTCAGAAGCTGCTTAGTTACTTGACAAGAAAATGATTTAAGAATAGGATCTAGGTGCTTCAATGAAGTATCATGAGATCATGAAGAAAGTGTTAAAGTAGAAGACAAGGGGCCAGCAGGTGGTATAGTGGTTAAGGTACTGGACTCCCACATGGCTGACTACAGTGTAAGTCCCAGACCCAGAGGTCTGAAACTCACGCCAGGCACATGTACATGAATGCCCAAAATCCTGAGAAGAGAATGGAGGAGCAGAGACTGCAGCATGGCCACCACCACTCCTTCCTCCCCCCCACCCCAGAGGGTTGATTTCCCACTTCTGTCTCTGTCTGTCTCTTCGGTGAGCACATGCACCCTATAGCAAAAACAAGTCTCTCCTGAAAAGAAAAAAAAGTAGAAGACAAAAGGACAGCTACCTACAACTTTAAAGGTGAAAGTGCATAGTAGGATTGAAATAATGTAAGGAAATAAACACAGGAGTATAGCACAGGGGCCTCACACTTGAATGTGCCCCACAAATGCACATGCTGAAATGGGTTGCACTGTGGCATTATTAGGTGCAGACTTCAACTGATTAGTGTCAAAAGGCAGGGCCTTTGGGGCATGATTTGGCTTCAGGTCTGTAAGGAGAGGGAGAGAGGCAGAGACAGCTCAACTCCAGCTCCTGCCACAGGATCCCTATGCAGCCGTAGGATCCCCCCTCCAAGACTTGCATTAGGTGTAGCCCCTAACTTTGGACCTCCAAAACTGTGAGCTAAATAAACCATGCTCTTAAATTGCACAGTCAGGCATTTTCTGTGATTAGCAACAGGGCTCTGCCCAGAGCAGTAGCACTGAAAAAGGCCAACAGTCCAACCCTGGGAAGTCTAGGGGAGAGCCTCAGGGCCTGGCTACTACTGGTAGTTTTTTAAATTTGTTTGTCTTTTAAGAGAGATTTTTTGACATAGGGCGTGTGTACTTGCCGGAGAGATAAAGAAACAGAAAGTGAGAAATCATCCCCCAGGGGGATAGCCACAACACAATCCCTTTCCACCATTCTCTTCTCTGGAGTTTGGGCACACACACAGATATGTCCAGTGTGAGTTTTAAGCTGCCGGGTCCAGAGTCGATTACGTGGGAGTCCAGCAATGTAACATTACGTCATCTGCTGGTCCTGCTGCTGGTAGTTTTAAGTGCTAAACTGCACTTGCAGCAAAAGAAATCATTAGTATCTACCATCTGTCCCTCCCCAGAAAGTGGCAGGTGGGAGTGGAGCCCCTCAGGTCACCTCCTACTCCTGGGTACTCCCATAGACCAAGGCAGTGCTCTACCCGAAAGGGCCCCCAGCTCAAAGATAGAGCTTGGGCTGAGAATGTTGGCTGGGTCAGTGAACATGTGAAGGTCCCAGAATAACAGTCAGCAAACCAAAACCACGGGCCACGCCCCAGGAGCACTGACCTGCTTCCACACTGGAGACGCACAGGGAAACGGGGAGAGCTGTGCAGCACCATGAACCTCATTTGCACCCATTTCTACAACTAGACTGCGACGAGACCACCATGAAAGCACGAGTGCTGTGTGTTCACTTGACATTAAGAAATTACAACATTCATTTATCTGGGGTAACAGTGGTGTTGCAGGTATGTTTATGGTCACTTTTTTCCCCAGGGTTCCCACCACGCAACATGCACTCACTGGAGAGAGACAGACAGTGAGAGTGAGAAATCATCCCCGGGATGGCCATACCACAGTCCCTTTTCCCCCATCCTCCCCTCAGCATTTTAGGTGCACACATACATGTGCCCAGTGTGATTCTCAAACGGTCAGGTCCGGGAATCAAACTGCGGTCAGCCATGTGGGAGTTTAGCACCTTCCCCACCACACCACCTGCAGGTCCCTGTGGTTACTTTTGTTTGTTTGTTTGTTTTCCTTTTTTTTTTTTGGAGAAGTTTTCACTATAGGGCGCGTGCACTCGCCAGACAGAGAGAGACATAGAGACAGAAAGCGAGAAATCACTCCCCAGGGGGGATGGTCACTCCGCTATCCTTTTTCCTCCATTCTCCTCTCAGGATCTTGGGCACGCACGCACACGCGCCCAGCGTGAGTTCTAAGCCACCGGGTCCAGGACGCAAACCGTGGTCGACTACGTGGGAGTCCAGCAACATAGCCATTACGCTAACTGCTGGTACCCCCTGTGGTTACTCTTTTAAGGCCCCTGAGATGTGAAGCCCCTTCCAGCACTGAGGAAGCAGAACATACATACAGCCTGCTCTGCTGTCTGGAATGTGAACTTTGGTGCCAGGCATCTGGAACAGCTCAAGATATCAGACTTACGTCTTTCAGACATATACATTCTTTCTTTATCTTAGGTTGGTCCTATGACCCTAACATTCTTTTCCTACATCAACAAAAACTTCTCTTTAAACAATTTTAAATGCCTTGTAGTAATTTACAGCTTTTAGCCTTTATAAACTGCTGTCTTCCCTTGAGTCCCCCTGGACACTTATCTCTAAATCTGTTTTCCAGACGGTGATTCCTAAGCCCCCATATAGAGTTTTCTGTTCTTTATGTACCCAGACCTTGAAACTCATCGATGGAAACATATATTAAGGACTTCACAAACAAAATGCTATGAAGTCTGGTACCTGCTCCATAATCAATCCGATGTGTTGAAGGCAGTGTGGGGTTTCTTTATCCTCTCTAGTTTAGTACCTCTATACATTTTTTCCATAGAAATCAAATCCTTACCAACCACACAGGTCACCCAGAGGCAGGGGAGTGACCACTGAGGTGCCTCAGCCCACCTCCCCCTCCTCACCTCTCCGGATGGATGCCAGGCTCCTCTCATCCAGCTCCAGCCTCTGAACCAAGGCGCCAGGGTCTATCTTGGTCCCGGCAAAGATGTCGGTGCCAACAAAATTCCAATCCTAGTGTGCCCAAGAATGAGGAAAGAAAGAAGACAACATGAAACGTGCTCTGTGGTTTCAGAGGGAACCGTGAGGCCAGTCAGTGGCAGGGAGACGACATGCAAGGACAAGGATCTCTTGGTTTCTCTAGGACCTGAGGAAAGTCCCTTACCTGCCAGGGCTCAGGGCAACCCCACAGTTACCAGGCCAACCTCAGGTTTCCTGCATCAAGATCTGCAAAGATCATGAACTCAACACTTGGCAGGCACTAGACTCTCTCCCCAGCCCTTTCATCCTAATCTTACTACATTTCTCCCTAACTCATAACCGTTGTTTCATCTCCACAAACTCTTTC
>NW_006206889.1:835227-837078 GCF_000334495.1 Tupaia belangeri chinensis
CTCTTTCCCAAGTCTGTCTGCAACCAACACTCACCCCTACAACCAAGATTTCAGGGGCCATAACGGGGGTGCAGCAGTAACACGGCATTCTGTGAGATTGACCCACATCAGAAGGTTCTTGGTTCAAATCCAGAGACCTCCTGCAATGCTCCAGGCACACAGCTGCCCATCATCCAGGGCTGGCTGGGGATGGCCAGGGCAAGGCCTAGGGGCGGAGCAAGGCTGAGAGCTCACAGGCAAAGAGGAGACACAGGGAGCCAAAGGCTGATACTGGCCATCCAGGACCATATCTCTACGTTGTGTGCCAAATAAAACTGCTTTTCATCACACTCAGAGCACCCTTACAGGGGCATTCTCTAGCCCACTAAGCAGTTTGGGAGCTTGATAGAAAAAACACTGATATTTTGGAGCCCACAGGTAAGTAGAATGGTGGTAAAGGTGCTGGATTCTCACATAGCCGACCACAGTTCGAGTCCCAGACCTGGTAGCTTGTTTCCCCACTTTCCCTTTCTCTCTCTCTGGTCAAATTTTAAAAATGATAATAACAACAACAAATGGAAATAAATAAATCTTTAAAAAGAAAAGAAAAAAATGCTGAGGTTTCATTTTGCATTGTTTAAACTTCTTTTGAGGATTACAATGCCATTCAGAAATCCTGTGTGACTGTCTGCTTCAGGTTAAAGTTCAGCGACTACACTTTCCACACAGAAGTTCCATTTGCTGCTTTTTTCTCCAAAACGCCCAGTCTTGTGAAGGGTTTTTTGTGCCCCCCTCTTTTTTGACCCCTTAGTGTCTAATACTGTTAGACATTTGCTTTCTGGTCTATATCGGAGCATTTTTTTCCCCCTGATTTCATAGCAGTCTAATTTTGATGTGTATTCCTTCTGCTGTTCCCATTCACAGTGGATTGTTTCCTTAAAATTCTGGATATAATCTCATATTCAGCAGATGGTACTGGCTGTTAGAATCATATTGAGTCTTGCCAGCACAACGTTAAAAGCCAGGTTATTGGAACCAGCACATAGCAGAGTGGTTAAGGCACTGTACTCCCACATAGTCAACTATGGTTCAAGTCCCAGACCTGGTGGCTTGCTTTCTCACTTTCTCTGTCTCTCTCTGGTAAGCATGTGAGCCCTAAAGCAAATTAAAAAATAATAATTAATAAAATTTCAAAAAAAAAGCCAGGGCTATGGGAAAGGAAGGGAGGGTACAAAGAACCCTCTCCCCAGCAAATGACCATTGCCTGGAGAAAATTACAAATCTCATTTGGAACAGCTACCCCCTTCCCCCAGCTCCTAGCCTAGGGCTACAGCTCCATTCAGGAAGGGGAGAGGCAGGCTGTCAGCACCCTTCCCACCCTGGTACCACCTCGCACAGGCTGAGGCTCTACTCCTAGCAGGTGAGGCCACAACTCTACCACAGGGCAGAAGCTCTACCCTACCCCCCCTCAATTCAGGAGAGGTTAGGAAGAGTGCCCTCCTCACAACTGCCCCCGGGGAAGAGGGGTGTCATCTGAGAGAAGCTGAAGCTGTTCCACTCCTATCTTTGGATCCTGGCGAAGAGTTCCACAGCTATATCTAAGGGATGTGGCAGCGCCGGTGCCTGAAAGTGTTGCTAAAGAGAAAGGAGAGCCAGGTATTGAATGGGCTCAGGGTCAGGGTACTAGTGGCAAAAGCAGAGCTAGCTGAGGTGAGACTAAGAGTACAGAGCCTTCCTGGGTCATGGGTAAGCCAGAGGTCCATCTGCACTCCATAGGAGCAACTAGAGCAGGGAAGCACAAAGCATAGCAGCCCCAGCAAGCATCACATTGGGTGGAGCCCCAGGCCCAGGGCTCAAGCACAACTGCTAAAG
>NW_006206889.1:837499-844450 GCF_000334495.1 Tupaia belangeri chinensis
CTGCTGAACAGTAAGATGCTGAGCCCAGGAGCAAATCCCAGGAGGTGTGGTACCTGGGCAGTTCAGGAGTTGCATCCAAGCCAAAGGCCACACCCTCTCAGAAGTGAGCAGAGTGAGAGTCCAAAGGGTAACCACCCTGAACTGGGTCAGCAGCCTCAAGTCACACTGGTACCCAATGGTAAATCCAGTGCCCTATGTAGTTAGAAACTGTCTTAAGCCACTAACTGACAAGCTGGGGAGAATCAGGCAATTCCTCACAAAGCTAAAGAGTTACTGGCCCAGCCTCGTACTGTACAATGCTACTCTCCCCCTCTGCAGGCTGAGGCCATGTGCTGCCTGCATCTGTATAGCATTCTGCCCACCCTAAAAGGGTGGCTAAGGCAGGAAGGTTGCAACAGAAAAGCTAACCAGTTATCCTATGACCCAGTAATTCCAGTCCATAGGTCCATAGAAAAAGCTGTACACAGATGTTCACAGCTGTATCATTCATGACAGTCAGAAAGTAGAAACAATCAAAATATCCATCAATTTATGAATGTATACACAGCATGGTGGGGGTATGGCCTAGACACTCAATCGGGCATTATGCAGCCACAAAGAGAACGAATAAATTAATAGTGAACCTCAGAAACATGCTAAGTAGAAGCAGGCAGATACAGAAAACTATATACTGTATGATTCCATTGTATAAAACATGTAAAATAAGCAAGTCCACAGGGCCAGAGAAAGTTCATTAGTGGTCGCAGGTGCTCAATGCACAACTCAGAATATACTATGAAGCACTGAACTATGCTCTATAAATATGTGAACTTTATAATATGAATTAATCATGATGAAAGTTGTTTGGTGGTGTTTTTTTGTTCTGAAGCCAGAGCTCTGGAGCCAGACCATGGGTTCCCATATCAGCTCCTCCACTCAGCAGCAGCTGTGTCCTTGGTGATTCTCTAACTCAGAGTTCACACCTGCAAAACAAGGACTAGGTCTGTTGTGGAAATGTGAAGTGCTGGCACACAGTAAATGCTTAATAAGGCTATAGGGCTATCTGGTGGCATGGTAATTAAGCTTGCTGGATCCCACGTGGCCGACTGAAAACACAACAGACATGTGTGCCTGTGTGCCCAAAATCCAGAAAGGAGAAATGAAGAAGGGACTGCAGCAAGACCGTCCTACATAGGGGGTGCTTTTCCACCCTCTCTCTCTCTCCTGTCTCTCTCCGGCGAGTGCACCCACTCTCCAGCAAATTAAATAAATAAATAATGCCATTATGAGCATTAAAAATCTAAATCCAAAGCCAGGTATTGGTGGCTTCTTCCCTGCATGCCCCCTTGGTTACAGACACCAGGAACTGCTTCCAGGGCAGCTTAGAGTCAGCACCAGGGCAAATGAAAGGTGGGCCACCCACAGTGGAATGTTCCCAGGCCATAAAAAGGAATTACGTGCTCAAACGCGCCACGACCTAGATAAACCTTGAAAATACTTTAAGTAGGAGAAGCCAAACGCAAAAGGCCACAATCCATGTGATCCCATTCACATGAAATACACTGAACAGACACAGAAAGTGGACCAGTGGTCTTAAGCTGAGCGGGATGAGGGAAAGGAGGTGACTGCTGGAAGGGGCTGAGTCTCCGTATTTTGCTCTTATTTCTTTCACTCTGGGGTTTTCCTTTCTTTTCAAGAGCTTAGCGCGATTTTAAGGGGTTGCCTGGCCCGTGTTGCATTTCTAGGCCACTGCGGGGGTCGCGATTCCGCACCGCGGCCCTGGGAGCTCTACGGTCAGAGGAGCGCAGTCGGGAAGCCCGCGTTGGCTAGAACTCCGTTACTCATTCGGCTCCAGACCCCAGCCCGCGCGACCGTTCACGCCGACCCTGGCCAGCGTCTAAGCCCGCGTTGCTCCGACCTTACCTTCCCCCCAACAGAGCCGACTGCAGCCTGCGGAGAGGCCGCCGGCAGGGCGGGGTTCGCGAGGCCGAACGCTGACTCTCCGGTGGGCCTCACGGCCGCCTGGTGCACTCGGGCCCGCAGCCTCCGAACCTTCCCCATACCGGCGGAGCGGCACACACGCTGAGAGGCCTTCCGGAAGCAGGCCCGCGGCTCTAGCTGCCGGGCGGAAACACGAGTCGCGGCGGCTAGGATCCGCTTTCTCCCTGCGACGCAGGCGCTCGGAAAAGCCGGGGAAAGCCCCGGAGCACCGCCTTCGCCCGTGGGGGCGGGGCCACCGTAGAGGTGGGAGGGCGGCTGAGAGGCTGCTGGGGCTAGGGACAGCCCGGAGGGGACCTTGTCTGTTAACCCTCAGGGCGCTCCTCAAGACTTCTGGGGCTTGCCCATCAGGAGAGACCACGATGAGAGTAAACTGTTGGGCTGAGCTGGGAGCCCAGCCATGTCCCCAACTTACTGCACTGCGCATTGCGGCCCTGGGGGCATCAAAGAGGGGAGGTCCCTCACTTATCAGGAAACAGGTCTAGGAGTTTAGGACCTTCCCACCTGACTGCAGCATCAAAAACTGTCACCACTGTGTTCTGGCTAGCCCCTAAATATCGTTTTTAATCATTAGTAGCCTTTCTTTTATAGAGAAAACTAGGAAATTGACGATTGGGGATTGTCTATCATACATCAGTATCCTATAGTAAATAGAAAATGTTATTAATAAACCATTATAATTTCATAGGTACATTAATTTATAATACAATATTTCAATGTGATAAGAACATGTTTATCAATAAACTTGCACATCCTTTGTCTCTGCAAAAAAAACAAACAAAAAAATTAGCCAGAAGTACAGCTTTTTTTTTTTTAATTTTGTTATAGAGAAACTGGGAGAGAAAAAGTGAGAAAGTGTAGCAGGAAAAAAACAAACAATTTTTAACCCGGTTTTTTTTTTTAACCTTACTTTATTCCTATTTCTTTTACTTTAAAGGTTAACTCTGTGGTTAAAGCTTTTGTAACTAATGTAATCTGTAACTTTTGTAACTAATAAGGTCATAAATAAGCTTGTTTGCTTAGAAGAGGAAACATAAGTCACTTATTGTAGAGGATGATCACAGAAATTACAAGGGGAGTGTGGGGGTATCCCAGGCAATAAATCTTCTGAGATGGCAATGTTTACTCAGGGGACATCGTGTAATAGGTAAAACTGGGAAAACTATAATGATGTTATCATTTACTATAATAGTTACTCCTAGATGTTTAGATTGTCTTGTTAAACAGTATAGCTCTAAAAATATGTCGTATCTTACCTAATCTATCAATGTATGTCACAAGTCTGGGTCAACAGATTTAATGTCACCATAAAAACAAAAACAAGATCATAAATGTCATGTGAAAGGAAAAGAGACAGAACAATTTTGGGAAAATCATGAGGGTAAAAGTAACACTGAACTAACTAAACTTATAGATAGCAATAGATAAGCGAAAAAAAAATGTGACATACATAACATGCTAGAAATTTCTGTTGTGGGAGTTGGTTGTGAGTTTAGCCCTCAGCACTCCCTGTGCTTGAACACAGCTAAATAAACTCCTTT
The DNA here is from genome assembly GCF_000334495.1 of Tupaia belangeri chinensis. Taxonomy (NCBI): domain Eukaryota; kingdom Metazoa; phylum Chordata; class Mammalia; order Scandentia; family Tupaiidae; genus Tupaia; species Tupaia belangeri. Next base: position 841,018 of record NW_006206889.1, read on the forward strand.
CTCCCTCTGCTTCGTCTCTCAATTATTCACAGAAACAGCTGCTGGATTTTAGGCAGCAACAAAAGCACACACCTAGGAGGAATGACCACCAACACAGTCCCTTCTCCGTTCTCCTCTCAGGATTTTGGGCATGCATGCACATGTACTTGGCATGTTTCTCAAGTCCTTGGGTGGGAGACTGGAACTGCCCGGTAGGTCATGTGGGATACAGCTGTTTTAACCACCACACCACAAGCTGGCCCATAAAGACCAGGGTTTTTTTTTTTTTTTTTTTTTTTTGAGAAGTTTTCGCTATAGGGCGCGTGTGCTCGCCAGACAGACAGAGACATAGAGACAGAAAGCGAGAAATCACCCCCCAGAGGGGATGGTCACGCTGCAATCCCTTCTTCTCCATTCTCCTCTCGGGATCTTGGGCACGCATGCACACGTGCCCGGCGTGAGTTTTAAGCCACCGGGCCCAGGATGCAAACCACGATCGACTACGTGGGAGTCCAGCGACATAGCCATTACGCTAACTGCTGGTTCCCAAGACCAGTTTTTGCTATAACTATGATCTAATGCAGAGATAATTACTGCTGGTTGCTAACAGCACACATAGATACAACTCAACCAGACATGTGGAAAGACCCAGTCACAGGCATCAGGGCTGAGACCACCCAGGAAGGCTCCAGCAGCAAACTGTTCTAATGGCCTTTCTGGGCAGATTGCTGTAACTCGCCTGATGAAACTGTGCCTTTGCCTCTCTGTGCAGGCCATGCTGTCTCAGTGAGAGACGTGAAGCCCACAGCTGCCAAACGTATCTGTACCGCAGTTTTGAAAAATCCTTGGGCAGCCTTTCTCTCCCTCTCTCCAGACAGCCCCTCTGGGTGATCTCACCATGGTTTTCTACCCCACCCTGGGCCTCTAACATTTTTACCTGCAAATCCCACTCCTCTGCCTCCACCAGAAACTTACATGAGGACCAGCAGTTAGTGTAATGGCTATGTCTCTGGACTCCCATATAGTCGATAGCGGTTCAAGTCACGGACCCAGCAGCTTAAACTCACACCGGATGCGTGTGCATGTGTGCCCAAGATCCCAACAGGAGAATGGAGGAGAAGGGATTGTGGCATGGCCATCCCCCCAGGGGGGGATTTCTCCCTTTCTGTCTCTCTGTCTCTCGCTATCTTTCTGGCGAGCGCGCGCGCCCTATAGCAAAAACCTCTCCAAAAAAAGAAAAAGAAAAAAAAAAAGGAAACTTACATGGAAATATGAAACGGAATTCTTGGTCCCCCAGACTCCAACTGCTGCTCTAATTCCTTTAGAAAAATTACACTGTCACCTGCAAAGCTGCCCTGTGGGTTCCCCCCTCTGCCTGTCACATCCAATCCAATCCCATTGGCCCACTTAGCCTCTAGTCCACTTGGGCCCCAAAGGAGCCTGTTCACTGGTCTCCCTGCCCTCTTGTCTGACTCCATCCTTCACAGCCAGAATGAAGTCCTTCCCTGCTCACAGGCCCCCAATTTTCTCAGAGGGCCCCCAGGCTATGACCCTCCTGAAAGGTTAATCAGGGCCTCAACCTCCCTGGAATTCCCGGTGGCAGAGCCCGCTGCCTAGCTGGCTCATCCCTCTCAGCCCTCTGTGTGTCTAATCCTGTCCTCTGCAAGTCTGAGTCCCTTGGCACTGTGTGCCACCTGCAGAGGAGAGCTGCTAGTGGCCTGGGTGGTTTCTTGCGCCTCTCTGAGAGGCACCCAGAGCCTGCCAGCATGACACGAGTTAATTCTTCTGGCCGTTCTTGTGTCGCCCAGGGCAGTTGTTCCCTGAGCGGTTGACTCCCTACAGGGCTTCTCAACTAACGCGAACTGAGCTGGCGGAAGGGACCTCGGGCCCAGAGGATGAAGGCCGGTTTCAGAATCCCAGGAAGCACTGTCCTGCACCCGAAGCTCCTCCGCCTGCACGAGTTGGGGAAGCCACAGGAGCCCTGCCCTCATGGTTGGCCTCTGCAACCTGCAAAGTCTGGGCAGCACCAAACTCTCCAGCTGCCCGGTCACCCTGCTCAGCCCTTCCTGGCTGGGGTGAGTGCTAGGCTCTGCTCTGGGGTCCTCAACCCAGGGGTGCTCGTTTGAGCGGATTGCGACATGTGATATGCTGCCTGGGCAGCTCTTAGCAGCATGACCTTCACCCGAGCCTGTCAAGCCTCGCATTCGTGGAAGAGTGCCAGATGCCACACACCTCCAAGTGCCACATCAGGACTTCCTCCAGGGTGGTGTGGGCTCCACTGGCCTTCCCCGGCTGCCCTTACCAGGAAAGCTGCATCCCCCCCCCAGAAACTCAGGCCTGCTGCACTCCCCTTTCCCACCCCCACCCAGCGGAGTAGGGTGTCTGTGCCCCCCTGTGCACTGCAGGGAGCCAGCCAGGCTGGGAGGGTGGGATCCCTGCTCCACCTCTCAGGATTGTTGACTTGGGTCAGGTCTGAACTTCCCAAGTTTCAGTTTCCCTTCTTTCCCATGCAGCTGCCATGGGACGGTCTTTGAGGACAGACAAGTAAAGCACCAGGAGGTGCCTGCTCACAGCATGTGCTCAGTGGATTTGGTGGCCCTGGAGCCGGGCCTGGGTGTCACAGCGTCTGAGGCGTCAGGCGCAGGCTCTGCCAATGAGCTGCGACCCCTCCGGTCTGCCACCTGAACCTGCCCGGGGAAAGCTCTGTATCCAATCTCACAATCTCTTCTGCTTGACCCAGCTGCTGCTGTGGCACTGTGGGTTCTTTGGATGGCACACACACACACACACACACACACACACACACACACACAATGTATATATATTTGTGTTAAACACACACACACACACTTCAGATTCCACCCTCCAGGGCCCAAAGAAGCGGCTCTGGAGAGGAAGAGCTGCGCTCAGGGGTGAACCGCTGAGACCTTCCCAGCCTCGGTGCCCCATGGGCTCCACCCGCCCCCTGGCCACGGATCACGGATCGGGAGACAGAGACAGGCGGGAAGTCCCACCGGGCCTGGCTCTGGCTGAGATGTCCGGGTCACTTTCTGCCAGTTCCCCGGAGCTCAGTAAGCTGGAGAGAGCGGGTGGTGCCGGGTAGACCGCTGCGCAGGAGGCGCCTAGGTCCTGGCGTCCCTACTCCCAGCCAGGAATGGACTGCTGGGCTCAGGGTCGCCTCCACCCAGGTAACCCGCGGCCTTTGGCTGCCTTAGAGACGTCTGGGGTTAGAAATGGTTGTTTCACCTCTCGCTAGGCTCCAGGGACAGCAGAGGCCGCCCTGCCCCACCGCTGTGCCTGTGCGCTCAGCGCCCTCGGTGGCAGGTCCTCACCCGTCCACGCCTGGGCGCTACAGGAAGTTCAGATGCAAACCACCCAGAACTGAGGAGTCCTCACATTTGGAAATTCCTGGGGTGAGAGAGGGAATCTGGCTCACACGGTGATCGCGGGGGGT
>NW_006206889.1:844465-849813 GCF_000334495.1 Tupaia belangeri chinensis
CAAGGTTTGATTTCGACAGGCCTGGGTGGGACCCACAACCGCCAGCACAGAGCCACAGGGATGGGGATGGTGGCACCAGGGTGGAGGTAGGGTGGGGAAGGTGATCCTAGAGCTGGGGAAGCAATCTCTCCTCTTTTCCTTTCTTGTCCTCTGTCTGGACCCTCTCCCCAGCTACAGAGGAAGCCAGTTTCTGGGGCCTGGGTCTTTCCAGTTCTGTTTTGTGGTCCAGTTAGCTGACCTTATATAACAACACCCTTTTCTGACCATAAGTTAATACATACTGCCATGAATAATATGGGGGGGAAAAAAAGAAAGAAAACTAACTTAAAGGTGGAACCTAGCCAGCTCCTGCTCAGAGCTGGCGGGTAGAGCACAGGTGTCCCTGCAGGGTCTGCTGTTCTGGGCACACAGCCCCTTTCAACTCCCACCCTTCAAGGGTGCCCAAGTGTGAAAGGGCTCAGCTCCCCAGTCACCCAGCGTCATCAGCCCATGCTGGCCCCTGCCTATGCGTGCCCTTCCCTGAGTCACCTCCTAGGAGGACAGGATTACACCAGATTAGAGTAGTCCCCCCTTCTTGAAGCTCGCCCAGCCTCTACCTCACTCCCCCTGGCCAGCCTCTGGGCCTTGCCTTTTCAAAGAAATCTTCGCCCACCCTAGCAGGGCCTTCCTCTCTACCTCTGCCCAGGCCTGTTCACCACCTCACTAGGCCTGGTCCACCCCCTCTTTCCAGGCTCTGCTGGGAGATGCTGCTCACCCCGGCAGGCAGCCTTGTCACCCCATTTTACAAATGGAAAAGCCCCCCTTTGAGGAGTAGGCCTAAGCCCTGCAGCACTACCTTATAGGGCCGTGGACCCCTCGACTGCAGCCCCCAGTTTCTGAGCCCAGCCATGTGGTATCTCAGCTCACCTGGCCAGCCCCTCTGTGTGCTGGGAGCCAGACCTTCCCCTGGCCCCTTTGGGAAAGTCATTGCTGTTCCTATAAGAAGGAAGGGGTGGGGGAAGCTGCCCTTCAGACCATGGGGGTTTCTAGGGGAGGATGGCAGGGAAGGATAACAGGTCCTTCTTGGACTCTGCAGCCATCCCTGGCCTGAGACCCAGAACCTGAGGGGAGAGGGGCAGGATATAAGGCCCTTGCAGAGTGATGCTGCCTTTGAAAGGGAATTGCTGGGGCAGAGGCTGGAACAACCACTCTCAGGGGTCCTGGTGGGAACTAGAGAGCCAAAAGGAAAGCCTCAATCCTCTTGCAATGTCAGGCAGAAGGAGGTCTTGAAACTGGTGAGAGGCCGAGAGAGAGGGTTGTGGAGAGAGAGGAGAGATGCCTGCGGGCTGGTACCACCAGCCAGGGTCTCTCGCTGTTTTCTGCCTGTTTCCTTCTCTGCACCTGATCCAGACCCCACTCCTACATGCACCCCATGCACTGTCCACTCCCCATGTCCTTTCCTGCACAACAGGGATCTGTGAACTTCCACCACAGGCTGGCCTCCCATTGTTTATATCAATAAAGTTATATTGGAAGGTACTTGTTCACAGAAGGGCTGGGGTGGCTTGGCAGCTTTGTGGCAGAGGCTATGTGGCCAACAAAGCCAGAAGCCTGCTCTCTGCCCCCACAGGAGGCTTGTCCACCTTACCCCATGCAGTCATTGAAGTTCACATTTATTTGGCACTTTCTTTGTGCCGGGCACCATTCTGTGTCCTGCACTAGCCCCCACCTGGCTGTTACCCTTATACCCAGAGTCCTCAACACAGTGACTGAGTGGGGGACCTAGGCTGAGCATGCTGTGGCCTTTGTCTTCATCTTAACACGACTCACAGGGCACACTCACTGTAAAGTGCCACAGTAGAACCCAGAAGGAACGCCTCTACCAGTTAGGATGCAGCAGGGATGAAGGGGGCTCATGGCTGGGGATGGGGGGTATGGGCTGGACATTGGGAAATGCGTGGGCAGGCAGTAGGAGGAGCTCAGGAGGAACACAGGAACATGGCAGGTAACTACATTTGAATGAAGCATAGGGTGGGGGTTGAAGTGGGGTTTTCTTCTGTAGGCCTTCCCAGGATCAGGTGGGGAGTGATGAGAGTTTCTCAGATATTATTGGTCATCCCAAACACAGCCTGTCAGAAAAGCCCACTTTCTCCTGGGCAGAGGCAAGTGCTGCCTCTGCGCCCAGACCTCAGAACGCCATGCCTCCCTCTACATGGCACTTTATTGTCTCAGCTCCAGAAAGGCCAGGGAGGAAGAGAGGGGGAATTTCTTTTATTCCTGTCCATTACATGCAAAGAAACCGGTGCAGAAAAAAATACATTATTCTTCTAGGTTCAAAAGCTAAAAGACCGAGGTAGAAAATGCAATGGGAAGAAACTCTTCTGTAAGTCCAGAGATAGACCCTTCTCGAAAGAAAGAGAAAGAAAGAAAGGAAGAAAGAAAGAAACTAAAGAGAAAGTAGCAGCTGAAATTGTAATTTTATCAAACCTCTAGGAACACAGGGATCAAGTCTCATTCATTAATACATCGACTGAGCACCTCCCTGGCCCTTTGAAGGACCTTCTCACCTTTCCTCATTTGTCTTCACAACCCTGGGGGATGAAGGAAACTGAGGCCTTGAGAAGATATGGCACCCACTACTAGAGGGCTCCACCATCAGACTCCCAAGTCCAAGCTCATCTTTAACCTCAGTCCTCAACCCCAGCCAGGCCCATGGCCAAGAAGAGCTTTGGAAGTACCTAGGGAAAATGAGCCACAGGAACACAGGTGGGAGAGTCAGAGGCGCCTTGATGAAGCAGCCCAGCTTTCAGTGGAGACTCATCTCTGAGGATGTCCTCAGTCTGTCAGGGCATTGAAGAAACCACAGATTGCATAGGAATGGCCACCTGAGAAGTACCAGAGAGAAAAGAAGCGGCATGCTCTCAGAGCAGGCAGAGAACCGGGTCCAAGCAGGGCCTGGGTTAGGGCTAGATGCCCCCATCCAGTCTGTAGGAGCCCACACATGCATACACACGATAGTCTGCTCGTCATAGTGAATTGGGGAATAAAATTGAAGTGGTCTGGGAGACATTTTGACCTGCCTATTTGGGTAGGTTAGGGTGTCACTTCCTTCTCTACCATGCCCCACCAGAGAGCTGTATTACAACTTTATTTTTAATTGTACTTTGTGCTTTGGTTATTTTATGTAATTAAATATTATTCTCTGCTGAGCCAAGTGGACATGGTTGCATTTTCTCTTTTACAACTTTCTGGTTTTCCCCTAGAATTGATAGTTTCTTTCCTTTTTTCCTTGCTCAGTCTTCTTTGAACCTAGAGCCACATCAACCCCTCCAAGGAGTCTGTAAAGCAATTCTCAGCAACACTGTTTTCATGGCCAAGCCTGTCAGTGCATCTGTACCTATGAAGAGGACTGGAAAGTACGTAGGTGTCTGCACAAGCCGAAGTCTAGTCCCTCCTGGAGAGGCAAGGCTCTGACATCTTCCATTAAGTGAGTCAGAGAAGCAGAATGCCCCCTCTCAGCCCATATGGGCCAGGAAGCCACAAAGAGGAAGGCCAGGGAGGAACAGATTCTGTGTGGGGGCATTCAGAGTGAGAGCATATAGCCCAGCATTTAGGGGATGGGAACATCTCCCAGCTTCTTGAATCTTGTCCCTACTTCCTACATTCACTTGGCTGCTCCCACCCTCCAGGAACTTGTAATGCCTGGGTGACACCTAGGAATCTCCATTGTGCCCTGTCTGGATAGCGCAGGGCATGCCCCAGCTATCTGCCTATCTGTGGGTTTATGGGGGATCAAGTGAGAAAAAAACTATTCGGAGCATCACCCCGGTGTTTCACATCATTTTCTTCTGTCCCCTTCCCCATACCTTTACAGTGAGCATATCTTGTCTCCTCCCCTTTGCCAGCTCCACCTCTGCCCCTGCCTCACCCACAAAGGGAGAAACAGCTGAATCAACACTGCAAGAGGAAGTCACTAGTAGAAGTTAAAAAGAAAAAAGGTGAAGATGGGGAAAGGGTCAGAAAAAGACCAGAGCTGTGTTGGTGGGAGAATTTGTAGGAGGGAAGATGGCAGAGAGATGAGAGACTCCTGAAACAGGGAAGCTGAGGCTCAGCCCTCCCCCCAGTGCAGGTGTGTTCTCAAGGGAGGAAGGCGCTTTCCACATTATTTAGGGAATTAAGATAAGAAAAAAGTCTGCCCATGTTTAGTACAGACACAACCAGCTAGGCATTACTATACATCAGCAACAACAGAACATTTTCCATCATTGGTTGAATCTACAGTTGTGGATCCATGGATACAGAGGGCCACCTGTATTGTCATTTTCTGTATACCTTTTAGAAACCTTCTATCCATCTTTAGAAATTTAAGCCTAGATATGTAAAATGCTCTTTTTATATATTTATGATTTTTCACAGTATGACTGTACTTAAGGTTCTATCTCAGGCTATTTGTACTTAATGACATCTTTCAGATCTCATGCCAGGCTATATCCTTCCCTGTTCTTTTCAACTGCTCCACGGCATTCCATGAAGCGGGTAGTATAGTTACTCTCCACTTAGTAAATGAAATTTAATATTTTTTTTGGAAAATTTGCTATAGGGTGCATGCACTTGCCAAAGAGAGAGAGGAAAAAAAGATAGTAATTGAGAAAGCACCCCAGAGGAGGACTGGCTATGCCACAATCCCTTCTCTTCCATTCTTCTTTCAGGATTTTGGGCATGTATACACATGCACCCAGCATGTTTCTTAAGCTTCCAGATCAGTCATCCTGCCACTTTAACCACCATGCCACCTGGCTGGCCCCCAATTTTTTTTAATATATAATACCCCAAGAAAGAAACACAAACACTCAATACTCCTGGTAGTACGTTTCAGGAAATGGCATTGCTGCTGTATGGTATGCACATATTTACATAAGTAATGCCAGTTGTCCTCCATGCTTTCCTTATAATCTTTCACGTTTTAAAATTTACCCAAATAATGGGACCAGCAGTTAGCGTAATGGCTATGTCGCTGGACTCCCATGTAGTCAACCGTGGTTTGAGTCCCGGACTCGGTGGCTTAAACTCACGCCAGGTGCGTGTGTGTGTATGCCCAAGATCCCGAGAGGAGAATGAAGGAGAAGGGATTGCAGAGTGGCCATCCCCCCTGGGGGGCGATTTCTCGCTTTAACCGTCTCTCTGTCTCTCTCTGTATCTTTCTGGCGAGCGCATGCGCGCCCTATAGAAAAACCTCTCAAAAAAAAAATTTGCCCAAATGAAAAATGTTATCTTTAAAATGTTTTAATGTGTATCTCCCCCATGCTATCAAGCCTCTGTTTTGTTCATCTTCTTGTTTCCCCACAACAATTTTCACTTATTTTACTGTT
>NW_006206889.1:849829-877435 GCF_000334495.1 Tupaia belangeri chinensis
CTGCTGTATTTTTAATAACGTTGTTTAATGCTATAAATTTCCCTTTATTCACTACTTTACTTAACTCGACACTTTTTTCTTTTTAAAGAGAGATTTGAACTGTAGGGCACATGTGCTCACCAATGAGACAGAGAAACAGAAAGCAAGAAATCACCTCCCCAGGGGGGATGGTCATGCTGCAATCCCTGTTCCTCCATTCTCTTCTCGGGATTTTGGGCACACATATGTGTGCCAGGCATGTTTTAAGCTGCCGGGTCCGGGACTCAAACAGCGGTCAACTAAACCACATGGGAGTCCAGTGACATAACCATTATGCCATCTGCTGGTCCCAATCCTACATGTTTTAATATATTGTGTTTTCATTTCACTCCATCCAAAATATTTTCTACATTCTCATGAGGCTTTCGCTTGACCCATGGGTACTTTAAAAGTGTGTGTCTATTTGGTGATTTTCCCAATACATTTTTGTTGTTAGTTTTCTGGTTTAATCTCCTTACAGCCATAGAATATATTTTGTATGGTTTCTAGTCTCTTAAATTTGTTGAGATTTTTTTAAATCACCCCCCAGGGGGGATGGCCACGCCGCAATCCCTTCTCCTCCATTCTCCTCTCGGGATCTTGGGCACGCACACTTTCAGTAATTCTGTGTTTGGTGAAAAAAAACAAAGGAAAGGACTGATAAATAATAGCCTTATTGCCATGTTATCACCCACATTATTATGAATATCTTATCTCTATTTTGTTTTTCTTTTTCTTTTTTTGGAGATATTTTTGCTATAGGGTGAGTGTGCTCACCAGAGAGACAGAGAGAAAAAAAGTGAGAAATCACCCCAATGGGGATGGCCACATTGCAATCCCATCTCCTCCTTTCTCCTCTCAGGATTTTGGGCACATACACACTTGAACCTGGTGTGAGTTTCAAGCTGCCAAGTCCAGGACTCGAACCATGGTCAACCATGTGGGACTCCAGCACCTTAACCACTACAGCACTGGCTGGCCCCAAGATTTACTTTTTGACGTATGATATAGTCTATTATAGGACATGTAGACCAGAATTCAAACCACATGACCAGTCATGTGGGTTCTAGCACCTGTAACCACCAACCCCGTTTGGTTCTTTTTTTTATAGCTTCTATCTCTCTGCTAAGAATTTTTATCTTTGCATTTGTTTCAAGAATGTTTGTTCTGGGACCAGCAGGTGGTGTGGTGGTTAAGGCGTTGAACTCCCACATGGCCAATTGTGATTTGAGTCTCAGACCTGCCTGGTGGCTTACTTTCTCTCTCTCTCTCTCTCTCTCTCTCTCAAGCACAGGTGCCCTGTAGCAAATTAAATAAATAAATTTTTAAAATGTTTTAAGAAGGAAAAAAATGAATTTTTTTTCTGCAGCTGCTAGGTGGCATGGTGGTTAAGGCACTAGATTCCCACAAGAACAACCACAGTTCAAGTCCTGGACCTGGTGGTTTGCTTTCTCACTTTTCCTCTCTCTCTCTCTCTCTCTCTCTCTCTCTCTCTTGTCAAAAATAATAATACTAAATAAAATTAAACAAATAATTCTTAAAATAACCCAATGAACAGAAAGAATGTTCTTATTTCCTAGAGTATGTTTATAATAGCTGACTTGAACACTGTGTGGTCATTTCAACATTTGGACCATCTCAAATTAGTATCTGTTAATTATTAAAAATCCTGAGATTTTCTTCGCTGTTGTTGTTTGAGTGCTTTTGGGTTGTATCTTGGACTTTTTCAATGTTCTTCAATAAGACTCTGGACCCTATCAAAACCCTCTGGGCAACGTTAATCTTTCTGAGTTTTGCTGGCAATCAGTGTGGTTAGATTCAGACCTCAGTCCAGATCTGCCCCCAGGGGGCGGTGGTTCCAATGCAAATTCAATTTTCAAAGTCTTTGTAGTGTATTCTGATCCACCTCACATTTGTATTCCCTGGTTCCTGTCTGCAACTTCAGCAGTGGTCTATCCATGATTTAATTCCCAAAGCCTTTGATATGTTCTTTGGGGTCATTGCAATGCACACACAGCTCAGAATGAGCCTGGAACATTATACACAGCTTAATAATCTCCTCCTTACTGACTTGTCCCATACCCTCTGGCTTCTGGGGGCCCCCTTCTTGGCCTCCTTGCACTGACAGATACACCTCTTGGTCAAGTGACTCTTAAGAGCTTTTCTGCTGCCGTAGCTGCTGCCACCACTACCTTGGGCTTATAGGATCAGTCCAAGAGAAGGAACATAAATGGGTATTTCTCCCATTCTCCAACCTCAGGGCACTCCTCTGTTCACTGCCCAGAAAGGAGATTTCTCTTGGCTGCCCTCACTGTGCTGCTCTGGGATTCAGGGAGGATCATAATGCTCACTGAGATCTCAGCCTTTCCCTGGGTCCCCCCAGTCTGTCTGCTTTGTTTTATTCTGTATGTGTAGTTAGCTGTGGCCAGTGATAGTTGAGTGGATTGTGCGTCTCATCTTAGCTGGGACCAGAAGCCTTTGATGTTTTCTCTTCTAAATATTTTACATTTCATTTTATTTTTGAAATTTAAGTAGAATTTACATATTGATACTCATTTTCACAGGACAATCCAATGCTTTTTAGTAAACTCTACAGAGTTGTGCTATCATCACTACAGTACAACTTCAGAATATTTCCATCATCTGCAAAAGGTTCTCCTCCTTGGTGGTTACTATCTCTGAGTTTCCCTTTAAAGATAAAATATCTCAAGAATACAGAAAAGTGTGTAGTGAGCCAACACCCACATGGCCACCATCCTATTTTACCAAATTGTAATGTTTTCGCCTTAATTGGCCCAGAATGGTTGCTTTCTTTCATCTTTTCTTCTTTCTTGTTTTTTATATTGCCAGAAGATATGTGCACTCACCAGAGAGGGGCAGAGATACAAAGACAAAGCACCTCCCAAATAGGGCCTTGTCATGCCGCGATACTGTGTCCTCCATTCTCCCTTCTTGTCAGGATCCTGGGCACATGTGCATATGTGTCAAAGTATTTTTCAAGCTTCAGGGGCTGAGATTTGAACCACAGGGGGCCATGTGGGATCCAGCTCCCTCTACACAGTACTTAACCACTGTGCTATGGGACCAACCCATTGAATTACATCCGCTCTGTATTATTTCTATGTTATATTAGTTAGTGTTTTTGTTTGTTTGTTTGTTTGTTAGAGACTTTTGCCTTAGGGTGTGTGCATTTGCCAGGGAGAGAAAGAGAGAGACAGAGATGGTGAGAGGGAAGTGATAAATCACCTCCCCAGGGATGATTGCCATGCTGTAATCCCTTGTCTTCTATTCTCCTCCCAGGATCTTGGGCACACACACTCATGTACCCTGGTGTGATTTTCAAGCCACTGGGTCTGGGACTCAAACTACAGCCAACCACATGGGAGTCTAGCAATGTAACTGTTATGCCATCTGCTGGCCCCCCATTTGTTAGTACTTTTTACATATTTTCCAGTCTTCAATGTCATTCTCTCTCTTTTTTTTAAAAGAATTATTTTATTTAACTTTATTTATTTATTTATTTTAGTTGGACCAGAGAGGAACAGAGTGAGAATGAGAAGAAAGAGGAAGTGAGAAATCAAGCCACCAGATCCAGGACTCGAACCATGGTCGACCATGTGGGAGTCCAGTGCCCTTATCCACCATACCACCTGCCAGTCCCAATGTCATTCTCTTTTAACAGTATTGTTTTTTAGAGGTTTTTGCCTTGGGGCATGTGCTCTCTCTGGAGAGAGACAGAGACTGACAAGGAAAGGGAGAAATCACTCCTTAGGAGGGATGGCCATGCTGCAATCCCTTCTCCTTCATTTTCCTCCCAGGATCTTGGGCACGCATGCACACGCGCCCAGAGTGAGTTTCAAGCCATGAGGTCCAGGACTCAAACCATGGTCAACTACATGAGAGTACAGCGACATAACTGCTAGGTCATCTGCTGGCCCTTCTCGTTTATCTGGCAGTCATTTTTACACTTTTTTATTTTCTTTATTCTCTTTGTTTGCTGTAGGGCATGTGTGTGTGTATGAGTGAGAGAAAGGGAGAGAGAGAGAAAGTGAGAAATCACCCCCACCCAGGGAGGATGGCCACACTGAAATTCCTTCTCCAGTCTCCTCCTTGGGATTTGGGGCACACACAAACACGTACCTGGTGATTTTCAAATCACCCAGTCCAGGACTCAAACCCCACAGGCAGTCATGTGGTATCCAATGTGCTAACCTCCACACCACCTGCTGGCCCACACGAATTTTACTATTTCAGTCATGTTAAATGTACATTTAGTGGCCATGGGTATGTTCAGTGTTGTGCCACCAATCCCACCATCCATCCCCAGAACTTTTTCATCTTGCAAAACTGAAACCATTGAACAACCTCATACTTCCTCTAAAAGCTCTTAAAATTTTTACTGCAGTAAACTGTACACATTTACAAAAGTAGAAAGCATAGTTTAATGAACCACCATTGCTCAACACAGCGTCAGTAATTACTGACTCATGGCCAGTCTTGTCTTATCTCTGCCTCCACCCGCTCTCCCCCATCCCTACCACCCCAAACCATCACATCATGCCAGCTGTAATCATTTCAACATGTGACTCTTAAAAATGTGGACTCATTAACATGACCACAAAACTACCACCACAACTAAAAAAAATTAATAGTAATTTAGTAATGTGATTCATGCATTGTGATTGGTTAATATGTCTCTTAAGTCTCTTTATCTGTAGATTCTCTTTCTTTGTCTTTTGAATCTTGAAGTTTATTGTTTATCTTGTAGGATTTTCCCCAGTCTAGATATGCTGGTCGTGTCCCTGTGATAATCATTTAACAAATCCCTCTGTCTCTTGTTTTTCCTATAAACTGGTAGTTAGCTCTAAAGGCTTGATCTGATTCAGGCTCAGTAGTAATTATTCTTATTTTTATTTTATTTATCTTAAATCTCATTGTTAGTTCATCAAGATTACATTATAAAGGTGTGTGCATACCATCTGGCACGTCTGACGTGCAGGCAGTGACCGTTACCTCCTAGTCTAGGCAGACCTCCGGCTGCTTACACTCTGCTTTTCAGCAGTCTGGGGACTCTGTTTCCCTGAGCAAGCTTTCCTGCTCAGGGTCTCATTTCTTCTTCCTTGATGGGAGCTCTTTCCTTTGCCCGGTGCTACTGAATGTGGATCTCATGGAGTCCAGCTGCTGCCACTGTCCTCCGTGGTTCCAGCCCTCCTCGGTGTGGCAGGGTCCCTTGGTGCCACCCCAGATTCCCGTCACAAGAATGTGAGTGGTCCCTCGCTTTACATTCCTCACTTCTCGGAATGAGTGGTGCTGCCTACCAAAGAGGCCGTTGCTTTCTGACACTCCCATGGGAGTGGGTGCAGAGCAGAGGGGCTGGGTGACAGCCTCACATGGTGCAATCAGCCACATGTCACTCTCCTTCCTCCTCAGAGCTAACAACAGGAAGCATCGGGCCCCCACAGTGGAGCCTCCGTAGTGTCTTCCAGACGTGATCTCAGGGCCAGCCTGGTGACGGGCCAGCAAAACCACCTCTGAGGAAGCCAGGACACGCAGTGCAAGGGCTCCAGGACCAAGCAGGGTGAGTGCATTGTGGCCCGTGTCCACATTGGTTCTTAAAAGGAACAATTCAGTCCTTAGTTTTTTCCAAGGGAGACAGCTTCACTTGAGACTCTGGCCATGGGGTGGGACCCAATGCCCTTTTCCATACCCTGGTCCAAGAGTGTCTTACAGAAAGGGGGGTCTCAGGATTGTCTACTCTAGGACCCCTGTAACTGACATCTGGCCAGAGGAAGTGCCCTGCCACCTGTGGGCCAGCTTCCCTGGAGTGCTGGAGCGTCTAAGGTGGGGCAGAGATGACCCAAAGGGGGGTGGGCCTAGCACAGCAGGAGGATGTGGTACTGATGCCCAGACCTCTGGCCAGGCCCAAGTCTCCAACAGGCCACAGGCACTGGCTGAGCCATTGAGGAAGTGGGAGCTGTGAAGCCTAGCAGGGCCAGACAGAGGCTGGGTGGTTCCCAAGATCACAAGGCTGGTGGGGGGCACTGGCATGGCTGGGCTGTGTAGGATGGTCCCAAGGCCTTCTCCCGGAGCTGCTGTGCCTACCTCATCCTGCCCAGGCAGTCCCCTTCTCCCCTGTTTCTTGTCGTCAGTAGGAGATTCGTCTTCTGGCCCAGAATGTGTGTGTGTCTGTATATCAATGGTGTGTGTATATGAATGTGTGTGGTGAGTGTCTGTGTATCTGTATGGCATGTGTCTATGTGATGTGGGTATGTGTGTGGTTGAATGAGTGTTTGTGTATATGGTGTGTGTGGGAGGGTATGCGTGTATGAGTGTGTGCATGTGGTATATGTATATGAGTGTGCACATGTGGTGTGTATCTATGTGGTGTGGTTGAGTAAGTGTATATGTGTGGCCTGTGTGTCTGTTTGTATCTCCACGCTGGACGTCTGTACAATGTACTTGTGTGTCTGTGGGTGCCCATGTGCCCTGTGGTCCGTCCCTCCTCCAATTTTCAAACTTTCATGTCCAGCTCATCTGATGTGAAACACTGGATGGAGGCTGTGTTTTCAGGGACAGGCATTAGCTTGAGGCTCTGGTTCAGACCCAGCAAATGGATTGAGCTTAGAGGCTCAGGCTCCTAGAGGCTGTTCCCAAGGTCTAGGATCCTATGGACCCTGCACTCAGGGGGCTAGTATTCCTCATCTACACTGCTATACCATGAGCCTTGCCCTCTGATGGTGCTGGACCTCCAGATGGGCAGTGAAGGGGGCCACTGTGATGGGGGAGGATGAGCTGTGGGGCAGAGGAGCCACACCCTGACCCACCTTCCCACAAGGACAGAGTGGCATCTGTGGGCTAGAGGCAGGTGCCACATTCTGGAACTGACAGAAACTCTGCTATGTGCTCTGCACGCCACCTCAACACCAAGTGTTGTTCACAGATATCACTAATATCTCTTCCTTAAAGCTTCCTTAGGACTTGTGGTGGCAAAAAGAAACAGAACCATTAGCGATATGGCCCTCAACTACTGGACGAGGCCTGCCTACACTACAGAGGTTGTACGAGCAAATGGTAGCCAGGACATGTGGGCTCACTGTCCACTGCCCAGAGTTTGCTCTGACTCCCAGCACTACTGCCTGGGCCTCCCCAGCCATGAGCTGGCACAGTGTGACACACTCTCCCTTCCCACAGGGTTTAGATGTGAGAACAGGGCTGGGCCTAACTTCCTGGATGCACTGATCTGGCCAGTCTGAAATGCAGAGACCTCTATGCCCAAGTGGTGCAATTCTGCTGTGCTGGAAGCTTCCATTAGAGGTCATCTTGGTGATTGCACCCAGGCTGCAGCTGGAAGTGGTCCAAGGGATCCCCTGGCTGACTGAGGAGTTAAGGTCAGGGCTGAGGCTGACAGGAGAGACCTCATCAAGCCAGGGCTCCTGCCTGGGAGGGACCCTCAGAGACCAAATCAAACTGAGGCTGCCCCATGTGGAGGGGACCCCAGGGGTTGCCCCAAGTATTGGAGTGTATGTTTTTCCCCAGCCCTCCAGGGGCTGAGGGCACATGGAAAGCCATCCCCAGGGGAACAGCTTCCTGCCCAGTTGATTATTAAATGGTGTTGATGTGGCCGCATTGGCCTTCACTGTGGGAGGTCTGAAAGTGATGGAAACTCAACAGAGAGAGCAGCTCTTACGCCCCCATAGCCTTCCCAGAGAAGGGACCAGTGTTCTGTGAGGGACTGAGTGAGGACTAAGTGGGTTGAGTCACAAGCAGATGCCCAGCAGGGAGGGAGGTTGCTGAAATCTCAGCAAGTGGGAACAGTGGTAGCTTTTGGATTCAGAAAGACAGTTTCAGGGTAATCTATCAGCCACCATGGAACTCAGAATTTAAATATGTCATTATAGAGCCAGCCCGGTAGCCTAGTGGTTAAAGGAACTGGAGCTCTTGGGGCTAACTGTGATTTGAGTCCTGACACCAGAGGTTTGAAAAACATGCTGGGCCCGTGAGCATGCTCCAAATCCCAACATGGTGGAGAAATGGAGAAGAGATTGCAGCATGACTGTGCCCCACTGGGGGGTATTTTCTGTCTCCTCCTCTCTCTGTCTCTCTGGTTAGCACATGTGTTCTTTGGCAAAGAAAGTAAACTAACTAAACTAAATTAAACAACAACAATTTTCAAACTTTCCACTTGATAGCTACACAAGAAATCTAGTTGTTGGACTGGCATGCCTGGTTATTAGCAAGGACAACTTATCATATGTTGATTAACTAATTACATTTCTTCTTTTGTGATTATCTGTTCATGACCAGAAGCCTTTTTTTTTTTTTTTTTTTTTAAGTTTTGCTCTATGGCACATACACTTGCTGGACAGAGAGAGAGAGAGAAATAGAGAAATCATCTCCCTAGGGGGATGGCCATGCCACAATCCCTTTTCCTCCACTTTCCTCTTGAAATTTTGGGCATACATGCATACACTCCTGTCATGTTTTCCAAGCCTTTGGGACCAGGACTTGAACTGCAGAATTGACCATGTAGGATCCAGCCTCCTTAACCAAACCTTGCCACTTGGCCCTCTACGGGGCATTTACTTTTTTGTTATTCATTTCTAGGATTTTTTTTTTTGAGAGATTTTTGCTATACTGCACATGTACTTGCCAGAGAGACAGAGAGACAGAAAATGAGAAATCACTCCCCAGGAGGATGGCCACACCACAATCCCTTCCCCTCCCTTCTCCTCCCTTCCCCTCTCAGGATCTTGGGCATGTACGCACATGCACTTGGCATCAGTTTTAAGCCACTGGGTCCGGGACTTGAACCACAGTTGACCACGTGGGAGTCCAGCAACATAGTCATTATGCCATCTGCTAGTCCCAATTTCTAGCATCTTTTTAGAGATGTATATTACCACCTTTTGCACTAGACAGATAATGGATATTTTCCTGTGTAATTTAGTAATGTACAAAGTTTGCCATTTTTTTAGACTACCTTCTTGACATTTTTCTTCCTTAGTTTCTATGTTTAGGTTTCCTTACTCTGAGATATTTATTCTCCCATTTATTTCATTGTTTTATTCTCTAAAACTGTGTTTATGCACATTTGTCGTTCGTTTGTGTCCACAACAAAAGGGCCTCCGGCGTCCTGTCTCCATCCAGGCACACAGAGTGTCCTCTCCTGTTCTAGCGTCTGCAGATATGGGTCGATTTTCTCTTCAACTTAGGAGATATTTGCTTAGTGGTGTGTTTTTAAATTTCTATTTATTATGTGTGTGAAGGGGTCTCATTTATCCCATTTGGTCAGAAACTTGGCCATTAACAGTTCTACTCTCAGGACTAGCAGTGTTGCTGGGTTCCTACATAGTCAACCATGGTTTGAACCCTGGCCCCGGTGGCTTAAAACTCACGCCAGGTGTGTGTGCGTGTGTGCCCAAGATCCCGAGAGGAGAAAGGAGGAGAAGGGATTGCAACATGGTCATTCTCCACAGAGGGGATGATTTCTCGCTTTCTGTCTCTCTCTCTCGACAGTGAGCACACAAATCCTATAGCAAAATCTCTCTCTCTCTTAAAAAAAAAAAAAAGTTCTGCTCCCAGCCCCAGCGTTTGACAGAGAGAAAAAGCCTCATAGACTTGGAAAAATATACTCTGTAAGGTTAGAGATTCAGAGTTCAAGTTTTCCTCCGTCCCCTCCACTCCCCTGGTTCTCTCTGCTACACTCATTTCTTGTCCCTTGGTTCTGTCTGGACACTGGAACTCAGCTTCTGCCCAGCTCCTGCTTGCATTTATATAAAGCAAAAACAGGTCCTAACGCTCCGGTTTGAGATAAAGGTTGGAGCTATGTTAGCGCCATTGGCAGCGTTTTCTCACTCTGAGAAGCAACCCTGAGTCCTACAGCTCCTGGAATGAGTCTCAGCTCCTGCCTTCTCTCCTTTCTGACCTTCTCCACATGTGGGGCCTGCCCACTGTTTCCTGCTCACCTCTCTGTGTCTCTTGAGTTGGGGTGCCTCTGTGTGTTTAACTATCCAACCCCAGACGGCTGGGGCAGGCCCCACTGCACTTCTGATGGGTGGGTGAGCCTGCGAGGCCTCTACTTTCTCAAACAGCCTGGCCCAGGGCTCCACAGTGCCACACCTCTGTCCTCAGGAGGACGGTCCAGCTGGGCTCACAGTCCAGCTGGGCTCACATTCCAAGCTCACAGCACACCCTCCCTCTGCTGTCCCGCTCACATTTCCCTTTCTTGTGTTTCTTCTCATAATTGGCCATTAAAAGTTCTGCTCTCAGGACTAGCAGTGTTGCTGGGTTCCTACATAGTCAACCATGGCTTGAAACCTGGCCCTGGTGGCTTAAAACTTGGCCACATAATTCTATTTTTGCATGAATGTGGGGACATTTAGCAGGGTCCTGTTCTGCTTCTCCTTTGAAGCCACTTTCCCTGCTCAGAGCCTGGGGTGGAAGGGAGGAGGGTCAGGGCTTTGTCCATCACACAGTAGGATCCACTGGGTGCAGGGCAGTGAAGAGCCAGCCTCCACGGGGCTTGGGGAAGGTAACCCAGACCTGTGGTGCAGGGGACCTGGTGACAAGCATCACCTCCTACAGTTGTTCCCAGGTTGCTCTGGTGCCTCCCTGGTGGGCAGGGCAGAGGCCCAGGGCCTGTGGTGCAAACTGCAGTTTCCTTAGTGGCCTGTGTACCTTGAGATCTGGGCAGCCTCTGCCAGAGCCCAGCAGCTGGAGGAGGAGGTGCCCACACCTCCATGGCCTGTTGGTGTCTCACTGCCAGGCTGGGCCCAGGTGGCCTGAGAGGAGCCTGAGCTCCTGTTGGCTCAGCCCTGGGGCCCCAGGACAACAGTGGCCAGGTGTCTCCCCATTCACTGTTGTCCTGCTGAGCTGAGGCCTGTGTGTGCCAGGCACCAAGTGTGGCTCTCCACGTGCGTGTTGCAGAGCTGGGGCAGGTCCTGTGATCACCGCCAGTTACACAAGGGAAACCGAAGCAGGGCAGCCTGGAGGGACCTTGTTCTCTCAGGTCTTGGGGACGCTGGTTTCAGGAAGGCCTGGGCTACCAAGGGCCAGTTCTGGTTGCTGACAGGGGGAGGGGCTGCCCTACCCAGCTTTCCCTCGCAGAGGAGGGCTGGCTGCCCAGGCTCTGAGATTTGCCTTACCTCCTGGAGCTTGGCCTTTGTCCATTTGTCCTCTGAGCATGTGGGCTCAGCTGTGGGTCAGGGGTGGGGCCTTACTCCTCTCCGTAGCCCAGCTCCGAGCCTCCCCAGGGCTGGCCTCTTCCACCCAGCTTCCTGTGGTTTAAGCCAGGCCACTGTGGTCTGTGGGTCGTCCTGCTGTAACCGAGGTACGCAGTGTGCTCTCCTCTCTCTGGCAGTGGGGGGTGTGCACAGGTGCAATCGG
Organism: Tupaia belangeri chinensis; assembly: GCF_000334495.1. Classification (NCBI taxonomy): domain Eukaryota; kingdom Metazoa; phylum Chordata; class Mammalia; order Scandentia; family Tupaiidae; genus Tupaia; species Tupaia belangeri. The sequence continues at coordinate 861,233 of NW_006206889.1, forward strand.
CACCAGGTCCACGTCCTGCTGCTGCCCGGCCCTCAGTTTCCTCTGGAGAATCTGAGGAGATTTTGTGCAGGCCATTGTATGTGTTTTGGGGGGTCCAATCAGTGGTCACAGGAGGGATAGGGAGCTGCCTTGACTGGTGAGGGCCAGCTGCCCTCCTGGCCATGTGCACAGCTTGGAGTATTGTGCGGAAGCCGCTCCCTGCTCTATGCGGCTACTGCGGCCTCTGAAGGGTCATCCTGAGGCCAACTGGACCTTGTAGCCTGGGGCGGCACCAGTGTGCAGGTCATAAGGACAAATGGGAACGCCCACATGGACTGAGGGTCAGTGGCTATGCGGTGGCTCTATGGACAGTCCAGCTATGGAATTCTAGTAGCCTTAGCCTGAACAGCATTCAACAGCAGCCTTAGCTGGAGCCCCACACCCCAGTGGTGTGAGGCATGGGGTGTCTGAGAAGCAGGTCTAGGGCGAGCTGAAGCTGCTACTCCTGTCTCATTGCTGTGACCCAGGAAGCCAGACCCCCCTCAAGTTCTGCTTTTGGCCCCAAACAGGAAGGACCATGGTGCTATTTTGACCTTTCTGGGCCCTGATATAATTTTAGTAAGGACCAGAGACCAGAGTCACCTCCAACAAGACAGGACGTTGAGGTTGTTGGGGGCTCTAAGCCTCAGTCCTCAGTGGGAGGCCCTGACTGGTACTCCACTGGCTTGAGGCCCAGAGCAGAGGCAGGGTTTCGGGGAGGAGGGTAGACAGAGATCAGACAAGGGCAGACTCCACCAACTAGATACTCCCAGAGTCCCACAGGCTACAGCTGGAGGCTGAGCTATGTCCTCAAAGTCACTGGGGCCTGGGTCAGAGCCCTGCTGGCCTGGGTCTGACCGCTGAACCTCAGGGCCTCAGGCAACCACTATGGCAGAGAGCAAGCAAGCGTGTGTGTGTGTATGTATGTGTGTGTGTGTGTTCACACTGGGGCAGGGTGCCCAGCAGCCGCAGAGACACCTGTCGGAGGAACTGGCACCCACAGGGGCGGGGTGGGGGGAGGCGTGCTGATCTGTGCTTCTGATAACATGTACCCTTCCTCCTACCACCTCCTCAGAAACCTCTTCACCTTCTGAGTGTCAGATAAAACATTCATAGCCTGCTACAAAGTTCTCACACTCTGGAAATGAGGCTGAAAGGCCCTCCAAGGCGCTGACCTGTGACGACTTTGTGTCAGGTCGCTTCCCCACCCCCAGCCTTGGCTCTGGGTAGCCTGTTAGGAAGGTGCCGTCTTGGCTTTTCACTTGCCAGGCCTTGTGCCCTGCCTCAGTCATTTCTGCCCCAGGCGTGTCTGGCCTATGCACGACCACAACCACTGACCAGGCTCTGTAGCCATTGATGCCTGTTATTTATTATTATTATTTTATTTTATTCATTATTATTATTATTTTTAATTGACCTGAGAGAGAGAGAAAGTGAGAAAGCAAACCACCAAGTCCAGGACTTGAACCTTGTTTGGCCATGCGGGAGTCCAACACCTTAACCACCATGCCACCTGCCAGCCCCGATGCCTGGGTTTTTAAGGACAGGGAGGGCATGGACCTAGGAGAGTGCCTCCAATAGCTGGATGACTGAGGTGAAATCACATAGCCCTTTCCCCATGTTCTGGCAGGCCCCTAAATGAGCTTTTTGCATGGTCATTGCACCCAAAGGGGCTCAAGGTTTGCATCTCGTCCTCAGCCTGATTCTGCTCCACGCTGAAAACTAGACCAAACAAGTCTCAGCTCCAAGCTCAGGCTCAATTTGTGCAGGAATTCAGTCAGACAAAGGCCATGGCCCTGCCCTGCAGAGTGTGCAGTACCACATTTGTGTTTGTGTGTGTGCATATAAATGTGTATGTAAGTGCATGTATGATGTGGCATGCATGTACATATGTACATTCATATGTGGAGGTGCATGCACATGTGCTGTGTGTGTGATGTGTATACATGTGTGCACAGCAGGTGTATGCATGTGTGTATGTGTGTGCACATGCATGCACACACGTGTGTTATGTTGTGTGTATACACGTGTGTTGTGTTGCATTGTGTAGGTGTGCTCATGTGTGGTATGCTGTGTGTGTGGGTGCATGTGCATGTACATGTAGTGTATGCATGCATGTGTAGTGTGTACCTGTGCGTGTCCCTGTAGGGGCCACTGCCTGCTCTCCTTGACCTCTTGGCTAGACGTGCAGCCACATTGCCAGCTCAGGCCTCCCTCTCTCTCTGGTGATGGCTGAGCTCCAGCACAGGCATCAGGGTGACCAAGTGTGCTGGTCTTGCCCTGGTCCTCACATCCCATGGTGGCAGCAGGACCCACAGCTGTCCCAGTGGGCTCAGAGGCCATGAGAGCCAGCCCAGCCTTGCCAAGACCTGTCATATCCTCCTTCCACAGGACATGCTGGACCAGTGTCCACTGTTGCTCGCCCTGGTGGGGCTGCTGTCCCTTGGGCCTGGTGAGTTCCGCACCCCACACCTGCGTTCCCATCAGGAAGACTCAAGCCTCCTAGATGGAACTCTGAGGTGCTTAGGCAAGCGGGGCTGCGGGGAGCAGGTCCAGGCACAGCCTCAGTCTCCCTGTACTGGGGCTGTGGCTCCAACCTTCCCCAAGGTGCTCTCTGCACTTCCAGAGGTGGGGGTGGACAAGAGGCCTCTCCCAGCTCCCCCTGAACTGCAGACTCTACCTGGCCCCCCACACTCCCCGGGTCCCCTCTGCCCCACAGCAGGCGTGGCCAGGGTGGGCATGGACCCCTCACTGAGCCTGTCTCCTTCCCCCAGTCCTCCCCCAGGAATGTACCAAGTACAAGGTCAGCACCTGCCGGGACTGCGTGGAGTCAGGGCCTGGCTGCGCCTGGTGCCAGAAGCTGGTAAGAACCGCAGTAGGGCCGGCACCTGCCGCCTCCTCAACCCTGGGATGGCCTGTCCCTGGCTCCAAGGTGAGGTCCCCAGGGCACAATGATGATTTTCTGCAAGGCCACCTGTGCCTGGGAAAGACTGCTAGTAGAGAGTCCTCAGATCTTGACTCCACCCTTCCTGCAAGAGTCCCTAAGGTCATGGACATGAGGTCTATTTAAAAGTACATACATTATTTTTCTCAACCGTTTGAATGTAGGTTGCAGACATGAAGCTCTCTCATCCTTAAGTGCTTCAGGGGTCTTTTTTTTTTTTTTCCCCTAGAGGTTTTCGCTTGCCAAGTGAAAGACAGAGAGAGACAGAGAGACAGAAAGCGAGAAATCACCCCCCAGGGGGGATGGCCATGCAGCAATCCCTTCTCCTCCATTATCCTCTCGGGATCTTGGGCATACATACACATGCTCCCAGCATGAGTTTAAGCCACTGGGTCCAGGACTTGAACTGCGGTCGACTACATGGGAGTCCAGCGACATAGCCATTACACAAACTGCTGGTCCCATTTAGGGATCTTTCTTAAGAACAAGGTACATTTGCAAAACAACATAAGTGTATCCTGATAAATACGTGTGTATTTATATTTGATAAATGTGTTTATCAAAATCTGAAAATTTAACATCGACATCTTTTGATAATCAAATGTATGTCCCTTATACAAATTTTACTAATTATTCCCATCATCGTCTTTGATAGCATGGTTTTTCTTTCCTTTTTTATTTTTTCTTTTTTTATCCCTGACTGATTTCTAAGCCAGAATTATACATTATCTTCTTGAACATGGACTATTGTTCAACTTTCTTGTCTTTCCTATCCTTGCCATTTGTGAAGAATTCAGGACAGCCATTTTGAAGAAGGCCCCTCAACTGGTCTTACCTGGTGTTTCCTTTGATCAGCAGAAGCCGTGCACAGTGATGCTGTGTCCTTGTCACTGTCCTAACACTCGTGGTGCCGCTTGGGTCACTTGGCTAAGACACATTTGCCAGACATCTCACATGATATCCTGTCTCCCTCTGTAGTTAAGAACTCGTTTGTGGGGAGATACTCAGGCTGGCGAACGTTGTGTTCCCATCAAACCAACACCCAGTGATGATTCTTGCCTAAATCGACAATTACTGTGATGGTTGTTCAATGGTGAAGTTCTAGATCCGTCGCTCCTAATGGCTTCTAATGTAAAAGGCTTTCCTCTCTCACATCCACATGGACCCACAGATTTAACTGTGCTATAATACATAACCCATAAATATTGTTTCACTGCCGTGATGCTGAAATAACTCCAGACTTTGCCATAGAGAGCCCCTCCACGCTGGCTATGTGTCCAATCCACGTGTCTCTATCCTTAGTCACTTTGATCACTTTCTTCAAAGACATCGTGCCAGAGGGCACTTACTCATGAGAGAAGCAAAGAGAAAGGGAGAGGGACAAAGGGCCTCTCAGTGGGTATGGTCACTCCACAGTCCCTTCTCCATCTCTGCATTGAGCACTTTCTTACTTTCGGTAGTAACAAGACGCTCCAGGCCCATCTGGGACTTCTCTTGCTCAGAACCAGGCATTTTTCTGAGGGTTCCTGGTTCCTTTTTGTGAGAGGCCTGGCTTATGACATCCTCAGCCTATTTCCTCCTTCTCTGAGTCCTACCATATACAGAAAGTGGTTTCAGAGCAACCAGCCCACCCTACTGCCTCGAGCAATGTGCAAAGGAGAAGTCCAGTGTGGTTTGCATTCTCTCTTGTAATCGAGGGGTGTGGCCAAACCCTGTGCTTCAGTACTCTTAGCTTGATCTTCTCTTCCCTTTCGTGAGGTCCTTATATTCATTTAAGAGCACTATGAGAGACTCGTTTGACCCTGTTGGATTAGACGTTAGGCTTTCTTTTCTTCCCAATCTTTTTATTACTAGTATTTCTTTATTTAATTTTATTTTTTGTTATTATTATTATTATTTTAATTTGATCAAAGAGACAGCGAAAGTGAGAGAAAGGGAAAGTAAGAAAGCAAGCTGCCAGGCCGGCCATGTGGGAGTCCAGCACCTTAACTGCCACACCACTAGCTGGCCCTCCTTTTCTCTCCATTCTTGCTGATGTACTTTTGCTTCTTGTGTAAGTAGAACATCAATATGGTTCCAAAAGTCATGACAGTATAGCAGCACACTCAGGAACTGCCCAGCCATGCTCCTGAGCCCAGTGCCTATTGCCTGTTGGGACCAAGCAACCTCTTCTGGGTTAGACTTCCTGTGCGCCCCTTGGTGGGCGTGAGCGTGCACACTTTGTGCGTTATGGGCTTTGTATCTCCGCATGCTCTGACTTGCCTCTGGAGCAGCAATCCATATTTTGGTATGCCCTCCTTCGCAGTGCCAGGATCATGGCCCATTCTCTTTTTCTCTGCCCTGTCAGAATCCAATGGACTGTGGGACCAGCAGTTAGCGTAAAGGCTATGTCGCTGAACTCCCATGTAGCCTACTGCAGTTCGAGTCCCAGACCCAGTGGCTTAAACTCACTCTGAGCGCGTGTGCGTGCGTGCCCAAGATCCCGAGAGGAGAATGGAGGAGAATAGATTGCGGCATGGGGATCCCTCCTCGGGGGTGATTTCTCGCTTTCTATCTCTCTGTCTCTCTGTCTTTCTGGCGAGTGCACACACCTTATAGCAAAAACCTCTCAAAAAAAAATAATAAATAAAAAAGAATCCAGTGGACCTTTAGGGGGAACGAAGTGGTCAAGAGGAAAGTGCCCTGGACCCAGGAGCCCCACAGTCCGCTCCACTGCCCGTCTTCCATTTCCTTCTAGACTGGGAAGGCCTTGTCCTAGAGCCTTGACCTGGGTTCCTGGGGTGCCTCGGGCTGCCACACTGACTGAGAGCGGACACCTGCATTCCCTGGGGACAGAGCAGCTCCATCAGGCAAAACAGACTTCAGGCAGCTGCTAAACCATGCTGAGGCTTCTTTCCCCTAGGCCCTGTGCTGGAGACACCTGTGCCAGCAGGGGGCGTGTACCCTAGCAGCCACAGGAAGAAGCTGGAGCCTTAGGTCTTCCTTGACTGACTGTCCAGCGACCTCAAACCCATAGGGACTCCTATCCTGAGTTCTGCGTGTAGAGAAAAGAGGGACAGGCCTCAGTTCCTAAGGGTCTGCCAGCCAGCACAGCTCATTGTAAACCTCCTCCCCACCCAACTCCCCCTCCTGCAGAATTTCACTGGGAAAGGGGAGCCGGACTCCATTCGTTGTGACACCATGGAGCAGCTGCTGATGAAGGGCTGTGCAGCTGATGACATCATGGACCCCAGGAGCTTCGCTGAGACCCAAGTGGACCGGGCCCAGCGCCAGAAGCAGCTGTCCCCACAAAAAGTGACGCTTTACCTGAGGCCAGGTATGCTTGGCCTACACTGGGGTGAGCTGGGCACCCCCAAGTGCTGGTTGTTCCAGCTCCAGCCTGAGCTCAGCCCTGCTCTGGGTGCCATAGCTGACCACGTGGGGCCTGTGTCCAGGTTGGGCAGCCGATGAGGACCAAGGACTGCTGGGACCCCATGAGTGAGTCTGAGCTCCACTCAGCCCTTCCTCTCTCTGCCCAGGTGGATTTCCCCAACCCCACTGTCTGCAGCCAAGGCTCTGGGCCTCAAGGCTCTCCTTAGCTCTGTGTTCTGCATTTTTTAAATTTTTAATTGCTGGAGGGCATGTATACTGTCAGAGAAAGACAGAAAGAGGGAGAGGGAAAAAGCACCCCTCAGTGGGTCTTCGTCCTGCTGCAATCCCTTCTCCTCTATGTCTCTATCGGCATGTACACACATACCTGATGTATTTTTAAGCTACTATGGTCAGGATTGCAAAAATCTGGCTCCCTTAACCACAGGTTATGGGGCCAGTCCTCTTTTCTTAAAAGGGAAAACTGGGGTCAGCAGGTGGCATGGTGATTAAGGTCACTGAGACTCCCACGTGGCTGACCGTGGTTGAGGCCCAGACCTAGTGGCTTGCTTTCTCACTTTCTTTCTCCTTCTCTGGTCAAATTAAAATAAATAAATAAATAAATTTAAATAAAACAATTCTTTAAAAGGGGGGGAGGGGAAACCATTTGGAAAGCATTTTGCTATCTCCCCTCTCAGAAGGCATGGTACTCTTGCTATGGTTAAGGCTCTGATAAGTCCTGAAGCAAGGAAACCTGAGTAATTGTTTAAACCCAGGGTGGCCCAAAATGCCTAGGCCACAGAGCCCTGTTTCAGTATATAGCTCCCTGGCAGTGCTTGGAGAAGAACCCTCCAAGGCTGCAGGTGTGGGGGCCAGTGGGTAAGAGCACATGGCCAGTGTGGGCTGGCTCCATGCTGACCACCTCTGGCCCTCACTGTGGGACCTGCCAGGTTACTGACATCTCTGTGCACTGCCATCTGGGAGAAGGCTGAGGGCAGCTCCCTAGGGAGGAGTAGAGGGGTTGGTGGTGCAGCCTTAGAGGAACCAATGGGCTATGTTTAGTACTGCCCTCAGGGAGCACGGGTCCCCTGAGTAAGAACTGAGACATGGGCCACAGTGACAAGTTGAGAAACAGCTAGTGGCAGCCGGGAGGCCAGGAGGATAGGAAGGGAAGAGAAAGTAAAAGAAGGGAAGGGGAGAGGTGGGAAGAGAAGAGAAGGGAAAGGACCCCTTGGTCGGCCTACAAAGGCCCATATTTGTGAAGTGTTACTGGAGCATGGCCATGCCCATTCACAGCTGTATTTTCACCAATGGCCACAGACACCATAAGGCTGCAGACACCATATGGCCACAGACACCATATGGCTGCAGACACTCTATGACCGCAGACACCATATGGTTGCAGACCCTCTATGACCGCAGACACCATATGGCCACAGACACCATATGGCCACAAAGCCAAAATCATGGACACTTCCTGGAAAATATTTTAGGCTAAATGGAACCATGGAGAGCTGAGAGGTCTAGCAAGGGGCAGGCCAGGAACACTGCTTGTGAGGCCCAAGGATGCACACTGTGTGTGGGTATGTGTGTGTGGGTGCGCTGTACATGCTATGTGTGTCCAGTGTTGAGTATGAGTGTGCGCTATATGCGTGTATGTTTATATGTCCATCAGGTGTGTAGATATGCACGGTATGTGTTTGGCGTGTGCATGTATGGTGTGTGTGTGTTTATTTGTGTGTAATGTGTATATATGCTAATGTGTATGTATGCTATGTGTGATTGTGTGTGCATGTGGAGGGTGTGTGTGTGTGTACACACACTTTCTCCCAGGGTGCCGCAGTCAGGCAGAGCAAGGACAGGGTCCGCACATTATCCCCTCTCTGTGGCCGACTGCCAAGTAAGGAGCTGAAGGCTGGAGGGCGGGCGGGTGGGCAGAGGGGACTGGTCCAACTACGGTCCTCATATGAATGTGGGGACACATATTCAGTCCACACACATGAACACTCCTGTATTTGGGAGTGTGTGTCCTTTCCCTGGAACTCATATCGTTGGTGTCGAGTCTTACCCGCAGCCCCCTGCCAGGCTGTGGTAAAGGGCATTGTTGGGGGGCATTGGTGCAGAGCCTGCCTGGGTCTTCAGAGCCACTCACTCTCATCCCTGTGGCAGGGCCGGGGGCGGCGTTCAACGTGACCTTCCGTCGGGCCAAGGGCTACCCCATCGACCTGTACTACCTGATGGACCTCTCCTACTCCATGCTCGACGACCTCATCAACGTCAAGAAGCTGGGTGGCGACCTGCTCCGGGCCCTTAACGACATCACTGAGTCCGGCCGCGTTGGTGAGGCCTGTGGCCCCTGCAGGCTGGGAGCTCGGTCCTTTTCCTGATCCCAGGAGCCCAGCCCCCACCCCCTCCACAGTCACAGGTCCCAGGCAGGGCACGGGGGCTCCAGAGAGAGTGAACCCCCAGGGAGGCCACAGGGCTGAGTACGGCCTTTGTCCCTGCCCGAACCCCCAGGGTGTCCACAGGGCTGAGTACGGCCTTTGTCCCTGCCAGGGGCCACGCCCAGTCCCTGATTCCCCAGACTGTGGACATCACTCAGTTCTGCATTTCCGCTTCCTCCTTCTTTTATTTATTTGCCAGTATCTTTAAAGAGGAAAGTCTTGTGGTGCTAAAAGACTTATAGTGCTAATTACTAAAACTTAAAGACCACAAAATAGACTACACTGTAGTTCTAGCGTTAAAGAAACAGTCACAGCAAACTGCAGGCTGAGGGGTCTCCTGTGCTTGACAGGCCCTGACTCACAAAGGGCAAGTTTCAGAAATGCACGTGTGTAAGGGACAAGGGGACTCCTCAGCCACCCAGCACTGCCCCCAGACAGCACGCTGCCTCCTCCTCTACACATAGGGATGTGCGCATGCACACTGGGACATGTGACTGCATGCTCACACGCTTTCTTGTGCATGCCATGTCCACATGTACACTGACATAGTCATACTCACACATATACAAGATCACACATGTATACCCACACTCATGCTGTCACATAATTTCCCACACACACACACAAGTGCCTGACACACACAGTCCCACAAGTGCCATCTCCATGCTCTGCTACAAGATAGGGAAACTGAGTCTTTTATATCTCAAGACTCCCCTCCTGTCTGGGGCCTGCCTGCCACCTTGTGCCGCCCTTGTACACCGCTGCCTCACACCATGTGTCCCTTAGGCTTTGGGTCCTTCGTGGACAAGACTGTGCTGCCCTTCGTCAACACACACCCTGAGAAGCTGCGGAACCCGTGCCCCAACAAAGAGAAGGAGTGCCAGCCCCCCTTTGCCTTCAGGCACGTGCTGAAGCTGACAGACAACTCCAACCAGTTCCAGACAGAGGTGGGGAAGCAGCTGATCTCCGGCAACCTGGACGCCCCCGAGGGTGGGCTGGACGCCATGATGCAGGTCGCCGCCTGTCCGGTGAGATGCTGTGCTACCAGGGCCCAGATTCCCCCCCTACCACCACACACACACACTTGAAACCCCCCTCTAGAACTGCACAGCTGGCCCTCTAGCTAGCAGGTTGCCCCATCTAGCCTCTCACCTGCCAGCCTGGGCCTGGGGAGAGCCACACTCCCAGGCACCTCTCCGCCCCCCAGGCAGGACAGCAAGCCAGTGAGGGCAATCGGGGGGAGGGCGACACCCCAGAAATCACCCACAGACATCATTGCTGACTTGTGACCCAGCTTGCCTGTGAAGCCTAAACATCATGCGAGTAACGGTGGGTACAGCAGGACTCGGGCAGCCTGCTCCGGGTTCCTGCAGCACAACAGCCCCTCCTCCCTTCCAGGCCAGAGGGTGTGTGTGCCCTCCCCAGGGTCCCCACCTGCCTCTATCCCGTGGGCCGTATTCACACCACAAGGACCGGGACTCTAGGTCTGCACACGCTGCACCCCGGCAAGCCACTCTCACCCCAGCGTCTGCACCTGGCATGCCGTGGCCATGGTGTGGACACCTGGACTGGGGTTGGCGTGAGGTCACAGCCCAGCGTGTGTGAGGCCCGCACACGCCTGCTCAGGACACCCTGCAGTACTTGGCCTCCCCGTGGTTTTCCTACAGCTCCCTTCTCTCCTGCACTGCGACATCTCCACATTGCAGGGAATGCTTCTGGAGTGCCTTTTCCTCGGGATTATTCCCTTAGGGTTTACCCCAGGTCTGGAATGATGGGGCTGCAGAGGTTGTCTCTTCTTAAACCCAAGCATGCTTTTGCATCCCCTCACTCCTTATACTTATAGCAGCATTTTGTAAACTGTCATCTCTTTTTTTTAATCTCTAGAAGGCACATACACTTGCTAGAGAGAGACAGAGGGAGAGGAGGAAAGCATATCTCACGGGGTGTGATCCCCCTGCAATGCCTTTTCCTCCACTTCTTCATCCTGGTAGGATGTGGTGCACTCATGCACACACACTCAGCCTGGGTGTTTTTCAAGTCACTGGGGCCAGGATTCAAACCACGGTCAGCCATGTGGGATTCAGCTCTCTCAAACACTGTGTTAATGGGCAGATCTCAGGCTCCCTTGGGTCGCTTCCATTTGGGTTGGGCATGAGGACACCATGAGAAGCTGCTGTTAAAGCCAAGAGAGGAAGGGCAGCTGCCTGGACTCCAGGCTGTGCAAAGCCTAGCTGGGGAGAGCAAGGCAGGTGACCCCGTCTTCTTCTCAGGAGGAGATTGGCTGGCGCAACGTCACGCGACTGCTAGTGTTCGCCACGGATGATGGCTTCCACTTTGCGGGCGATGGGAAGCTGGGTGCCATCCTGACCCCCAACGATGGGCGCTGCCACCTGGAGGACAACATGTATAAACGCAGCAATGAGTTTGTGAGTGTCCCCAGAAACTTGGAGGGCACCTGGCAGAAGGGCAGGGACACTGGAATTCACTGTCTTGCTGGGCAGGGAGCCATGAGAGAGAGGGGAAGGACATAGCAGGGTCCCATTTGAGCACCTCACCAGAGCCTGGCTTCCTCCTTCTGACTTAAACTCATTAAGAAACTTCTGGAATCCTCAAAGACAATGTCAGTTCTCTTGGGACTCAGCCCCAGGATGGGGAGGGCCCAGCAGAATCTGACCTATGACCTTAGATGCAGTAACTACCCCCTACCCCTTACCCCAAGCTGGGGTCCCCTCCCCAACATCCAAGGGTCCATCTTCTGTCTGGGCCCTGAGCTGACCTTCATTCCTTCCCTCCTTTCTGGTGGGCCCTTTCATGATACCAGTGAGCATCTGGGCTGGGACGAGACCACAGATACTACTGAGGAAAATGGCACTGGGGAAGGAGGGGTGGGAAGGAGCTCAGGGCTTTGAGTTAGAAGCGTGAAAATTCCTACCCTCAGGCAGGGGTGCTTAACAGCATGGAGAGGTCAGGGATTCTCGGGTTTGGAGGCCAACCCTGGGCCTAATGGCACCCCCTCACGGGGTGTGTCCCAGTACTAGCTGGCTGTGATAGGATGCTCTCATGTCCTGAAGCTGCAAACACCAGGTGCTGCAAAGGGTTTCAGAGATGGTACCGACGGGGATCCTCCATCGGGGCACACAGACTCCTGGTTGCTATAGGTAGAATTCACCGTGTGAGATGGGACAGGAAAAGGTGACATCATGTGTTTGTGAGTCTCTACCTGAAACTGAGTACCCATCAGTAATGAGGGTAGGTGCCACCGTGGTGGGGTGGTGTCTGAGATTCTGCCCCCAACAGAAATCCTGGGTATTTCCCTAGCACCCCATGGTGTGCACCCTTCAAAATGTTGACCTTAACACAGGAGCCACTAGATTCCTTATCGCCAACTCATCTGAAAGCACATTTCGACTCTGTATTTCCTTAACTGCTTCAGTGTCGTCGTCCCCTCATGATCCTGTGATTTCATGGCATTTGCAACCTCATTCGGAGAAGCCCGCTGGGTGGCACGTGGAGGCTGAGCCCGAGCAGAGGCTGCTGACTCTGGGTCTGGGCAGCCGCTTCCACCAGGCAGAGCAGATGGGAGGCCTGGGAAGGCTTATCCCTGTCCCCAGCTAACGGCGTCTCCTCTCCCCAGGACTACCCATCGGTGGGCCAGTTGGCACACAAGCTGGCCGAAAGCAACATTCAGCCCATCTTTGCGGTGACCAAGAGGATGGTGAAGACCTATGAGGTGGGTGGAGTCGGGGCTGGGCAGCACGGGTGGTCCTCACTGTTTCAGCTGAGTGAGGACAAGACCAGCACCACCCCAGGCCCAGGTTCTGCTCTGCAAGCGGGGCGTGTGGGCAGCTGACCTGGCCAGGCCGCGGCTTCCAGGCGTGAGCACGGTACTGAGGGAGCCTGTGGCTTCCTTTGGGTATTGGGACATCAATGTGGGGGCACAAAACAATTGTCCCTGTCCTTGAAATTCGCTGACACCAACAGTGTGGGTCTAGACACTGGTGGCGGTATTTCCATTTTTGTTGGAACACGACTCTAGGATCTGCCAATCTGATACTTTATTTTAGGAAAAAATCTTTGTTTTAGACTTGCACACATGTGATGTAAACATTTTTTTATGAAGCTATATATGAGAAAGTTTGAAAGGCTTAAATGTAGAGCCTAGTGAACTTCACTGAGGAAATAGTCAAGGACCATTCTCTGCATTGAGGAGACACCCCTGAGGCTCCCTGGGTCACAGCCTCCACAGAGATCCTGCTGGTGCTCACAGAGGACATTTCCAACCTCCATCCCGGGGGGTGGAGCAGTCTTCAACACAAGCCTCGATTAGCAGGAGTTGGAACCAAAGCTGTCTAAGTCTCAGGAGAACGTGTGTTGGGCGTTTCTGAGCCTTCCTGAGCAGGTGCTCTCTGGGGCTAGGGTCATGGCACTAGGTCTGTTAATAGCCGTGAGTGCCTGGTCTTGCCGCAGAAACTCACCGAGATCATCCCCAAGTCGGCTGTCGGGGAGCTGTCCGAGGATTCCAGCAACGTGGTCCAGCTCATCAAGAATGCCTACAATGTGAGTGCCCCATGGCAGTCACCAGGTGTGGGCCAGTCAGAATCCACCATGCTGGCTGGCAAGACTGCCCTCCCACTACAGGTTATAGAAGGGTGGCCAACAGAGGAGAGCCCCTGCCTTGTAGGAGCCCCGCAACCTCCTGCAGCCCCTGTGGGACTCTCTCAGGCCCTCGGGACACACTGGGTTGGCCACCTTGCACAGGGCAGCCCTGAGTCTTCTCTTGCTGATGACATTGGCATGTGCAACCCAGACTCCCCCTGAGCACACCTAGAACATGAGTCCCAGGCTCTCCATCAGGCTCTTCCCTGCTGGCCCCATGGAGAAGTGGGGGCTGGGCAGCTGGGTGCAGATAATGCACCTGGGGTGGGGGAGGAGGCCCCAGAAACAGGACCCTATGGAGACACTCAGGGTGCACTGGCTTGGGAACCACCTTCCAGTCTTGTCAGAGACACTTCTTGCAGAGACCCTGCCACCCTCTGCCTTCTGGGCACGCAAACCAAAGGTGGCTCCCTCTGAGGCCCACGGGTTCTGTGTGCATAGGCGCAATGATGGGCAGGTCCCTGTGCTCCGAAAATCCACCCCAAGTGAGACCTCCGGGGAGTCCGGTCTGAGAGTCCTCCAGGCTGGCTGTCCTGGTGCCTTGACAGCATGTTCAGATATCTAATAAACGCTGTCACTGAGATCAATCAGAGCCCTGTGACAAGGTTCCAGTCACCCTTGTAGCCTCTTGTGAGCCCCAAGTCCCCAAAGCAGGGCCCCTGCACTCATCGCTGTGGGTCCGAGATTCCATCTTTACCTGGAGGACCTGTGCCCCTACTGTGGGCTCGCTCAGCTGGTGTTGCTCTCTCTGTCTCTCTCTCCATCTCTGTCTCTCACCACTTCTACATGCAGCCCAGCTCCCACCCCCAGACACTGTGCACTCAGTGGGGAGGGGGGCAGTTCAAGCCCTTCTCATGGGGCTGACCCATGACAGTTGGCCTGTCCTGGGGGCAGGACTGGCTGGCAGTCTGCTGTCCCTGTCACACCCTTCTGAGCCCCTAGAAGACTTGGTTGTCCTCCCTTCATACTGGGGAGGGGAGGGAATGAGAAATGCAGACGGGTCCAAACCACAAGGGCAGCATATGACACGTCCCCAAGCCTGGCTGCTCTCTGCCCACAGAAATTCTCCTCCAGGGTCTTTCTGGATCACAACACCCTCCCCGACAACCTGAAGGTGACCTACGACTCCTTCTGCAGCAACCGGGTGTCCCTCATGAACCAGCCCAGAGGGGACTGTGATGGTGTGCAGATCAACGTCCCGGTGAGTGACCGAGGGTGTCCATCCCAGCTTGGGAAGGGCCAGCCAGATGGAAGGTGCACCCGGGCAAGCTGAGGCCTCTGGGGGACAAGCAGGACAGGGAGTGGCCAGCATCTCCCATCCAGGCCAGTTCATGTAGGTTCATGTCCTCAGTGTCAAGGAGAGGGTCCGCAAGGACACACGCCCTCCTTGGCCCTTGGTGTCTTATTTCACAATGCAAGAGAGGGGCACCCAAGTCCCAAAGTGGGCCCAGCGTGGGACACAGACCAGCAATGACAGTGCCCCCAGGCCAGCGCTGGACATGCCCAGCAGGGCAAGATAAGTCTGGCTTAGTCTGTTTTCCTGATTTTTGTTTGTTAACCATTAAGGCATGGGCCACAAGGTGCCCAGAAATGGGCACTGAATTATATCTCTAGTAATTCAGATTGAATTATTCAGGGCTGGCTCCTTAGCCTAGCGGTTAAGAGAGTGGGATCCCACATGGCTGACCTCAGTTCAGATCCCAGCCACATGGATGATAAAGCATGTCAGGCACATATGAGTGTGCCCCAAATCCCAATGGGATGAAGAAATGGAAGAGAAGGGATTGTGGCATGACTATGCCCCACTGTGGGATGCTTTTTCTCTCTCCCTGTCTCTCTCCCTCTCTCTTAAAATAAGTGGCAAATCATCCCCTACAACGTCACTTTAGACTTCCTTTACTGCATGAGTGGCCAGAAGTATTCGAAGCCTCCAGAAGCCCACTGGTCCCGCTGCTGCCTTCTACATCAGTCTGCAGATCCTGAGCTCAGCTCTCACTCCTCCTTATCCCGGGAGCGTTCCAGGGTAGCCCCTCCTGCTCTTTCATCTGCTCCCTCCCGGGGCCTGGCAGAGGCCAGCACCCTCCAACCCAGAAAGCCCCCATGACTATACAGGCCAGGCAAGGGAACAGGAGCAAGGTCTTGACCCCAGTCACTGGAGCATCCACACCTGAGACTTCTCTCCCCCACAGATCACTTTCCAGGTGAAGGTCACAGCCACAGAGTGCATCCAGGAGCAGTCCTTCACCATCCGGCCGCTGGGCTTCACGGACACAGTGACCGTGCGGGTCCTTCCCCAGTGTGAGTGCCAGTGTCGGGACCAGAGCCAGGACCGCAGCCTCTGCAGTGGCAAGGGCTCCCTGGAGTGTGGTATCTGCAGGTGAGGCGGGTGCAGGCCCACAGCGCCCACCCCACCCTGCAGGGCAGGTGTCTACAGGTGAGGCTGGTGCAGGCCCATGGCATCCACCTCCGACCCACAGGGCAGGTGTCTGCAGGTGAGGCAGGGGTCTGCAGGTGCCCATGGCACCTGCCCCAGGCACCATCACACAGAGAAAGTGGAGAGAAATTTGAACCCAGAGCCCCTCCCCAAGCCCTTGCCCTTGCCCTGGCTCTGACCCAGGGTATCTTCGACAACACCAACCTGTGCTCCCCATTGTCTGGCCATGGAATGCCCAAGGCAGGGGGCCTGGCACGCAGGAGATGGAGACCCACCTCAGGAGTGTGAGGAGCTGCACGGGAGGTGCTGTGGCCTGGGGCAGGCCACTCTGTCTGCCTCACTTGTTTCCTATGGGGCTG
>NW_006206889.1:879769-883971 GCF_000334495.1 Tupaia belangeri chinensis
CCAGCCGCCCCTGTGCCAGGAGTGCCCCGGCTGCCCCTCGCCCTGCGGCCGCTATGTGTGGGTACACAGGGCCCACAGAGTCATTGCTGCACCGGGGCCTGACCTTACTGCCAGGCTCCCCTAGGAGCCCCACCAACACCCACTGTACCCCTCTGCCCTCTCCTTGTGCACCTGCAGAGAGGGGCTTTACTGCAGGGGTCAGGCCTGTAAGTCCTCTTGGGCACCTGATCGGTTCCCAATACCCTCCATGCTTCCCCCCGACCCCACTCATGCCCCAGCGCTTGCTCACTGCTGACCACCCAGGCCCTCCACCCCCTCCACACCCTCACCCAAGTCCTAGCACCTCCTCTGCAGCTCCTGTGCCGAGTGCCTGAAATTTGACAAGGGCCCCTTTGGGAAGAACTGCAGTGCCCAGTGTCGGAACCTGCACCTGCTGGACAGCCCCATGAGGGGCAAGACATGCAAGGAGCAGGACTCGGAGGGCTGCTGGGTGACCTACACACTGCGGCAGCTGGACGGGAGGAACAGATACGAAGTCCACGTAGATGAGAACCAAGATGAGGCCGACAGTGCGGATTCGGGGCAGGTGGGATGTGGGGACAGAAGTTCCAGCCACTAAGACTACACACAGGGTCTCTTCCACTGGCCCGGGGGGCCCAGTATGCTATCTTCTTACCCACTGCTCCACTCTCCCTTTTGTGCCTTCCTTATGGGCCACTCACAGCACAGGGCAGCTCCACTCCACCCTAAATGACCTGTGGGACCCACTGCCTGACCAGGCTTTCTCCCACTGACAGCAGGCAAGACCTAACAGCTGTGTCGGGAGCCCATGGGATTCTGAAAATCCAGGAGCTGATCTCAGCCCCGAGTTTGCTGTCCCCCAGTCGGTTCATTCTACCTCTGTCACTCTCAGGCCCTGTAAGGGCCGTGAACTTGGGAGATGCCAACCCTGTCTTCCTGGGGTTCATGTTCCAAGGGGATGGGAACACCAGTGCTAACAAAGCCTGGGACTGCAGCCGGGTCACTAGGACACAAAGACCAAAGGGCAGAGATCATCAGGGGATGGGGGGCAGGTAAAGAGCCTCCACAGGGAACCGGAAAGGTGTGTGGTCCTATGGTATCCATCAGCCCTGGGAGGGGTCAGGTCTGTTCCTGAACTACCAGGAAGCCATTAGGTTTTCAGAAGGAAAAGTTGTTCTTAGAGGCTCTCCTGGCAGCCAGGTGGACACAGACCTGTCAGAGGCTGCTGCTAGGCCCAGGAACTGACAGTGCGCTATCAGAGGAGGGCTGATTCAGGGTGGGGGTGGCATAGACAGGGCCAGCTCTCGGGGGGGCCCAGGAGAAGAGGATGGGTTGAGAGACCAGGGACCCAGCACATGGAGTGGGAAGGTGGGGGCTGGATCAGTCAGGAAGTCACTGGGTGACAGTGACAGGGTATCTGGGCACTGAGGCTTGGACTACCCAGACACACAGTGGGATGGGCTTTAAGAGATTTGGACATAAGCCCCTGGGAATTCCCACATTCACACACGGAAACTGAGGACAGTGCCTGGGGCCACTGTGACCATGCCAGGCCTAGGCAGCCACCCACCAGGACTCCTGCAAGACCAAGACTTGGGGTACCCTCTTCCAACTTTTACACACACACACAGCTCCCCCCTCCCCAGATGGAAACCTGAGGAAGGTGGGGTAAGAGTCAAGCCCCCACCCATGTCACATGTCTGGGGCACACAGCTATTCATGTGCCTGTGGAGGCAGACTCGGCTACAGACCCTTCTGGGTCCTTTGAAGGACAGATTGGGCTCACATCTGGGTCTGTGTAAGCTTAGCCTGATCACGTGACCTCTGTGAGGACAAAGCCAGGGCGGCAGCAGAGAGCACCAACGCTGGTGCCAGCGCCAACAGAAGTAGGGCTGCCACTGAGTATCAGTGCCTCTGTCCATGGTCGGGCTGCGGGCATGGCCATCGCCCCACCTGCCTGAGCGCAGGTCTCTCTCCTGCCATTGACCACTGCAGACACTTCCCCGGGGTGAGCAAACGTGAGCATAGACTCTGTGCGTCTCCTTCCCGGACACTGCTGTGAAATGGGCGAGTGCCGAGGCACCATCTCCTACCCTGAGACTGACAGGGTTTCTGTAGGTTCTGGGACCAGGTGATCAGCTGTCCCAGCAGGCAGTGACTGAGAGCCCTCCAGGCTCTGCCTTCTGCTCTGAACAAAGGCTGTGCCAGGCGATCCTTCAATTGCCTTTGGAACCACAGGGACTGGCCGTGTTTCCAGTGGGAGGGTCAGAACAGGGGGAACCTGGTCCAACTAAGTGCTAGGCCAGGACTACAGCACTGGGGACACATGCAGGGGCTGGGCAAGACAGGCAGGGGCTGGGCAAGACAGGCAGGGGCTGATGCCCAGTCATGAGCTTCCTCCTTAGAATGCGAGGACCCCAACCCCAATGACGCCACCATCATCACAGGGAGCATCCTGGGGTGGGGGGGACGGACCGCGATGTTTGGAGTCTTCATGCTGTTCATCTGGATGGTCCTGACCTGCCTTCGTAAGTCCTAGCACTCTCAAGACGCTCAAGTCCCAATGTAATCACGTGTTTGTCCCTGGGAGGAGCGTGAAGAGTAGGGCGCTCTTCTGATCTCTGTAACCTCTGGCTACGGGAGGCCTTGGTCATTCACACATGGCTGCGCATCTGGCCCTCCCCCGCAGCTGGTCCTCTAGTGTCCACTACTGTGGGTCAGCCTCAGCACCATGGTCAGACACTGGAAGGCCACCTCCTTGGGGCCGTTCCAAAGTAGGCTTCCATACTGACCTGGTACCCTTGGGGAGAGTTTGTTCCTGAAAACCTCCCACACTAACAAGCCTGTGTTTGCATTTCTCACCAGGATAACCCCCTTTTCAACAGCACTGCTACGACGGTCATGAACCCTAAGTTTTCTGAGAGTTAGGAGGTGAAGACAGGGCCTTCAGGACTAACCAGCTGGGATCCCTCTAACCACATATCCTCCCCATTACATGACAGTGTCATGGCTTAAACTCTGACAATATCACCAACTAGTCAAAAACCACTATGTTCTTTTGGCTCTAGAAATGACAGATCTGGCCATATGTTCACAGGGCCTCATCAGAAGAGACAGCCTCCCTCTTTTGACCTCTGCATTCTTTCAAAAGACCTGACAAGGAATAGCTGAAGTCGTTATAAAGTTTGATCCTGACGCTGGATGAAAGGTGGTGCAGATGTATGTACATTTTAACTCATCAGGGTGTGGAGGCCAGGGCAGCAGGATCTGGGGCAGAGCACCTGAAAAGGGGGAGCTGCACAGAAAGGGGCAATATGCAGGGAGCCCTCTTGGGTCTTTGCCTGAATACCAACCAACGCATGCCATGCTGGTCAGTTACTACGTTACTGAACAGAAATACCTGAGACGGGTGATTTATAATGAATAAAGGATCCTTCTGCTTATGATTCTAGTAGCTGTAAAGTCCAGTGGCACATGGCTGGCATCGGGCTACATGAAAATGTACAGAGAGGAATGGCAGATGGTGTAATGGTTCTGTCACTGGGCTCCCATACAGTCCCGGACCTGGCGGCTTAAAACTCATGCCGGGTGTGTATGCCCCAAAAATCCCAGAGAATGGAGAGAGAAGGGATTGTGGCATAGCCATCTCTCCCCCCTGGGGAGGGGGGTTTCTCGCTTTCTGTCTGTGTCTCTGGCAAGCTCACATGCCCTATAGCACCCCCTCTCAAAAAAAAAAAAGACCTCTCTAGAAATAAATAAATAATAAAACATGCAGAGGAAAGCAGATAGGTCCACAGGCATGTGCAGAGACGGAGAGAGGGGAAGAGGAAACAGACTTTCCCACTTCCTCCATTTGCCTTTCCACACTCCCAGCCTACAGGATGAAGCCCATCCACACTGGAGGAGGGTTGTCTTCTTAAAGGTCACACCACCTCCCAGCACCATTACCTTGGGGACAAATTCCAGCACATGAGCCCATTACCCAAACCACAACATGTGTGACACCCCATGCAAAAAAAACGAATAACTTTCGGAGAGGTTAAGACAAATAATTCCCAGGTCTTGTACAGGCCAAGAAGTCATCATTCTTGCTCCCTCTAGCCAGGAGGAACATACAGGCTTTGTTGAAAACTCAGGACATTCAACAGGGATACCAGGGGCATGCTTGAAGATCCTTAGGG
>NW_006206889.1:883988-887994 GCF_000334495.1 Tupaia belangeri chinensis
AGGGAAAGACTAATCCAGACCCACCCTCATGAGCTTAAAAACAAACCTTCAGGGACCAGCAGATGGTTATGTTGCTGGACTCCCACATGTCCGAGCATGGTTTGAGTCCCGAACCTGGTGGTTTCAAACTCACACTGGGCATGTATGCATGCATGGCCAAAACCCTGAGAGGAGAATGGAGAAGGGATTGTGGTGTGGTCATCCCCCCAGGGGGTGATTTCTCCCTTTCTCTCCGCTCCTCCTCCTAGGGCATGCGCCCTATAGCAAAACTCTCTCAAAAAAACAGACAGACAGACAAAACAATCTGCAAACCATCAGTTAATCCACAAGAGGCTTACTGATGGTCAGAAAAAATGTTCTTTAAAGGACTATAATGAGACTTAACACTCAACAACAAAAACTCACAATGTCAGGAACCCAATCAAAATTTTACTAGAAACACTTATCAGAGAAATGTGTCCCATAGTCAAAAATAAATTAAGTCAACAGGAACAGATCGAGAGATGAAAGAAAATTTTAAACATGTTCTACATGCTCAAGGATAATTTTTTAAAAGCATGATTAGGGACCAGCAGGTAATGTGGTGGTTAAGGTGTTGGACTCCCACAGAGCCAACTACAGTTGGAAATCCAGGCCTAGTAGCTTGCTTTCTCACTTTCCCTCTCTGTCTCTGGTGAGCACACACTCTCTTTAGCAAATTTTAAAATAATAATAAAAAATTAAATAATTCGGGACAAGCAGTAGGTGTAATGGCTGTGTTGCTGGATTCCCATGTAGTCGACTGCAGTTCAAGTCCTGGACCCAGTGGCTTAAACTCATGCCAGGCGCGTGTGCGTGCGTGCCCAAGATCCCAAGAGGAGAATGGAGGAGAAGGGATTGCAGCGTGGCCATCCCCCCCTGGGGGTGATTTCTCACTTTCTGTCTCTCTGTCTCTCTCTGTCTTTCTGACGAACACACACACCCTATAGCAAAAACCTCTCAAATAAATAAATATTTTAAAAATAAAAGCATGATTATGATTAGAAAAGGGAGACATATAAAGACCAAATCAAACACTTAGAGATGAAAAACACAGCATCTCATGTGGAGAACAGCAGCTTACACAGCTCAGAAAAAAGATCAGCAGCTCTTTGGTCTCAGCCACCGAAGCGAGATGATGAAGGGAACGTCATCGTCTGGCAGGCATCACGGTAAGACAAACGCGTTGTGCCGCCGTCTGTTCTAAGGCCTACCACCTTCAGAAGTCGACCTGTGGCAAATGTGGCTACCCTGCCTCGCACAAGAGAAAGTGAAACTGGAGTGCCAAGGCTAAAAGACGAAATACCACTGGGACTGATCGAATGAGGCACCTAAAAATTTTTACCACAGATTCAGGCATGGATTCTGTGAAGGAACACCACTCAAACCCGAGAAGGCAGTATCCAGTTCATCTTAAGAATTTCAATAATTAGGCAATAAATGTTCTAGTTGAAATTCAGAAAGAAAGGAAGGAAGGGAGGGAAGGAGGGAGGAAGGAAAGATCATTCAGGGAACTTGAGGGTGTAGAAGAATCTACCCAAAAAGCTCAAGGAAGATGAGCAGGTTCAACGGCCTGAGAGCCAGGTCACCAGTCTGCCTCTACAAGTAACCAGAACTGCAGAAGGTCAGGCAAGAGGAGGGGGAATATGTAAATAGCTCAACAAACCCTAAATAAACACACACAAGGGGCCAAAGGTGGTGTGATGGTTAAGGCGCTGGACACTGCCACATGGCCAACCATGGTTCGAGTTCCAGATCTGGTGGCTTGCTTTCTCACTTACCCTCTCTCTGTGTCTCTCTCTGTTCAAGTTAAAGTGAATGAATGAATTAATAAAATTAAATAAATCATTCTTTTTTAAAAAACACACACAAAGTGCATACTCTAAAGCCACTAATCAAACTGCAAAAACCAATGAGGATAACAATCGTACAAGCAGCCAGATAAACATCACATACAGTAGAAAGCAAGCATGTATATTCATCAAGAGGCTGAAACCATGGAAGAGGAATGATTTGAAGAGGTTCAATTTAACATAAAGAATGACTAAATCATAGCAGAGGCTTAACTGCTAAAATAAGACATTTCTGAGCAGAGCGGCATGGGACGTGCAGGGAGCAGCTGCCACCAGGGCCAAGGCCACAGACTTAGAGAAGCGGTGCACTTGGGGATCTTGGTGAGGCTCTAGACCCCACTGTGGCTGAGGTTCAGACCTCGTTTGAAGGAGTGTGGCTGTGACATGTGGGATGGTGAAGTGCACGAAGGTGCCACAGGCCTGGCAAGCAGGAACCTCCTGCTGAGGAACCAACAAGACTCACTGGGGTCTGGGGAAGACCTAGGCGGGGTCATGAGGCCCCTATGATGCTGGCAGACACACCTTAGGAAAAGACCCTCTTCTCTCTGTGCTGTCCCTTCAGCTCCCTTCAGTAAGAGAGTTTAACACTGCCAGCCAATGGGCAAAGCAGAGGCACATGGAGGGCCCAGCTCCAGGATCACAGAGCAGGGCAAAGAAGGATGCACTGGGGGACAAAGTACTGGCAGCAGGCCTGGAATGAAGAGCACAACACAGGCACCACGCAGGCCAGAGACGGAGCAGCAAGACTGCTGAAGACGGGAAACTTTCTACAACTGTCCATCTGGAACTAATTTTAATTACTGGGTTGTCAGAAAAGTCATGTTAGGAACCAGCAGTTAGCGTAATGGCTATGTCGCTGGACTCCCACGTAGTCGACCGCGGTTCGTGTCCCAGACCCGGTGGCTTAAAACTCACGCCAGGCGCGTGTGCGTGCGTGCCCAAGATCCCGAGAGGAGAACAGAGGAGAAGGGATTGCGGCGTGACCATCCCCCCTGGGGGGTGATTTCTCGCTTTCTGTCTCTATGTCTCTCTCTGTCTGGCGAGCGCACGCGCCCTACAGTGAAAATCTCTAAAAAAAAGAAAAGTCATATTGTATTTTTTTGTTTTTCTGTGCAAAAATGCATCATAACTTTTCCGACAACCCAATATTTTAATGTATTATATGTAGCCATGAGTGATATTGCGTGCTCTATGGGAAAAGGCAGGTATAAAGCAAAAACAGTAACGACGTATTATAAACAAACGCCAAATATACGACTACCACGTCAAGGGAACCAGGACTCCTCTTCAGAGCAGCAATCAGCCAGGAGGCCTAACAGGAGTCCACATGTTTGTACTCACAGCTGTGACCATTGCAAGGAAAGGACACCAAGCAAAGTCAGCAAAGGGAAAAGACACACGAAGGAGACCCCAGAGGCAGCAAGTGCAGGCTGCCAGGGTCCTCTCCCTGGGGAGTCATACAGGGCATACCCAATCCCCCATCAAGAAACTGACGACACATGTAAGATGTCACCTGCCAGGAAGCTTGTGAGAGATCAGCGCCCAGGGCTCTCATCAGACTTCTGCCAGGGGTGTGCCAAACACCCAGACTTCCAGAGCAAAAGGTGCCCAGCAGAAGCTGTGTTGTGCGTTTCGGCACAGTGAGACTCTGATCAGTCAGCAGACTTGCATGATCAAGTGCAGAAGAGCACACACCAGCCCGGGGCCAGCAACAAGCCTGAGGTTCTAAGAGAGCAGCTCCGGGCTGCGGTGTGGGCTCATCTCCACAGCTGAGACAAGGTAACGGAGCACGAGCACGGAGGAGCCGAAGCTCGCACCATGCGTCATGGGCCGGACCTCGCTTTTATCTTTCTGCCATCATGGAGCCCATGGAGGCCTGCTGGGAGCACGGCTCCTAAAAGAGCTTCTAAATGTCTGGAAGGCTGTGGTCCTAAGCCATTTCTGCTGGCTATAAATGGGGGTCTCAGGACCCAAAGGGAGCACAGAGCTCTTCTTAAAATTGAAGGTGTTTGGCGGCCCGGAGGCTCACGCCGCCTGCGCAGCCGGTAAGCCCCTGCCCAGCATCCCTGGCCTCTCTTGCACTGGATGGCCCAGAGGCCGTAAACAAGGTTGAAGAGCTTGCAACTTGAGAAGAT
>NW_006206889.1:889174-898494 GCF_000334495.1 Tupaia belangeri chinensis
ATTGATGTCTCTGTATTGACCGACATGCATGGCATTCCCTTTTGAAAAAACAATGGAAGTCAATGTAAAGTTATATGTAATCCAATGTAATATAAAGAAGATTATGATGATAATATAAATAAAAAAAAATTGAAGGTGTTTGTGCATAAAATGAATGGAATTCTATTTAGGCAAGAGGCGTGCTTATGTGTACAAAGCAAAAAATCAACGCAGTGACCCCCGGTGGCAAACCAAATAAAACCAGAGTAATCTGGGGAAAGGTTACTCGTGCCCATGGAAACAGTGGCATGGTTCAAGCCAAATTCTGAAGTGACCTTCCTGCTAAGGCCACTGGACACAGAATCCATGGGATGCTGTACCCCTCATGGATTTAAGATAATGAAAAGTAAATGAATAAAAATGGAAGAAAATAATCTGCTTTCTTAAAACTTTTACAAGTAACTCCTTTAGTATTTTAAATTACATATGGTTCAGACTATATTTCCATTGTAAACCAGTATTCAGGGAATAAAAAAGACACGTCTTAAAAATCTTTTTTTCAATACATACATACATTAAGAGAGGAGGGCCAGCTCATTGGGGAGGTGGTAATATGCTACTGCGGTGATCAGTTTCCATAAGCACTAGTTCCCCAGCCATGCTGGACACACCAGGCATGCATGCCCATGATCCCCGCCGTCTGGGAAGGTGGGTGGGAGGTGAGGTTAGACCACAGCAGGAGACTCTGTTGAAGGTGCTTGTCACTTTGATTCCCATGAAAATTAACTTTTTAAAAATTAAGAAGAATGAAGTTCCATGCTAACTAATCAAAGGCAATTTAGAATGGTTATATTAAGCAATATCAGATAATATACACTTCAGGGGCCGGCAGGTGGCAAGATGGTTAAGGGTGCTGTACTCCCACATGACCGACTGCAGTTCAAATCTGGAACTGGTGGCTCGCTTTCTCACTTTCCCTCTCTCTCCCCACTCTGTCCCTCTCTGGGAAGGAAGGAAAGAAGACAGGAAAGGAGGAAGGAAGTTAAATAAAGAAATTCTTTAAAAAAAAAAGCCCATGTACTTCAGAACAATGAACAGAACTAAGAAAAAAAGGGAGAGTCAGCCCCATGGCCTAGTGATTACAGGAGATGGATCCCACACAGCTGACCATGATTCGATTCCCAGCCCTGGTAGCTTAAAAAACATGCCAGGTACAGTTGCATACTCAAAGTCCCAACAGATAGATATATGGAAGAAAAGGGACTGCAGCATGATCTTGCCCCATGGGGGCTGCTTTCTCCCTCTTACTCTTTCTGTCTCTGGCAAGCACACACGCCCTCTGGCAATGAAAGAAGAAAAAAGGGGAGGGGGGCCAGCAGGTGGCATGGTAGTTAAGGTGTTGGACTCCCACATGGCTTACAACAATTCAAATCCTGGACCTGGTGGCTTGAAAAATCATGTTGGGCATACATACATGCATGCCCAAAATCCCAAGAGGAGAAAAGAGAAGAGATTATGGTGTAGCCATCTCCCCGGAAGTGATTTTTTTTCTCTCTCTCTGGAGAGTGTACACACCCTAAGATAAAAACCTTTAAAAAAATAATAAAAAAAATAAAGAGGGATATTTCATAATGAAAAGGAGTCACTAATCAAGAAGACCTATGTCCACCTAATATCAGTATCAGAGTTCTAAAATATCTTAAGCAAAAACTACTAAGACAATAGAAGGTTATACAAATCAGGTGAGCGAGGTGGTGGTGAAGGCGGCTGGATCTTACATGACCAACAGCATGGTTCAAGCCACAGACCACCCAGCAACTTGAAAAACGTACTAGGTATGTGTGCATGAATGCCCAAAATTCCAAGGGGAGAATGGAGAAGGGACTACAGTGTGGTCAACCTCCTGGGGGGGGGGGTGCTTTCTCACTTTGTCTGTCTGTCTCTGTCTCCCTCCAGTGAGCACAGCACCTTACAGCAAATTTTTTAGAAGTTATACAAATCTATAATTATAGTTATTTAGTTTTCTTTTTTAATTACTTATTTGATTTGATTTTATCATTATTATTTTTTTTATTTGACCAGAGAGAAACAGAGAGACAAAGGGAGAGAGAGGAGTGAGAGAGAAAGAGAAAGTGAGGAAGAAAACTGCCAGGTCTGGGACTTGAACCGCAGTTGGCCAGATGGGAGACCCTAACCACCATGCCACCTGCTGGCCCCTTAAGTACTGCTTTCAGTGATTGTTAGAAGCAAAAATTAAGCAGCTAACAATGTTCAACTATTACAGACTTGACTGAATCCGTATCTGCACAGCTAGCGAATGAAGGACACACGTGCCGCTCGAATGCACACGTAACCACCGCACACTGTGGGGCATAAAGTAAGGCTCGGTCACCAAAAAGGGAGAAAGTCAACAAAGGGTATTCTCAGAGCACAACGGAATTAGGACCAAAATTCAGCAGCAACAGAAGCCTGGAAAACAAACCCCAAATATTTGGAAATTAAACCCCACTTCCAAATAACCCATGGAGTAAAGAAGTTGCAAGGGAAAACAGAAAGAAAAATACATGTCAACGCATACGGGATTACAGGAAAAAAAAAAAAAAAAACCAAAGTTCTCCTTCCAGCACGACAGCCTACTGGCTAGTGGTTAGTGCTGGCAGTCTGCAGGGGGCCTCAGTTCTGGTCACACTGACCTCTTTGTAAGCTGTGGTTGGCTTCCCCTAGAGTTAGTGATCTAAAACAGCCATCCAATTTTTCTTCACATGACCTCACAAAAAATAAAACCAAGGCTAGATCTTGAAGTTAGGCAAGCAGATTCTCTGGCTACCACAACCAGCCCATAGGTCCAAGTTCGCACTTTTGCAAAGTCACACGTTACTATGTGCTGAGGACCTTCACAGTTGTTCATGAATCATCCCAACCTCAAACACTAAACATGAAATGTAACTAACTCTACATTCTGTGGTCAGGGTTTGAATTAGCAAGGACTGAGGATATCTTCTAAGGTAAACAAGCCAGCAATTCCACTAAGCACACACCCAATAGAAATGCTTACACACGTTCCAGAAGGCAGGGCCCAGAATGTTGATCACAGCACAATTTCTAATACCGAAAATTTAGAAACTATCCAAATGCCCACCAGCAGTAGAATGGACACACTGGTATTCACACACAACTTTCACACACAACAGAACAGTGTAACAATGAAAATGAACAATCCACAACCATACCCAGCAATGAGAGTAAATCTCACAGAGGGTTGAGCAAAAGAAACCTAAAGTGGCCTAGCCAGTTGCTGCTCAGCAGGCTGAAGCCTCATGGCCAAGTTTGATTCCCAGCCCATCCTAAAAGTCAGGTGCAGTGGCATATGCCTGTAGACCCAACTGCTCAGAAGGCGTAGGCAGAGAGAACATGGGTTTGTTTCTCTGAAAGAGCTGGGCATGGTACTTGCAAGCCTGAGAGGTAGGAGATTCCCAACATGGTGGAACTCTGTCCAAACACACACACGCGTGCACACACACTCACACGATGTAAACCTGTGTCCAAAATTGAGAGAATGCAGAAGGGATTGCGTTGTGGCCATCCCCTCTGGGGGGTGATTTTTTTTTTCTGTCTCATCACACACATGCGCCCTATAGAAAAATCTCTTTAAAAATAGAAAAGGTAAACTGACATGAGGCTGGCCATCACTCCTGGGTGTGTCGGGAAGTGGGGATGGGAATGACTAAGGAAACATGGGGGTGTCTCAGTAGTTAGCAAACCCCGTGTCTTTTGAGTACTGCTACCTAGGTGTTTTTAACTGATGAAAAGCCAGTTCAAGTGCACTTTCTAACCATATAATATATATACTTCAACCAAAAAGAAAAGGTGCTTGGAACTAGCAAATATAACCAGATTTTTAAAAACAGAAAAAAAGGTAGAACAAGTCCCCAAAATGATCCAAAAACAAACTTTTTTACTGTAAATAGAATAAAAATAATACAACTGAAGGGGTGCTACAGTTTGTGTCACCCCAAAATGTATGCGTTGAGATTTGGATGTAAAGTATGAAGAGGAAACTTACCACCTGGTATGGGAGATGGGGTCTTTGAGAGTGGTTAAGCTATCAGGGCCCACCCTCATCGATCTAGGTGGGTTTATAAGGAGAGGAGAAAGATTGATGCAAACAAACTTCTGCTCTGCCCCTCGTCAAGTGATCAGGACTCAGCAAGACCCTAACCAGGGGTCAGCAGGTGGCATGGTGGGTAAGGGCGCTGGACTCCTACATGACTGCCTGTGGTTCAAGTCCCAGACCTGGCAGCTTGCTTTCTCACTTCCCCTTGCTCTCACTCTTTCTGTCCCTCTCTGGTCAAATTAAAAAATAAAGTTAAATAAAGTAATTTTTTTTTTAAAGACCCTAGCCAGAAGTGGCTCTGAATTTTGTACCTCCAAACCATAAGCTAAATAAACCTCTATTTTTATAAATTATCCGGTTTCAATTATTTGTAATAAGACATCTAGAAGGGTTGTGTAGAAAAGTCAAAATCTCCTACCGCAGCTCAACAGATGAAACTGACAAATGAAGAAACTACTCCGCCAGTCAGGGAAAGATGTGTTAACATCACAACCCAGGATAATAAGCCAGGCAGGAGGAAGAAAGGGAGAGAAGAATTAATCGGCTCGTTTTCTAAATTCACAGATTTAAAAAGGCCCTTAGGCAGGCAGGGCTGGCTATCTTCTCCGTAAAGGGCACAAGGTCAGCACCTTGGGCTTTGCAGCCCACTTGTTCTGGCGCAGTTCCTCTGCTGCTGTGGTGCAAAGCAGACATGGACACATCAGTACACGGGCAGGGTTACATCCCAATAAAGGTTTAGTCACGGACGCAATTTGAACAATATGATTTCACATACTATGAAAAATATTATTTTTATTTTTATTTACTTTTAAGGGTTTTTTTTTCCTTTTAAGTGTTTACTTCTGGGAGAGCCCAAGCACATGTGCACCAACAGGGCTCAGACTCCGCAAGCACTCCAGGCCTGTGTCACGGACAAGGGCATGCCTAACACACGCAGGGAGGTCTCGGCACAGACCAACCTCTCCCAGGCGGTCAGCCTCACAGAGCGTCCTGTTTTACCACTGCCCCACCAACCGGCCCCAGCTTTCCAAGGCTATTCTTAGCTTCCAGGCAGCACACTCAGGCAGAGGCGGTCTGGCCTGTGGGCTGCAGAGTACATCAGACCCATCTTAAGCTGACAGTGAGACCAAAACTGAAGTCCTCCTAAAACCAGGAATTTCAAAGCAGACTACTAGAGAAGCCCCTGTGGTGTAAAAAATGAGGACCAAGACCTGCACTGGGTCCCTCCACTCTCAGAGTCCTGCCACCCACCCACAGTTAGTGGGCCTCCGTGTTCACAACAGCACCACTTCCAGAGCGATGCGGAAGGAAAACAAGGCACTTACGGAAGGGGTGAAGCAGTCCAGTTTGCGACACATAAAAGGATCCTGCTACAGAGTCTTACACACAACCCCCACAGCGCAGTCATCACAGCATGCACGATGGTTTCCGTCTGAGACAATCACAACAGAGCAACAGGACCAACTAGTTGACCTAAAACTACTTAAACCTAACATCAAATCAGGCAAGGCACATGTCAGTCATAACCAGGACACTCACAGGATGGTGTGCTCAAGGTATTCAAGACTAGTTCCACATGTTGCTGCTGAACACTTCCAGAAAGCTGTGAAAAGCTTATCTTTATTGATCGATGATTAGGATTCAGGGACATCCCTGCTGCTTTGCAGCATATGCACAAAATTCAAATCAAAGCAATAAATACACATAACATCATTTATCATCTCCCCGTAAAATCAGGGCTCTTCCCAGGGCCATGGCCTCATACATCCTGAATGAGGACAGTGCTGCCTTGCAATGATGAAAACGTGCCGCTCCTGTGCTCCCCACATGGGGGCCACAAGACACTCTGTGCAGCCGTGCACACGTGAAATGCACCGAGCAAGGGAGGAAACGAGTACTTTGTGATTTACCAGCCCCGTGTGGCGACTGGCAGCATGTGGGGTGCACAGGGCACCACCTGGAAGGCGAGATGACAGCAGCCATGTGAGGGCATGCACCGTGTACCCTGGATGTACCTGGAGGAGGATGTCCCAGCAGCGAAGACATTTTGGGCACAGCAGAAAAGGTGACAGCTGTCCCGTTGCAGGCCAACACTTCCTCCAATATGAAGAGAAAGCACCGAAGGCACTTCACTGCACCATGTCCCATGGTGGCTTTTAAGCAGCCACTGACCTGCACAGCTTCCCTTCAACCAGAAGGGGGCAGACAGCAGGCCAAGGAGCCAGTGCTCAACTATACAGATCCTTCCAGAACCAGGAGACCCTAAAGGTAGCAGGTCAGTTCCTTTATCATCTGAAAGGGAGACGCCAGGGCAGACAGGGCAGGAGGGAGGACTGCATATGCAGTTGGAAGTCATGGGACCCAGTCCCACAGCTGGTCAGCTGCTCCAGGATGCCTCCTCTGGCCTCGTCCTTTTGGCCTGCCCACCGGGCGAGGGGCTCTTCCGCCGCCTCCGTTTCTCCCGTTGCTGCCGTAACCTCTCCTCCTTCTTCTTCAGATAAGAGGTCATGTTGTCAAAGGTGGCCTTGTACAGACTGCCAAAGCTGTCATCCACACCGGCAGAGCCTTTTGTGGGGAACAAGAACAGAAGCCAGGTGAGACAAGGACTCAGACACACAGCCTCAAACAGTGAGAGCCTGCCAGGCCTGGGACTGAGTTGCTGCAAGGCCTTCCTGCCAAAGGGCCTGAGCTTGGGGGTGACCCAAGTTGGCACTTAGGTGCTCCCCTGATCTGAGGAAGTCAGGGCCATGCTGTGACAAGCTGCCCTATGGTGAGGCACACATGGCAGCAAGGAAATGAGGGGCTGGATCCTGCTGACATCCAGTGTGGGCTGATACAGGCCCTGTCCATGTGATCTTGAGATGACTCAGCAGGCAGACACGGACTGCACTGCAGGACCCGACCAAGCTGCACCCAGACCCCTGAGCCACAGAAACAGTGAGGCAGGAACAGGCAACGGACACAGACTGACGTACACGTGGAGGCTCGAGAGGCGGCGAGGGCCTGCAAGCCCCTGGGAGGGCCTTCCTCTGGCCAAGAGACTCCACAGGGCCACCAGTCTCTGTGACCCAGCCGCCACACATGCTCACCCACCACCACAGGTGGCTTCAGAGGCGTGCTCACAGCAGTCGGCCTTCCTCCCCAGCTGTGCCCACATCTGACTGTGAACGGTCGCTTCACCTGCTGAGCATCTCAGAGAAGCAAGAGCAAGGCAGGCTTTGGCCTGTGCCTGCACAAGCAAGGTGGCCCTGAGCAGGACAGGACCATGCTGGTCACGCCTAGGACACAGGCCATGAGAGCTTCCACACGGGGTCCCTTGACACGATCCCTCAGAGACTTCTGAGGGTGCTGCTGAGGGGATCTAAATCACCTCAAGGCCATAGTCCTGACGCCGTCTCAATCCTTCCACCCTAAGGGAAAAGACCAACAGACGCAAACCTACTGGGATCAGAGCCAGCAGGTCTCAAAAGGAAGGTCATGCAGAAGACGTTTGGACCGTGCCATGCGAGCACTCTGAGACTAAGTGTGGGCTCAAGCCTTTTAGAGCTCCAGGGAGCTCTGGCTGCTAGCTGCAGGGAAATGGGCTTTGCATACTTTCTCTTGAATAACTACAAGTTTATTTGAAAGTCAGCTCCAATACTGGCCAAAACTGGCTCAGCAGACACTGTCAGCCCAGTATCTGCTCATGAAAGTAGGACGAACACCCAGAGCTGGGATCTGCTGTCGTCTAGCAGGTATGTATGTGTCATGTGTATGTGGCGGGGGTGTCATCTCAGTACCCTGGGCCCGTGCACACCAGAGACTGCACCACTCACAAGACAGCCCTGTCCTCCCCCTTGCTTATGGCAAGGTGTCTGGTGATGTGCCTCCTTCCCCCAGCAAGGTGCTTCTGTTGGGAGAATAACTGCCCCTCATCTGCTCTGAGCCACAAAGACCCTCCAGGAGCCCCAAGGACTGACCCCCACCTGACTTCCCAGCACAGCACCCTCTGGGCCACACGCAGCTCTAACAACCCTGATTCCAGCACAGTGTGCCTTCTCTGACCTGTGCTATCCTCCAGGGTTGCCCTTCCTCCAGCCCCTGCCCCGCCTCCTGGACAGGACACCCACACATCCACATATCCACACACCCCACACACCCTCTAGCTTCCCTCACAGATTGGAAGCACTTCAGTCTTTCCAATCACGTAGCACTCTGGAATCTGCTCTTTCCTATAGAGGCGTGGGCAGGAGCAGGCAGTCTGCGGTCTGTTCTCACCTTCCAACATGGCCCAGTCCCCACGAAGACGACTGGAGACCTGCTTCAACACGGCATTTTCAGGAACCGACTGGAAACGACACAGAAAGCCTCCATCAGAAAGAGGCTGGCCTAAAATAGCACTGCAAACACGCTTAGCGTGGCTTCCCAGGGCACAAGCGGGGATAAAGGCCTGGTGAACCCAGTGCACCCTCCCACGAACACCGGAAGCAGGGCCTACATCCTGCGCTAAGAGAAACCTGTGTGCAACTTGTCCCTGCAGTGGGACTATTAGGCACCGCTGGGAGCCATGGGGGCTGCTGGTCACAGGTCAGACACAGGGGAGGGATTAGAAGGCCCTCTGGCTGCTGCCCCCTCAGAGCAAGGCCTCTGAGCCCCAGAAGTACTCAAGCTGAAATGAACTCGGGTGCAGGGTCAAAACCCATGGGTGCTGACCCTCCTCTTCCACAGTTACAGGACCTCTCACCTGCCACTGGCCGCCCTCTGGCCTGCAAAGCACAAGGGGGGTTTCCTGGCAGTCCTGCAGGACCCACAGTCCCTGGGACTCCTCGAAAGCCACGTCCCAGACTCGGTGCTGGAAAGATAGCTGCTGCCTGTACACCAACTGCTGTTGGGGGACGTCAAGCTGGAAGATGAAGACCACTGGGATGCTTCCCAGGAAGAGAGAGGGCTGTTATTACAGGGGCTGCAGGCCCAGGCGGGCAGTGTTAGACACAGGCAGCATCTCGGCAATAAGCGTGAAGGCTGAGCAGCCCCCGGCCAGTAGTGACATCAGAGGCACCTGCACCACAGGCCCCTGGTTGGGCCATATCCCATCCCGGAGAAACTGAGAGATGGTACACATTTGTTAAGTCACTAAGTTCTGGGCAACTTGTTACAGAGCAAGAGGTACCCCATATGAGACAAAGGAGGCAGTCGAAGAGCCGGCCGTGCTGCCTGTGGGGCAGCAGGCAGCCCAGGCACCACGGGC